>NC_083444.1:10000-334373 GCF_020745735.1 Hemiscyllium ocellatum
GACCCTAACCCTAACCCTAACCCTCCCCCTAAGCCTCACTTCCGTAATCTAACCCTAACCCTAACCCCTAACCCTAATCCTAACCCTAATCCTAACCCAACCCGAACCCGAACCTTCACCCTAACCCGAACCCTAACCCTAACCTAACCCTAACCCTGACCCTAACCCTGACCCTGATGCTGGCCCTGACCCTGACCCTAACCTTAACCCTAACCCTAGCCCTAACCCTAACCCCTAAACTCTAACCCTAACCCTAACCCTATCGCACGGCCTCACTAACCCCAACCCTAACCCTAATCCAACCCTAACCCTTATCATAATCCTAACCCTTAATTTTATCCTACTCTAGCAGTCGAAAATGGCAGAAGGCTGATCAGCAACGCCTTCTCAAAGTATAGTTGAAGACAGCCAAAAAGGCTTACTTTGACAGGCCCTCGTTGGTCACGGTACAGAGCATTATAACGCTGCAGTCTGTATTGAATTCCACACAGACAGTAAAGTAGGAGCTTACTTTTGCAAATTAAAGCCTATTTGACCATGGTGACGGGCCAGACAAAGACTTAGCATATCTTGCCAGGAAAATGAATGCCCCTCAAGCCAGTATAGCAATTAGAGAAGGGTCTGGGAACCTAACATGCAACTCCAAATAAATTAATGTGGCATTCCAGAGATTTTACTCTGTTATACCAATCTGAGGGTTGTGAGGAGGGGCGGGCCAACTTGGAGTCTTTTTTTTTAAGGATCTGGACTCCCAGGCATGACCCACGAACAAGAGTCTTTTTTTTCAATGCCCCCGTATGCAAGAAGTGCAGCAGTCTGTGAAGCTTCTTCAGAGTGGAAAGGCACCCAATCCTGATGGACTTGCCAGCGAATTCTATCAGGAATTTATAAACATACTGTCAGGTCCGATGCTCAACTTCTTTAATGACTCATACAGTCATGATTGTCTCTCGCCACCTCTAAGAGAGGCCAATATTTCACTTACTCTTAAAAAAGGGATGATCCCAGAGGACTCTGTTTCATTTTGGGCCCATTTCACTCTTAAATGTGGACTTTAAATCCTCTCGAAGACTCTTGTGTTCAGGCTGGAGACGGTGTTACCTTCTATTGTTAAAGAGGACCAGATGAACTTCATAAAGGGCCACAGATGTTAGGAGGATGCTTAACATAATTCAAGCATATCAACAACAGTCAATACAGGGATGAGTGATTTCTCTAGATACAGAGAAGGCATTTGACCGAGTTGAGTGGCCGTACCTTTCCTATACTCTGGAGCGATGTCTTTGTAAGATGGGTAAAGGATCTCTAGAGAGACCCTCTTGCTGCGGTCATTACCAGTGGGGTGTGATTTAAAAGCAATTTAAAAATTTTTAGGGGCAGTCAGCAGGGCTGTCCCCTTTCGCCACTGCTTTTTACATTGGGGATTGAACCATTGGCAGAGGTCATTCATAGGGATCCCAATATATCAGCTTCAGAATTGGAGTCAAAATTACATATGATTTTGTTGTAAGCAGATGTTGTCCTAATGTTTTTGTCAAACCCAACAGTTTCAGTACCTTGCCTCACACAACACATCAGTGCATTTGGCACCTTTTCAGGGTATAAGATTAATCTTGCAAAATCAGAGGCTATACCTATGAGTGGCCTGTGGGGACCCTCTTTCAATATGGTTAGATATTGAAACCTCCCAGGCTAGGTGCCATCTTACTAGCTTGCTGTTTTTGGAAAAAATGAGGACAATTAGGGAACCCGATAGTATCAATGCTATTACAGCATGGAGGGCAATTTGGCAGATGGAAGGCAATATTGGCAAAATATCTTCTTTTACACCTAACAGCGGGCATGCTAGCTTTTCAACCGGGGATGATAGATTCAGGATTCAAATATTGGGCAGCTAGGGGTGTGTCTTGCATGGACGGTTTATTTGAGGGAGATGCAAAGATGTCCTTTGATCAGTTAGCACGGAAATATGTGCTATCTAATAGGGACCTCTTCCATTTTTTTTCAAGTCAGGGATTTTATTTTTAAAAACAACATCAAATCTTAAAAAAGAAAGCGTTGATATAGCTCTCCTACAGGAGACACACCTGTCGGATAAAGAACACTTGAAATTACGACAGGGTGGATTTGATCAGGTCTTTTTTTCTTCTTTTAGCTCTAAAAGAAGAGCTAATTCTTGTTCGGAAGAATTTCCCTTTCAAGATCCTAAATCAGATAAAAGACGAATCTGGACGATATATTTTGATTAAAGCCCTCATAAATGGAGAGGAATATGGGATTTTAAATTTGTACTGCCCCCCGGCACACCCCTTTAAATTTATAATGGAAGCTTTTTCAAAATTGATGGCCTTTGGTGCCCGTCATACAATTATAGGGGGAGACTTTAATTGTATTATGGATCCGGAAATAGATAGGATTCCCAAGAGTGCTGCAGGAGTATCTCCCAGATCTAGACAATTAGCGGATCTGAACAAAGAATTAGGATTGGTAGATGTATGGAGATGTCTCCATCCACAGGGCAGAGATTTTTCTTTCTACTCTAATCCACATAAATGTCATACCAGAATTGATATGTTTTTTGCTCCCTCGATTTTTTAAAATTCCATATCATCCTGTAAAATAGGTACTGTAGCAATTTCCGATCACGCTGCAGTATATATGGAAACTAAGGCGAGGAACAATGGGACATCCGTTCGGCATTGGCTTATGGACCCCTTCCTGACAAAAGATAGTAAATTTGTAAAGTACTTCTCCCAGGAATTTAAAACTTTTTTAGAAATTAATTCAGGTACGGCTAGCAACCCATTAATGATGTGGGAGACCATCAAAGCTTATGCACGAGGTTTGATCATCTCCTACTCAGCGACCCAGAAAAAATTGAAGGGAGAACAACAGCGTCTGCTCGAAGCACGCTTAAAAGCAGCAGAAACAGCATACGCTGATAGACCTTCTATCATAAAATTGCAAAGGATTATGGCTCTTAGGACAGCTCTAAACACTACGCTTACTCAAACGACTAAGAGGGAAATATTATTTGCAAAACAAAGATTATATGAATATGGCAACAAACCGGGTAGATACTTAGCATTTCTTGCAAAGACAAAGAAGGCCCCTCAGGCCCCTCAAGGAAAGTACAGGTATTTTGACTCATGATCATAAAAAGATTAATGCGATATTTAGAGAATTTTATTCTGAGTTATATAAATTGCAGGATTGTGAAGATAGGATTAGGAGGATGCAGTCATTTTTTAAAAATTTGACCGTTCCGGGCCTAACCCCGGAACAGGTATCGGTCCTAAATGCTCCTCTAACAGTCCAAGAAATACTTGATGCAATTAGGCAACTCCAGAGCGGAAAGGCACCGGGCCCAGATGGTTTTCAAGCTGAATTCTATAAAGAATTTACAGAAATATTGGCTGGTCCACTTATGGGCATGTATAACTATGCATATAGTCAGGGCTGTCTCCCGCCTTCGCTGAAAGAGGCAAATATCTCTCTTATCCTTAAAAAAGGAAAAGATCCAGAAGACTGTACGTCATACAGACCAATATCCTTGCTAAATGTAGATTTTGAAATCCTTTCAAAAATGTTAGCACTGAGACTAGAAAGGGTACTGCCACATATCATAAAGGAGGATCAGACGGGGTTTATTAAGGGCCGTAGATCATCCAATAATATTAGAAGGGTTTTGAATATGATTCAAGACTGTCATCAGGGAAAGATACCAGGAGTAGTAGTTTCATTAGACGCGGAAAAGGCATTCGACAGGGTTGAATGGTCATATTTGTTTTACACATTGGAAAGGTTTGGCGTTGGACAAGTGTTTACCAAATGGGTCTCAACATTGTATAGTGATCCCAAAGCAGTTGTGGTTACCAATGGATTAGGTTCGGATAGCTTCAGTGTGGGTAGGGGCTGCCGTCAGGGATGTCCCCTCTCGCCTTTGTTATTTATGCTAACAATTGAACCACTAGCAGAAGCTATATGGACTGATCCTAATATAACGGCCCCGAGGATTGGTACAGGTAAACATAAAATTACCCTTTATGCAGATGATGTTCTTTTATTCCTCAGTAATCCTCTGATGTCCGTACCTCGCTTAATCCAAGTTATTAATACATTTAGCACATTCTCAGGCTATAAAATTAATTTTTCAAAATCAGAGGCTATGCCAATGGGTGGCCTGGCTATGACACCCCACTTAGTGGATGGATCCCTTTTTTCCTTTCGTTGGTCCCTGGAGGGCTTCTTATATTTAGGCATTTTTATTACTCCAGTATTTGGTCAGCTGTATAGGGCTAATTTTGTGCAATTACTGGAAAGGATAAGGCAGGACCTCCAGCGATGGGGAGACCTTCCAATTTCCTGGTTGGATAGAATAGCACTAATTAAAATGAATGTTCTGCCCCGTCTCCTATATCCTATGGGAATGCTCCCGGTGATGCTGCCAAGGATGGCCCTACGTAAATTATATGGCTGGCTGGGTTCCTTTATCTGGAATCATAGACGGCCTCTCATTAAGCTGAAGAAGCTACAGCTTCCACAGGCAAGGGGAGGACTGGACTTCCCAGACTTTAGGAAATATCAGTTAAGTTCCCTATTAAGTTACATAGCTGATTGGGTCTTGTCTGACCCACAATCAATCTGGCTGGACATCGAGGCCTCTCAGGTAAAATACCCACTTATTAACCTCTTATTTTTAGACAAGAGGAAAATCATTACAGATCACTGTAAAAACCCCATAATACTAAACACAATTAAGGCTTGGAATATAATGCGGCAAAATGAGGGTAATTTGCATAAAACATCCCCCTATGCACCAATAGTAGGAACATGAGGATTCCAACCGGGGTTTACAGATGCCACTTTTAAACTCTGGAGATCCAGGGGGATCTCATGTTTAGGGGACCTATTTAAAGATGGGGTCCTGATGTCTTTTGAACAGCTGCGTCAGAAATTCGGATTACCTAATGGAGGCCTCTTTCGATACTTCCAAATTTGAGATTATATACAGAAGACGACTATGTTATTAGATAGTCTTTATAAATCAGATAGAGAATGTAATGTCCTACGAGCAGTGGGGGTATCCTCTGTCAGTACTATTTATCATTTACTACATGATGAAGTATCGGGATATGGACAATCTGCTTAAAACATGGGATCAGGATTTGGGACTAGAAATCTCTATAGAAATGTGGAATGATATTTGGGAAAATGCTAGAAGAATTACTATCTGTAACAGAACCCAGGCTATCCAGCTGAAGATACTTCATAGGGCCCATATAGCACCGGTTCGATTGGCAAAATTTAAGGCAGGAGCATCTCCAATGTGTCCCAAATGCAAAATAGAGGTGGGCACTCTTGTACATTGCCTATGGACTTGTCATAAGATTCGTAGATATTGGACTAAAGTAACAAGTACCCTGACAGAAATCCTAGGAACGGAAATTAGAGTGGACCCTATATCTCTCCTTTTGGGCGTTTCGAACTTTCCCTCCCTGGATATGCATGGGAAGAGACTATTTTCTATTCTCTCTTTCTGTGCAAGGAAAAATATTTTGGTGAACTGGGTGGCTGAGGGCCCCCCGGACTTTCAAATTGGCACAGATTAATTATGGAATGCATTCCCCTTGACTTCCTTACAAATATGGTGCACCGAAAGACTGAATTATTTTATAAAATATGGCAGCCCTTCTTGAATTACATAAATACAGATATTTCGGCTATCCTAACAAGGGCTTTTATTTAATGGAGATTACAAACCTGGCTGGTCCGGGGCCCCTTAGGAGAGGAATCCCGCACAAATACGGGTTTTATTACATTTGATGTTAATACATTCCGAGCATGTAAGAGACTTAAATATACACTCTGGTTAGTTGTAGGTTAGATTAGTAGAAAGTTGAGTTTTGTTTTTTTTTCTATTTCAGTATTTTTTTTCCTTTGTTAAATTTTGACTATTGTATATTTGATTTAATTGTATATCAATGTTTGTATTTGAGAGTTTTGTTTATTTTTGTAAACTTGTAAAAATGTTAAATTTCTAATAAAAATATCTTTTTAAAAAAACTACACTTTTGACTGATTCCTACAAATCTGACCTAGAGGGGAAGATGCTCAGTGCTAAGAGTACACTTTCTGTCAGCACTTTATATCAATTGGGGGGGGGAGGGGGAGGGGTCCCCTCAGATGAGTTTGATTGACTCTGCAGGGGGTGGGAGAGAGAGCTAGGCATTGAGGTCTCCTCAGAGGCATGGGAAGATATTTGGGAAAATGCAAGAACTTATCAATTTGCAATAGGATCTATGCTTTACAGTTGAAGATTCTTTGCAAGGTCCATTTGGCTCTGGACTGTTTGTCAAAATTTAAACCAGGGTTATCTTCAACATGTCCCAAGTGCAAGGTCTGCATGGGCACTCTTACCCATTGTCTCTGGTCCTGTGCTAGGCTTCAAACATACTGGAGTGCTGTGGTGGGTGCAATGGAGAGGATTTTGGGTGGAGGGATGGAGAAGGACCCGATCTCTCTTCTTCTTGGCCTGCCCAGTGTGTTCCCTGCAGAGGTGCATAAAAAAACTTTTCAACAAAGCAAGAAAAAATATCTTGCTAGGTTGGATATCCGAAAACCTCCTGTGCCTGTCGGGTTTGCAGAAGATTGTTATAGAGCATATTCCCCATGATTTTCTCACAAATATGGTACACCACAAAACTGAGAATTTTTATAAGACATGGCAGCCCTTTTTGAAATACCTGGACACAGATTTACCTACCACACTAACTTTTATATAAGCCTAACTATTGTGTTTTATGAGTCTAATATCTAAGGAGAAGGAATTGCGAATGTATGAATGTCTTATTTGGTTGCATTGAGTTATTACTATCTATTAGTTTGTTGTTAGTTATTATTTATTTTGTTAAATAATTAGTTGAGATTTTTTATTATAAATTCTTCTACATATATTATTTATTTGTATATGAAGGCAGGTAGGGTTTTTTGTGTTCTTTTCTTTGTATTGTTTTGAATTGCATTGTTTTATATTTGTTGTAATATTTTTAAAAACTTTTTTTTCAATAAAAATATAATTTTAAAAACCATCATGATTGGGGAGGCTGGGGTGTCCAAAGCTAAAAGTCACACAACATCAGATTATAGTCCAACAGGTTTAATTGGAAGCACTAGCTTTCGGAGCGCCACTCCTTCATCAGGTGGTTGTGACGGGCATAATTGTAAGGCACAGAATTATAGCAAATGTTTACAGTGTGATGGAACTGAAATTATACATTGAATAATACCTCGATTGTTTGTTGAGTCTCTCATCTGTTAGAATGACCATAATAGTTTCATTTCTTTCATGTGTAAATCACAAAACTTTTTTAAAGGTTACATTGTCAAGTTAATTGTAACAATTGGTGTCAGCCAGATGTTAAGAGGTTGAAGGTGTTAGCTCCCTGCATTCTATCGTCTGTGCCATAATGTTTAGACTGATTCTAATCTTAAAACTTGAGTTAACAGAGTCTTAGATGGATCCATGCAGTTTTTGAGCAAAGTACAATGTAACTCTGCAAGTACAAATTCACCCCACAAACGTATATGTATATGTGTGCATGTGGGTTTTCTGTATATGTGTGTGCGTGTGGGTTTGTGTGTGTGTGTGTGTGTGTAAATGTGTGGGATGGGGGGTTGAGAGTGTCTGTGAGAGAATCTATAGGTGCATGTGCGAGTGTAACTGGGTCAAGCTCTGTGAGAGGGTGCATTTGAGTGTGGGAGTGTGTCTGGGGTGGGGGGGGGGGGGGGGGGTTATGAGTGTCCGTGGGAGAGTGTTTAAGTGTGTGTGTGAGTGTAAGGGGTCTAAATCTGTGAGAGGGTGCATGTGTGAATGTGAGAGTGTGTGTGTATGTAGGAGTGTGTGTGAGTGTCTGTGTGCGTGTTTGTGTATGGGAGTGTCTGTGTGTGTATAGGAGTACATATGTGAGTGTGTGTGTGTGTAGGAGTGTCTGTGTGTATGTATAATGCAATGGTGGTCACCTTGTAGTGTGACATGAACCCAAAGTCCCGGTTGAGGCCCTCCCTATAGGTACTGAACTTAGCTATCAGCCTCTGCTTGGCCACTTTTCACTGTTGCCTGTCCTGAAGTCCGCCTTGGAGGATGGTCACCTGAAGGTCCGAGGTCGAATGTCCTGGACCACTGAAGTGTTCTCCAACCGGGAGGGAATACACCTATCTGTTGATTGTTGTGTGATCTGTTGCTGTAGCCTGTGCTCGGTTTCCCCAATGTACCATGCCTCAGGGCATCCTTGCCTGCAGCGTATAAGATAGACAACACTGGCTGAGTCGCATGTGTACCTGCCATTTACATGGTAGGCGGTGCCCCTATGTGTAATGATGGTATCCATGTCCACACTCTGACACGTCTTGCAGTGTCTACCGTGACAGAGTTGTATGGAGTTGTCCTGAAAGCCGGGCAGTTTGCTATGAACAACGCTCTGTTTGAAGTTTGATGGTTGTTTATAGACAATGTAGACAATAGACAATAGGTGCAGGAGTAGGCCATTCTGCCCTTCGAGCCTGCAGTACCATTCAATGTGATCATGGCTGATCATCCTTAATCAGTATCCTGTTCCTGCCTTATCTCCATAACCCTTGATTCCACAATCCTTGAGAGCTCTATCCAACACTTTCTTAAATGAATCCAGATACTGGGCCTCCACTGCCCTACGGGGCAGAGCATTCCACACAGCCACCACTCTCTGGGTGAAGAAGTTTCTCCTCATCTCTGTCCTAAATGGTCTACCCTGTATTTTTAAGCTGTGTCCTCTGGTTCGGCACTCACCCATCAGCGGAAACATGTTTCCTGCTGCCAGAGTGTCTGATCCTTTAGTAATCTTATATGTCTCAATCATAACCCCTCTCAGTCTTCTAAACTCAAGAGTATACAAGCCCAGTCGCTCCAGACTTTCAGTGTAAGGTAATCCTGCCATTCCAGGAATTGACCTCGTGAACCTACGTTGCACTCCCTCAATACCCAGAATGTCTTTCCTCAAATTTGGAGACCAGAACTGCACACAGTACTTCAGGTGTGGTCTCACCAGGGCCCTGTACAGCTGCAGAAGAACCTCTTTGCTTCTATACTCAATCCCTCTTGTTATGAAGGCCAGCATGCTATTAGCCTTCTTCACTACCTGCTGTACCTGCATGCTTACCTTCATTGACTGGTGAACAAGAACACCCAGATCTCTCTGTACTGCCCTTTACCTAAATTGATTCCATTTAGGTAGTAATCTGCCTTTCTGTTCTTGCCACCAAAGTGGATAACCATACATTTATCCACATTAAACTGCATCTGCCATGCATCTGACCACTCACCTAACTTGTCCAGGTCACCCTGTAATCTCCTAACATCCTCATCACATTTCACCCTGCCACCCAGCTTAGTATCATCAGCAAATTTGCTAATGTTATTACTAATACCATCTTCTATATCACTAACATATATTGTAAAAAGCTGCGGTCCCAGCACTGATCCCTACAGTACCCCACTGGTCACTGCCTGCCATTCCAAAATGGAGCTGTTTATCACTACTCTTTGTTTCCTATTGGCCAACCAACTTTCAATCCAAGTTAATACTTTACTCCCAATACCATGCATCCTAATTTTGCTCACTAACCTCCTATGTGGGACTTTATCAAAAGCTTTCTGAAAGTCCAGGTACACTACATCTACTGGATCTCCCTCGTCCATCTTCAGAGTTACATCCTCAAAAAAATCCAGAAGATTAGTCAAGCATGATTTCCCCTTCATAAATCCATGCTAACTCTGACCTATCCTGTTACTACTATCCAGATGTGTCATAATTTCATCCTTTATAATAGACTCCAGCATCTTTCCCACCACTGAGGTCAGACTAACTGGTCTATAATTTCCTGCTTTCTCTCTCCCACTTTTCTTAAAAAGTGGTATAACATTAGCCACCCTCCAATCCACAGGAATTGATCCCAAATCTATCGAACTCTGGAAAATAATCACCAACACATCCACGATTTCTCAAGTCACCTCCTTTAGTACCCTGGGATGTAGACCATCAGGCACCGGGGACTTATCAACCTTCAGACCTAACAGTCTCTCCAACACCAATTCCTGGCAAATATAAATTTCCTTCAGTTCAGGTCCTTCAGCCACTGTTACCTCAGGGAGATTGCTTGTGTCTTCCCCAGTGAACACAGATCTGAAGTACCAATTCGATTCTTCTGGCATTTCTTTGTTCCCCGCAATATATTCCCCTGTTTCTGTCTTCAAGGGCCCAATTTTAGTCTTAATAATTTTTTTGCCTTTCACATACCTAAAAAAACTTTTACTATCCTCCTTTATATTATTGGCCAGTTTACCTTCATACCTCATTTTTCTCTGTGTATTTCCTTCTTAGTAATCCTCTGTTGTTCTTTAAAAGCTTCCCAGTCCTCCATTTTCCCATTTATCTTTGTTATGTTATACTTTTTCTCTTTTAACTTTATATGTCTCTTAATTTCCCTCATCAGCCATGGCCGCCCATGCCTCCTCCTGGGACCTTTCTTCCTTTTTGGAATGAACTGATCCTGCAACTTCCGCATTATACACAGAAATATCCGCCATTGTTCCTCCACGGTCATCCCTGCTAATTGCACCATTGAACTTTGGCCAGCTCCTCCCTCATAACTCCATAGTTCCCTTTATTCAACTGAAAAATTGTCACTTCTGAGTGTACCCTCTCCCTCTCAAATTGCAGATTGAAGCTTATTGTATTATGGTCACTACTTCGCAATGGCTCCTTCACTTCGAGGTCTCTGACCAATTCTGGTTCGTTGCCCAATACCAGATCCAGAATTGCCTTCTCCCTGGTTGGCTCCAGCACCAGCTGCTCTAAGAATCCATCTCTGAGGCACTCCACAAAGTCTCTTTCTTGAGGTCCAATACCATCCTGATTCTCCCAGTCTACCTGCATGTTAAAATCCCCCATAACAACTGTAGTAACATCATTGCGACAGGCCAATTTCAGCTCCTGATTTAACTTACATCTGACATCCAGACTACTATTTGGTGGCCTGTAGATAACTCCCAAGAGGGTCTTTTTACCCTTAGTATTTCGCAGATCTATCCACACTGACTCTACATCCCCTGATTCTAGGTCCCCCGCGCAAGGGACTGAATATCATCCCTTACCAACAAGGCCACCCCCATCCCTTCTGCCTGTCAGTCTGTCCTTACAATAGCACGTGTAGCCTTGAATATTCATTTCCTCGGCCCTGTCCACTTGAAGCCACGTCTCAGTTATCCCCACAATATCGTATGTGCCAATTTCCAAAAGAGCCTCAAGCTCATCCATCTTATTTCTAATGCTTCATGCATTCATATATAGTATTTTTATTTTGTTACTGCCCTCACCCTTCCCATCAACTCCTATTTCACTCATTCTTACATCATAATCCCTTTCTGAGTTTTCTGCCTCATTGATACAGTTGTCTTTCTTCACTTCCCTTGTTCTAACTTTCCCTCCAATTTCCTTCTTAAACACCAAGTTTGCCCCCTCCCCCCGCTACTTAGTTTTAATGTAGGAGTGTTGCAGTAGCAAACCTGCCTGCCAGAATGCTGGTCCCTAACCTATTAAGGTGCAAACCGTCTCTCTTGTAGAATTTATGCTTACCACAAAACATACCCCAGTGATCCAAGAATTTAAATCCTCGCTTCCTGCACCAGATTCCCAGCCACACGTTCAAGTCCATTATCTCCCTGTTTCTGGCCTCACCAGCCCGAGGAACTGGAAGCAAACCGGAGATAACCACCTTGGACGTCCTGCTTTTCAGCTTTCTTCCTAGTTCTCTGAAGTCCCGCTGTAGTATGTTCCTCCTCTTCTTCCCGACATCATTTGTGCCGATATGTACCACCACCTCTGGCTCTTCACCATCGTCCTTGAGGATTTCCTGTACTCTGTCTGTGATGTCTTTAACCCTGGCACCAGGAAGGCAACACACCATCCTTAAGTACCGTCTGCTGCCTCAAAAACCCCGGTCAGTTCCTCTCACGATGGAGTCCCCTATCACCACAGCTCTGTGCGATGTCCGACTCTTCCGCTCTGCCTCCACGCCAACTTTTGATTGACAGACCTGGCCGCCTTGCGGACTGGCAGTGTCATCTGTCTCTACTGTTTCCAAAAGATTCAACTTGATCCCGACAGGTACTTCCCCTGGGATCTCTTGCACCTGTCTCCTCTCTGCCTTCCTCATCATCTGCTCCCTCCCGCTCTCTTCTGGTACGATTGGTGTAATAACCTCGCTGAAGGTCTTGTCCAGAAAGATCTCGTTCTCTCGGATGAGCCTAAGGTCCTCGAGTTCTTTCATCAGCGCTGCAATATGCTTGGTCAATAGCTGAATGTGCTATTCAGCTGAATGAACGCTTTCCACACATATACGAGCCAGACACACCAGAGTCGTTGACCTCCCACATCATGCACGTAGCGCACTGAACCAGCTGGGCAGTCATGTCTTCACCCTCTTCAACTGTGGCGTAATCACTTCACTCAACCTCATTGTCAAAGACTCCTGAGCTCAAGTCTCACTCTTCAATCCACAGGAACTACCTTGGACCCTCTTTTTGGGACAAGTCTGTGGATTTTTAATTTAGGTTAGAGGAGGAGGGAGGGAGGGAGGCCCTACTTTGTAGGACCTGGGGTCTAGAACACACCCACTCAAATAACAATCACTTACCTTCCTGACCGGCTTTGCGCTCTGCCTTCACTTCCGCCCAGCTCTCTGATGCGAAAAGGCAAGCAGTAGAGGTTTGGGGAAGGACTTGGCGAGGTGATCATCCTCATTAATAATGTGTTGCAGGTCGCGAAGAACATGACATAGTTCTTTGGCTCCTGGGGTGTACTGGACAACGAAGGGTACCCTGTCCGTTGCAGCACATCTCTGCCTCCTGAGGTTCCTTGCTGTAGCACGTCGGAACTGTGGTCGATGAGTTGAACATTGTACCCCGTTCTTATGAGGGCATCCCTGAGTTCTTCCACTTGTCCGTCACGTTCCTCCTCATCTGAGCAGATCCGATGTACGTGTAGGGCTTGTCCATAGGGGATGGCTGTTTTAATATGTTTTGGGTGGAAGCTGGAGAAGTGTAGCATTGTGAGGTTGTCTGTGGGTTTGCGGTAGAGTGTGGTGCTTAGGTGTCCGTCCTTGATGGAGATGCATGTGTCCAAGAATGAGACAGATAGTAGTGAGTAGTCCATGGTGAGTTTGATGGTGGGATGAAACTTGTTCACATCACTGTGTAGTTTTATCAGGGACTTGAATCCCATTTAACACCTCCTGAGAAAAAGAATAGGAAATGACATCACCATAAGGAACAATGTCACCACAGGAAATGACATCACCAACCCAAAGAAAATCAAACACAAAGAGAAAGCAGGCTCCACGCATTACCTGGAGGCTCACTGAAGATGCTACCCAGTATGATGACAAAACATCTGAAAACAAACCTTCCAGCTCAGGGAGTAAACCTACATCTAGAACTTCAACCTGAGCTACAAATCTTCTCAAAACTTGCTAACACCTAAGAGTGCAATATGCTAAAACCGGCCTGAAAATGGGAAACCAATACCATCCAACAGAGCGCCACCCACGAATAGCTGTACTTCCTACACAAATGCCTACAGAAACAAATACTACCTAAATGTACTAACTAAATACCTAAATACTACAAACCTCCCCTTAACACCCCACTAGCCAAATGATTGGTAGAGCAAAATGGCCACAGAATGCTGAGAGAAATGATTAATGATGCCCACAACTGACTCCTTAAATACAACCAGGAAACATTGTGCCAAAAATCTTTACTCAGAAATGCAACAGACCATGAATGGACAGATACAGTTTAACAAGGAATAGACATTAGATAGCAACAAACACAGGAAATGATAAAAACTAGACTTGCAGAAAAAAGTTGACAAACTTACACAAAATAACAACACTGACAACACAGAAACAAGGATAAAAAGAACTTATCTGACTGACCCTTAACAGACACTGAAAAAGCCATCGTGTTAGAAGAATTAAATTTCCAGGATGTGGACAAGAAAGTTTTCTTAGCAGCATTAGAAACAACACTGAAAGACAATCAACTATCAAAGGAAACCCAGCAAACTATCAGACAGACAGTCGCACCAACATTAAGCAGGAAAAAGGAAGGTAACACATTCAATACAAGAAAGAAAAGCACTAGAAATAGCAAAAGAAGATAAAAACATTGCTGTCCTATCTCAGACAAAGGATGCTTGACAATCATTTTAAATCAAAGAGACTACGCTGAGAAAATGAATGCACTACTTGCAAATACTAATTCTTACCAACAAGTGGCAATAGACCCAACCCCACGACTAGTGAACCAAATCACAGCACTACTCAAAAAACTTCAGAAATCTTAGAATAAGATTTGCAAACAACGAAATCAGACAAATCCAACATACCATACTTCTATGAGCAACTCAAAATTCACAAACCAGGAGCCCCCCTCAGACCTATGGTCTCACTAACTGGAACACCAATTTACAGATTGGCCAAGAAGCTTTACCAAAGACTAAAACACTTAGTAGAAGACTCACACCACTCCATCCACTCCACCCAAGAATTCCTGAAGACCATCAAGATAGAAGAGGATAAAGTAATGGCCTCCTTTGATGTAACAACCCTGTTTACATCCATCAACATCAACCTAGTGACGGAAACACTGACTACACTATTAGAAGAACCAAAGACATACACCAAACACCACCAACTTCATCAGCAAGGGCAATATCGTCAAGCTAGTGGACCTATTCCTTATCACACACTTCACCTTCAACAATAAAATCTACAGACAAACCGACAGAACACCCAAGTGATCTCCGATGTCAGGTTCTTAGCAGAGGCAGTAATGCAGAGACTCGAACAAACAGCTCTGCCAACTATCCAACCCAAACTTTGGGTCTGCTATGTGGATAACACCAATGTCATCACTAAATGAAACAAATTAGAGGAAACCTTCAAGACTATCAATTATACCCTTACTGGCATAAAATTCACTGAAGAGGAGGAAAACAACAACAAACTGCCTAGATGGCACAGTGGAGCGAACAGCCAATGGGGAACTTCAAACCTGCATCTACAGGAAAATAACACACATGGAACAAATATTGAACTACAGAAGCAATCATCCCAATATCCACAAACAAAGCTACATTAGAACATTATTTCAACCAGCTACCACACACAGCAGCACAGAGGAACTATGAACAGAAGAGGAAAATCACCTATACAGGGCATTCAAAAAGAACGGGTACACAATGAACACAGTCTGCCAATTTCTCTGCAACAAACCCAAACAAGCAGACAAACCCTAGCCACTCTCCCCTATATCAAAGACATCTTGGAAATGACTGCCAGACTACTCAGATCTCTTGGCAACATAGTAGCCCACAAATCCACCAACACACTAAAACTTGAACTTGAAAGACCCTACACAGACAAGCAAAACTAATGTCATTTACAAAATACCTTGTAAGAACTATAACTGACACTACATTGGACAAACAGGCAGAAAACTAGCAACCAGGATACATGAATATCAACTTGCCACAAAAAGATATGACCCTCTCACACTTGCATCCTTACATATGGTTGAGGAAGGACACCATTTCAACTGGGACTACACATCCTCCTAGGACAAGCCAAACAGAGACACGTACCAGAATTCCTAGAAGCATGGCATTCCAACTGGCACCCTATCAACAATCACATTGACTTGGATCCCACTTACCACCCCCAAGAAAAAGAGCAGGAAATGACATCACCATAAGAAATGACATTGCCACAGGAAATAACATCACCAACCCAAAGAAACCCAAACACATAAATAGAAAGGGGGCTACACCACCAGTGCTTCATCCGGAGGCTCACTGAAGATGCTACCGAGTATGGTGACAAAACGTCTGAAAATGAACTTTCCAGCTCAACAAGCAAACCTACATTCAGAAGTCATGAAATCATAGAGTCATAGAGATGTACAGCATGGAAACAGATCCTTCGGTTCAACCCACCCAACCAGATATCCCAACCCAATCTAGTCCCACATGCCAGTACTCCGCCCATATCCTTCCAAACCCTTCTTATTCATATACCCATCCAAATGCCTCTTAAATGTTGCAATTGTACCAGCCTCCACCACTTCCTCTGCCAGCTCATTCCAAACACGCACCACTCTCTATGTGAAAAAGTTGCCCCTTACGTCTCTTTTATATCTTTCCCCTCTCACCCTAAACCTATGCCCCCTAGTTCTGGGCTCCCCACCCCAGGGAAAAGACTTTGCCTATTTACCCAATCCATGCCCCTCATAATTTTGTAAACCTCTATAAGGTCACCCCTCAGCCTCCGACACTCCAGGGAAAACAGCCCCAGCTTGCTCAGCCTCTCCTTGTAGCTCAGATCCTCTAATCCTAGCAACATCCTTGTAAATCTGTTCTGAACCCTTTCAAGTTTCACAACATATTTCCAATAGGAAGGAGACCAGAATTGCACGCAATATTCCAACAGTGGCCTCACCAATGTCATGTACAGTCAACATGACCTCCCAACTCCTGCACTCAGTACTCTGACCAATAAAGGAAAGCATACCAAACACCTTCTTCACTATCCTATCTACCTGCAACTCCACTTTCAAGGAGATATGAACCTGCACTCCAAGGTCTGTGTTCAGCAACACTCCCTAGAACCTTACCATTAAGAGTATAAGTCCTGCTAAGATTTGCTTTCCCAAAATGCAGCACTTCGCATTTATCTGAATTAAACTCCATCTGCCACTTCTTAGCCCATTGGCCCATCTGGTCAAGATCCTATTGTAACCTGAGGTAACCCTCTTCGCTGTCCATTACATCTCCAATTTTGGTATCATCTGCAAACCTACCAACTGTGCCTCTTATGCTCACATCCAAATCATTTACGTAAATGACAAAAAAGTAGAGGACCCAGCACCAATCTTTGTAGTACCCCACTGGTCACAGATCTCCACTCTGAAAAACAACCCTTGACCATCACCCTCTGTCTTCTACCTTTGAGCCAGTTCCGTATCCAAATGGCTAGTTCTCAACCTGAGCTATTAATCGTCTCAGAGGGAGGATCAGCATGGAACTGTTTCTTTGACCAGCAGCCTCAAAAAACTAACTGTTTGCTAAAACCATAACAAATCCAACCAGAACAAAAGCGGAGCTGGGGGAATTGGCCACTCCCCTTTTCCAATTTTTTTTTAAATCTTAAAAGTTTCTTCAAGTGGACAAATCCAGACATTTAGGCCAGTCTGCCTCATACAACACTTCTGAAAAAATACCGAGGACAACACAACCTTGTTAAATGAGCAGCAGCATCACGACACTTCCTGATACATCACCTATATAGAACTCTTCCTTTCTGTCTTTCACATTAAAATGCATAATTTCATATTTAGACATGCTTTGACTGTATTTATTTGCCACTCACTTGTCTAAATCACCTTGAAGCCTCTATATCTTCTCCTCATCACCCCACCCAATTTTGTTCAATTCGCAAACTCGGAAGTGTTGCATTTTATTCCCTCATCTAGATTATATATATAATATATCACAAATAGCTGGGACCTTGTGATATCGCACTCGTCACTGTCTGCTACTCAGAAAAGGACCCATTTATTTCCATCTTTCTCTTTTTCTGTCAAGCAATCCTTGATTATGCTAATCTTTCCCCCCCATCCCATGTACTTTAAATTTGCCCACAAATATCTTCTGACTGACTTTATCAAAAGCCATCTGACAATCCAAACATACCACATCTTATGCTTTTCTTCTTGTCTATTCTATGAGCTGTATCCTCAAAAAAAAACTCCAGTATGTTTAAGCAGTTTGCCTTTTGTGAACCCATACTGTTGCTGATTCCTGATGAAGGGCTTATGCCCAAAACATTGATTCTCCTGCTCCTCGGATGTTGTTTGACCTGCTGTGCTTTTCCAGCATCTGTAGTCCTCACTTTCTCCTACTGGGTATGATTAGTGTGCAATCGTCACTGCTGTTACTGGAAACGGTGTCAGAACTCATTGCTTTTGCAGTATTAGTGCCTCCAGCTTTTTTTTTGATATCACAAAGAGTAATTTGGATTGGCTGGAAGGCATAGTCACCAAATAAAGGGGTACCAATTTAAGACTAAGATGAGGAGAAATTTATATTTTCAGATGGTTGGAGTTTTTGGAACTCCTTACCACAAAGAGCTGGGAGGTCTGGGGTGGTTGGTGCAGATCCATGTCTAGTTAAGGCTGATAGGTAGATTCTTGACCAGTAGGGGAATCAAGAGTTACAGGAAAAATGCAGGAAAAAGACACGAAGAATGTTGGATCAGCTATAATCCAATTGATTGGTGGAGTAGACTCTAAGGTATGAACAGCTGACTCTAGTTCCTATTTAGAGGCGGCGAAGATGGATCATTCACTCTGCACCTCTGGCTGAAGATAGATGCAAAAGCTTGTCTTTTGCACTAATGTTGTGATTCCACCTTCGTTGCAGAGTGAATATATGTGACGCTTCCTTTTCCAGCATTTAATTGGCCACCAGCCTTCAGTATTGGAACTGGCAATCTTTGATCTGATTATCGGTTATGGAATCACTTAGTTCTGTCTATTGCATGCTCCTTCCACTGCATTGCATGCCAACAGTCCTGCATCAGAACTTCACCAGATCGACACTTCACTTTTAGTATACCTAATCTCCCTACTTGCTCATATGATAGAGTGGAGGATATGCCTAGCCATAAGGTTACAGACTGCAGTTGAATACAGTTCACCACTGATAGTATCCATGAAGAGCTGAAGGCTAAGATTAATGGGGAGAGATCTGTTCAAAGCTTGCCCCAATGTCAAGTTGAGACTTTCTCCCGAAGTGAACGTGCAGTGATTACTACTACTGTCATTGCCATGGTCAGGGACACTTGTGATTGACAAAATTGTGTGGACAAGGTTAGGTTTTTTTTCAATCTCTTGGTCTCCTATTGCAGTATTTGTGTATCTGGGAATTGAGCAACTCAATAAGTATTGGCACTACACATCCACTCCAACCAACCAGAGAATATTCTGTCACGCCACTCTCACTGCTTCATCCAAGTGTTGTTAATCGAGTACTTCTCCAAGTTTATCAGCTGAGGTTGACAGCAGAGTTTGGGCTTGGCTTTAGGTGGTGATCAGTAAGAAATTTCCTAACAGGCTACTTGAGTGAATGTCTTGAGATGTCATGGATCTGAAATCAATGTTGAGGTCCCAAAGACCAATTCCTAATATCAGTCAAACCTCATGTTAGCAGCCAGAAACTAAACTCAATTAAAATGTTTAATGGAATATCTTCCTTTAAAATGGAAGTTCTGTTACAGCTAAACACTAGCTCTGTATAGATCATCTCGGAAGTACTTCTTACCTCAGGTAGAATGAATCAGTCTTTTAGAGGGTTACAGACTGCGAACTGGACTGCGAAGACAGACTTGTCTTCCCTGCAGCATTGAAATTTAAGGGTCAATCTAATCAAGATGCTAAAAATGGATAAAGTATTTGATAAGGTAAAAGGAAGAAAGCTACTTCCTCTGCTGGGGAGAAGCAAGACAACCTTAAAATTAGAGCAAATCTGTTCGATGATGATGCTTCTTCACAAAAAATATCATAAAAATCAGAAACCCTCTGTACCCGCAAAAAAGCTGTTGAAGCAGAGGTTAATTTCAATTCAAAACACACACATATTTTTGTCAGCTGAAAATGTGTTGCTGGTCAAAGCACAGCAGGCCAGGCAGCATCTCAGGAATAGGATTCCTGAGATGCTGCCTGGCCTGCTGTGCTTTGACCAGCAACACATTTTCAGCTGTGATCTCCAGCATCTGCAGACCTCATTTTTTACTCACATATTTTTGTCAGTCAAGATTATTAAGGATTACAGAGCCAAAACATCAAAAACACTAATTATGATCAGAATGAATGGCTGAAATAGCAAAAAACCCAGTGGGCATCCCATTTCACATATTCCAATAAGGTTCTATTTATTCGCAAAGTCAGCAAGGAAGCAAAATCAGATCTGTGAACTTTGCAAACTATAGTGTTACAAAAGCTTCATTTAAGTTTTTATTTTTAAGAATACTAACTTGCAGTTTTAGGAATTAAAGCTGTAACCATAAAAGAAATGGGGCACAGGATTCAGAAAATTATAAATGGCTTAAAGCAGTCAGCAGATTTGGCAACCCAAACAAACCGCTGAGGTATCCACAGCCATGAGGCTGTTAGATAGTGGTGGGCTATTCATAAGTTACAGGGGAAATAAACACTACAGCTGAGGTTATAGCAGAAATGTTCAACAGCTATAGTGTTGCATAAGTTATGCTTACTTTATTAAATCTTATTGGTTAAAAAACAGGTTTTCTTTTGTATAAAACAATGAAATCCTGTGGCATCGTTCTATTGTTTAATTGCTGGGTGCTCAGATTTCTTTAAGCATAACAGTTCCTAATACAATGGTAACCATAGCATCATGAAACAAACATTCAACCAATATTCTTTTGAATAATTTCATTTCTAGTATTTCCTGAAGGTTGCTACTGGCACCCTTGAAACAACACTGCTGCATAATATATCACATGAAATCTAATTGACAGCAATGAAGAAATATTGAAATCAAGTAATAAACTGCCCTTTCCAGCCACTTCACGCAGACTGAAACTTTGGCAGTTGGCGCCCAGAGATGATGCTGCGCTCGACTCCTTTCTCAGTGACAGCTGCCAAGCGAATCACCCCACCACTTGACCCATCTCGATCCATCGCAAGTGCAAGAGCTAAGACACAAACAGAAAATGGAATAGAATGAAATAGATAGGAGAATCTCTTTATATTATGACCTTTTTGATTAAACTGTTACTTTTCCTCAAGTAATTGACATAGTATTTAGCACAACCTATCACTTTCAGTTGACAACGAAGGTACATCCTGTTTTCACTCAAAAATATTTTAGATATGCTCACTGAATGATAAGGAGGAGAAAATTTGTCTAAATAGTTTACCTTCACATTTTGGATTAAGAGCTAGCCTTCTCTGTTATGCTGGCAGGCTGAGATTGGATTTGTAATCCATTACACTCACCAACTACAACAAAAGGTAAGCATTTACTAAATACCAAAATGTGTAAAATCATGGAACCCAGTACCAAAAAACATGAAAGCTTTGTAACATGAACGTAAGTGTTGTATAATGTTGAGCTGTGCAATATAATCGAGGAGAACGTGAGGTCTGCAGATGCTGGAGATCAGAGCTGAAAATGTGTTGGTCTGAAGAAGGGCTTATGCCCGAAACGTCGAATTTCCTGTTCCTTGGATGCTGCCTGACCTGCTGCGCTTTTCCAGCAACACATTTTCAGCTCTGTGCAATATAATGTTGTTTTATGAAACTAAAGAGGGAAATTGTGAGCCTGAACAGTACCAAGAATCATTGAAGTTAAAAACAACTTCCTGGTAACAGCTCTGATTATTTCAGCTGCAGATTGTTACAAAGTTGGAAGTGCTAAGTGCAGTAAAGAGTAGAAAATATCTGAATCCTGCAGACAGATAGCATTTCACATTCATTGTGGGTAAAAAAGACAAAAAATCCAACTCAGCTTAAAAGAAACAATTTATATAACAGACAAGTTCACCAGACCAATCTTTAAATCAAAGGATGACTGCCACTGTGAAGACAACAGCATCTGACAGAATAATGGAATCCCTACAATGTGGAAACAGGCCACTTGGCCCAATGGGTCCACACCAACCTGTTCCCCTTACCCTTTCCCTGCATTTCTCATGGTTAACCCACCTAGCCTGCACATCTTGAGACACAATAGGAATTTAGCATGGCCAATCTACCAAACTTGCACATCTTTGGACTGTGGGAGGAAACCTACACAGACACAGGGAGAACATGCAAACTTCAAACAGACAGTTCCCCAAATGTGGGATTGAACCCGGGTCCCTGGTGCTGTGTGGCAACAATACTAAACACCGAGCCCCACGCTGTTCATTAGTGTCTGGCCGGGACAGTGCTGTAGGTCCCATGGTTAAGGGGGATACACCTTCCCCCCGCCCACTTGTCCACAATAACAACCATGTGGAGCCACCAGTCACTGTTTGATATCCCTGTGGGTGGCTGCTTCCTAGTATCTCATTATTGAAAAATTCAAAAGGACTGAGAGGAGCAAATAGCTTTCCATCTTGTGGCCTGGAGATTTGAACTTTGCTTGCTTGTGTATTCTTTTTCCATCTTAATATAACAGAACCCCTACAATGTGAAAACAGGCCAGTCAACGCAAGACCACACTGGTGCTCTGAAAAGTAACCCACCCAGACCCATTCCCCCACCCTATTATCCTGTATTTACCCCAGGCTAATGCACCTAACCTACACATCCTGAACACTACAGGCAATGCAGCATCGCCAATTCACCTAAGCTGCACGTCTTCGGATTGTGGGATTTATTTTTTCTTTTGTTTCAGCAGCAGGAAGAGCGGGAGCGGCAGCCAGGAGGCTGACAGGAAGGTGAATCACTGATTTATAAACTCATGAATAGGCGGATGCACACTGAGCAGCAGCATAACCCAAAACACTACTTAGGTAGTGCCTCCCACCCATCCTCCACCTCGAACCAAAAAAAAGGTTCTGTGTGCCAGATTGGTTAGGTACCCAGTGATTTTCTTTTTATTCTTTATTTTTCTACAGTCTCTTGGGAATTTAGAACAACAGGAATGGATGCTAGGGCAGTTGAACGTTCCTCCTGCAGAATGTGAGGGGGTAAGGGTCACCACTAGTTTCCCAGCTGACTGCACCTGCAGGAAGTGCACCCAACTCCAGCTCCTCGAAAACCACGTTAGGGAACTGGAGCTGGATGGGCGGCGGAGGGGGTTATAGAGAGGAGTTACATGGAGGTAGTCACACAGGTATAAGAAAAAGCGAGATGTGTTACCATCAGGGAACTGAAAGGGAATCGGTAGGCAGTGCAGGGATCCCCTGTGGCCATTCCCCTCAACGGCATGTAAAACGTTTTGGATACTGTTGTGGGGGACGACTTACCGGGGGGTAAGCCATGGGGTACAGGTCTCTGGCACAGAGTCTGTCCCTGTTGTTCAGAAGGGAAGGAGGGAGAGAAGCAGAGCATTAGTCATCGTGGACTCCATTGTTAGGGGGACAGGAGGTTCTGTGGGATCGAGAGAGAGAGAGACACAGTTGGTGTGGTGCCTCCCAGGTGCCATGGTTCATGATGTCTCGGATCATGTTTTCAGGATCCTTGAGGGAGAAGGGGAACAGCCCCAAGTCGTGGTCCCTTTAGGCACTAATGACATAGTTAGGAAAAGGGATGGAGATTTAAGGCAGAAATTCAGGGAGCCAAGGTGGAACCTTAGTGCTGGAACAAACAGAGTTGTTATCTCTGGTTTGTTGCCCGTGCCACGTGCTAGCAAGGTGAAGAATAGGGAGAAAGGAGAGTTGGACACGTGGCTACAGGGACGGTACAGGAGGGAGGGTTTCAGATACCTGGATAATTGGGGCTAGTTCTGGGATAGGTGGGACCTCTACAGACAGGGTGGTCTATACCTGAGCCAAAGGGATATCAATATCCTGGGGGAGGGTGGAGATTTGCTAATGCTCTTCAGGAGGGTTTAAACTAATTCAGCAGGGGAATGGGAACCTACATTGGAGCTCCGGTATCAAGGAGGTTGAGAGTCGTGAGGTCAGAAATGAGGTATCAAGGTCACAAGAGTCCACCGCTAAGCAGGAAGGTGGTTTGAAGTGTGTCTACTTCAACACCAGGGGCATCCAGAATAAGGTGGGTGAACTGGCAGCATGTGTTGGTACCTGGGACTTCGATGCTGTGGCCATTTCGGAGACATGGGTAGAGCAGAGACAGGAATGGCTGTTGCAGGTTCCAGGATTTAGATGTTTCCGTAAACAAAGAAGATGGTAAAAGAAGTGTAAGTGTGGCATTGTTAGTCAAGGACAGTATTATGGTGGCAGAAAGGACATTTATGGACTTGTCAAATGAGGTAGTATGGGCTGATGTTAGAAACAGGAAAGGAGAGGTCACCCTGTTGGGAGTTTCTATAGGCCTCCGAATAGTTCCAGAGATGTAGTTGAAAGGATAGCAAAGATAATTCTGGATAGGAGTGAGAGTAACAGGATAGCTGTTATGGGGGATTTTAATTTTCCAAACATTGACTGGAACTGAAGTTCGATGACTTCAGATGGGTCAAGTTTTGTCTAATGTGTGCAGGATGGTTTCCTGACACAATACGTACACAAGCCAACAAGGGGAGAGGCTGGGATTTGATGCTGGGTTATGAACCCAGCCAGGTGTTAGATTTGGAGATAGGTGAGCACTTTGGTGATAATGACCACAATTTGGTTATGTTTGCTTTAGCAATGGAAAGGGATAGGTATATACCACAGGACAAGAGTTATAGCTGCGGGAAAGGCAATTATGGTGCGATTAGGCAAAATTTAGGATGCATAGAATGGGGAAGAAAACTGCAGAGAATGGGCACAACTGAAATGTATAGAATCCCTACAGTATGGAAACAGGCCCTTCAGCCCAACAAGTTCATACTTACCCTCCGAACAGGAGCTCACCTAGAACTATTCCCCTACATTTACCCCTGACTAATACACCTAACCTACACATCCCTGAACATTATGGGGCAATTTGACATGGCCAATCCACCTAACCTGCACATCTTTGGATTGAGAGAGGAAACCAGAGCACCCAGAGGAAACCCACGCAGATACAGGGAGAACGTGCAAACTCCACATACACAGTCACCCAAGGTTGGCATTGAATCCGGGTCCCTGCCACTGTAAGGCAGCAGTGTTAAGCACTAAGCCACTGTGTCACCTTTATCACCACATCAACCGCTTTACACTCATCCACCTGTTTGGTCACTGTCTCAAAGAACTCAGTCAAGAGGTAGGATTTAAAATCGTCTCGAGAAGAATAAGTTGATTAGGGATAGTCAACATGGTCTTGTGAAGAGTAGGTCATGCCTCACAAACCTTACTGTGTTCTTTGAGAAGGTGACCAAACTGGTAGATGAGGGTAAAGTAGTTGATGTGGTGTATAGGATTTCAGTAAGGTGTTTGATAATGTACCCCACGGTAGACTTCTGCACAAAAGGGTGATTTAGTGGTTTGTATCAGACATGGGCTAGCTGAAAGAAGTCAGAGAGTGGTGGTTGATGGGAAATGTCCATCCTGGAGTTCAGTTGCTAGTGGTGTATCACAAGGACCTATTTTGGGGCCACTGCTGTTTGTCATTTTTATAAATGACCTGGATGAGGGCATAGAAGGATGGGTTAGTAAATTTGCAGATGACACTAACGTCAGTGGAGTTGTGGACAGTGCCGAAGGATGTTGCAGGTTACAGAGGGACAGAGGTAAGCTGTAGAGCTGGGCTGAGAGCTGGAAAATGGAGTTTAATGCAGAAAAGTGTGAGGTGATTCACTTTGGAAGGAGCAACAGGAATAAAGAGTACTGGGCTAATGGTAAGATTCTTGATAATGCAGATGAGCAGAGAGATCTCGGTGTCCATAGATCCCTGAAAGCTACCAAACAAATTAATAGGGTTGTTAAGTAGTCATACGGTGAGTTAGCTTTTACGGGTAGAGGAATCGGGTTTTGGAGCCATGAGGTCATGTTGCAGCTGTACAAAACTCTAGTATGGCTGCACTTGGAGTATTGCGTACAGTTCTGGTCACTGCATTATAGGAAGATGTGGAAGCTTTGGAAAGGGCTCAGAGGAGATTTGCCAGGATGTTGCCGGATATGGAGGGAAGGTCTTATGAGGAAAGGTTAAGGGACTTGAGGCTGTTTTCGTTAGAGAGACGAAGTTTGAGAGGTGACTTAATTGAGACATATAAGATAATCAGAGGATGAACAGTGAGAACCTTTTTCCTCAGATGGTGATGGTTAGCACAAGGTGACATAGCTTTAAATTGAAGGAGGATAGATATAGGACAGATGTCATGGGTAGTTTCTTTACTCAGAGTAGTGGGGCGTGGAATGCCCTGCCTGACACAGTAGTAGACTCGCCGACTTTAAGAGCATTTAAATAGGCATTAGATAAACATATGGATGAAGATGGAATAGTGAAGGATAGATGGGCTTCAGATTGTTGCATCGATCTGTGGAATCATCGAGAGCCAAAGGGCCTGTCCTGCACTGTAATGTTCAATATCAATGTTAAACTATTTTTTCTGCCTTAATTATTATTGAGTGTGTGTGCACGTGCACGCGTGTGCATGTGTGTGTTGAGGGGCTTTGAAAAAACAATTTAAATTGCATGAATTAGATTTACTGCTCCTACTGTTCCAGTTAAGTAGTTATTTTGACTGTTACTGAAGCAAACTTGATAATGAATTGCTTTTGTCCTGGATAGAGCCAGTCAGGCAAATTGGTAATTTTGCTGATCTAATTGGGATTTTATATACATATATATTTTGGTGATTTGTGGAAAGGATAAGCACAATTCTCAATACTCTCCCCCGTTAAGTTGTGACAGTAGTGTCACTCATATCCTCTTCCATGTCTCTTGCTCTGCCTCGTCCAACCACCCACCTCAAACTCAACTCAAAAGTGATTCAAAAGGAGTAAGGAAAAGAAAAACTCCATCAATCTTTATGGAATGTGAAAATCTAAGATTATCTTTTTTTGGTAGTGCAAAATGTCATATTATTGTTCACAAGTTGGAGGACAGGCTACTTGCTTGATCCACGAGATCAGAAACTAGTCATACTCAAATTCTGCCTGAATACTTCAATTTTCACACCATTGAACTCCGGGGAGGTCCAAGATGGCGGCAATCCAGTAGGTCTGAGTCTGCAGGACTCTGCCTAAGACTTGGGCAAAGTGAGGCACCCACCTTCACCTCACCTTTTAAACCATTCAGGATAGCTTTTGCCCAGCACACTCAGTCATTTTGCATCAAATTTTAACAGTTTGGTGCTTTTTTAAAAAATGACTAAGGGCAAAACCTCCCGCAGCTCGCAACAGGGAGGGACCCCTCCCCATCCCCTCCCGCAGCAGCAGGAATGTCCACAGCCACTGCGGGGGACTTACCTGCGAAGGTAAGCCTGATTCTCCAGGGGAAGATCGACATGTCCATTGAAGAGGCCCGGTCCAGGTGGGAGTCGATCTCGGTCACGCTGAAGAAGCATGACCAAGAGATCAAAAAACTCGGGCAGCATGTCAGAGGGGTGGAACAACAATCAAGAGTACAGGTCGTTGGAAAAATATTCAGTTGCTGGGCCTTCCCGAAGGGAGGAGGGTGGCCAGCTTGTGGATTTCTTGGAGCAATGGGGCCCACAATTATTGAAGTTGGAGTCGGAACTGGGCCGGGTGCAGGTGGAACGGGCCCACCGGGTTGCTGTGCGCAGGCCCAGGTTGGACAAGCGCCCCACTCAGTTCAAGTCCGACTTCAATGTTATAAGGGAAAACAAATGCTCCTAGAGGCCTCCAGAATCCTGGGGAGGGATCCCCAGGCCATGATGTACAAGGGTTCCAAGATAATGCTATTTCAGGACTTCCCTCCAGTTGTGGTCCGCCAGAGGGCGGCACTCAATGAGGCGAGGAAGCATCTGAGAAACTTAAATATTCAATAACCAATGCGATATCTGGCAACACTGCGCTTCAGCCATGGAGGATCCGTATATAACTTTGGATCACCGGAGAAAGTAAAAGAATTCTTGGATGCTCTCAAATAGACTGAGGAACTTGAACTGTATGGATAACGACTTTATTTTGCCTCCTCCCTCCACTCCCTCCAAACCCCCCCCCCCCCCCCCCCCCCAACTTTGCTTACCGTTCTTTCTTTCTCCATCTCTCTTTTACTCATCTTTCCCGGGGGGGAGGGGGGGGGGGGTTTGTTCTTTACTCTTTCTTTTGTCTCCTTTTAATTGCATGTGCGGCTTATCTGATTTGTGGTGGAGAGTGTTTATCTAGAGTGTTTTTTTTCTCTTTCTATTTAGCTGCCTAGTATTTGCTGGGATTGTAATTTTGTAACTTTATATATTTCTATTTTGTATTGTTTTTATTAAACATAACCAGGTGATGGTGTGGGGGAGGGGTGGGTCATTCACTTTTAACTCCTGTTTTATAAGACACTTGAATTTATTTACTCCATTTTGTCATGGCTGGGCCGAAGGCAGGGCCCTAGCTGGAAGAGGTTATGGCAGGGTTATTGGTAGGTCGTAATGCCCCCAGGAGCAAGGAGGAAAAGTCTCCATTCAAATATGTTGTGCGTTATTTTTACTTAGGAGTAGTACTTAATTGCGTTGATTTAAGTATTTTAAAGAGTTTTTTTATATGTGAATTTTCTATGGTCTTTATTCAATGTCTTTTGGGTGGGGTTCTTCCTCCTGGGGGTCTTGGGCTTGCCTGGACGGTCATGGCTAACCATTCGCTTAGGTGGTGCACCTGGAATGTCAAGGGGAGTCATTCGCCAATCAAAAGGGAAAAAAGGGTTGATGTAGCACTCTTACAGGAGACTCATCTACTTGATAAGGAACACTTAAGGCTACAACAGGTTTGGTCAGGTGTTCTTTTCATCTTTCAGCTCAAAAAGTAGGGGAGTAACCATTTTTATTTGGAAAAATTTCCTTTCCAAATGTTAAGCCAGATAAAAGATGAGTTGGACAGTATATATTGATCAAAGTCCTAATATATGGAGAGGAATTCGGGATTTTTAATTTTTATTGTCCCCCGGCACACGTTTTTAGACTTGTAACGGAAGCGTTCTCTAAGTTAATGATTTTCAGGGTCCGCCATACAATTATAGGTGGAGATTTTAATTGTATTATTGACCTACAGATGGATAGCATGCCTAGGAGCATTGCGGGTATACCTCGAGATGTAGCAAGTGGCGGATCTGAACAAGGAGCTAGGATTAGATGATGTGTGAACGCGTCTTCATCCCCAGTGAAGTTCCTTTCTACTCTAACCCACACAAATGCCATACCAGAATTGATGTTTTTTGCTCCCTCGACCCTTTTGAATTCGATACTATCCTGTAAAATAGGCAGTATAACTATTTCTGATCATGCCGCAGTATATATGAAGTCAAGACTAGGGATGATGGGATATGCCCCCGACATTGGCGTCTGGATCCTCTCTTATTGAAGGATAGCAAATTTATAAAGTATTTTTTGCAGGATTTCAAAACCTTCTGGGATATTAACTCGGGTACGGCCTTTGATGATGTGGGAGGCCACTAAGGCATATACAAGAGGCTTGGTCATCTCATATTCTGCAACCTGGAAATAACAAAAGGGAGAGCAACAGCGCCTGCTCGAGGTTCACTTGAAGGCAGCTGAAATTGTGTATGTTGATAGGCCCTCCATTACTAAACTACAGAGGATCACAGCCCTTAGGGCAGCTTTGAATACTGCACTTACTCAAACAGCAAAGAGGGAAATATTATTCACGAAGCAGAGATTATTTGAATACGGTGACAAGCCTGGCAGGTATCTAGCATACCTTGCCAGAAAGAAAAAGGTTCCCCGAGCCATTATGTCCATTAGAGAAAGTGCTGGTACCCTGATGTGTGGTCGTGAAAAGATCAATACAGCCTTTAGAATGTTCTATTTTGAATTGTAAAAGTCACAGGACTGTGAGGATAGAACTGGGAAGATGGAGTCTTTATTTAAAAATTTGGTCCTTCCGGGCCTAACCTTGCAGCAGGTGTTGATCTTGAATGCTCCCTTGACAACCCAGGAAGTACTGGATGTGGTTAGGCAGCTTCAGAGTGGCAAAGTGCCTGGGCCAGACAGATTGCAGGTTGAGTTCTATAAAGAAGTTATAGGGGAACTGGCCGGGCCACTCACAGATATGTATAATTACTCACACAGTCAGGGCTGCCTCCTGCCTTCATTTAGAGCAGCAAATATTTCTCTCATTCTTAAGGAGGGAAAGGCCTCAGAAGATTGCTCTTCATACAGACCCATATCCTTGTTAAATGTGGATTTTAAAATTCTTTCAAAAATGCTAGCATCAAGACTGGAGAGGGTTTTACCATTCATTATAAACGAGGACCAGAGAGGATCGCAGGTCAACTAATAACATTAGAAGGGTCTTAAATATGATACAGGCCTGCCAGCAGGGAACAATACTGGGTTTAGTTGTCTCCCTAGATGCAGAGAAGGCATTTGATTTGGGTAGAATGGCCATATCTTTTTTTATATACAGTTCGGTGTTGGAGAGGTCTTTACTAAATGGGTTTCAGTATTCTACGACCACCAACGGTTTAAGTTCGGATAGCTTTAGCATTGGCAGGGGCTGTCGCTAGGAAGGTCCTCTCTCACCATTATTATTTATGCTAGTGATTGAACCACTAGCAGAAGCTGTACGAACTGACCCTAATATAACAGCTCCGAGGGTTGGATCGGCAAGCACAAAATTACTCTCTATGTGGATAATGTCCTCCTTTTCTTAAGTGATCCTTTGACATCCGTGCCCCGCTAATTCAAGCGGTCAATCCATTCAGTATATTCTCAGGTTACAAAATCAATTTTATGAAATCGGAGGCAATGCCGCTGGGAGGCCTTGCCAGTATATCTAACTTACCAGACGGATCTTGCTTTCCCTTTTGGTGGTCACTAGAAGGTCTTCTGTACTTAGGTACTTTTATTACTCCAGTATTAGGTCAGCTATATAAAGCCAATTACTTACACTTATTAGAGAAAATAAGGCAGGACCTTCAACGCTGGGAGATCTCCCAATATCCTGGCTAGGCAGCGCAGCCTTAGTTAAGTTGAATATTTTACCTCGTCTTCTATATCCTATGAGAATGCTCCCCTTGATGATGTGGAGACAGGCATTGCCTAAGCTTTATTGCTGGCTTGGAGTGTTATTTGGAGTGTTAAATGGCCCCTTATCAAATTAGAAAAACTGCAGCTCCCACAAGCAAGGGGAGGACTGGACTTCCCAGATTTCAGGAGTTACCAATTGAGCTCCTTATTATCTTATGTAGTTGATTGGTTGTGGGTCACAAGTGACCCAATCTGGATAGACAATGAGACTTAAATAAAGTGTCCCCTTATCGATCTATTATTTATAGACAAGATGAGAGTTATTATGGACTATTGTAAAAACCCTACTGTACTAAATACAATTAAAGCCTGGAGGATAATGCAACAAGATGAGGGTAAACTGCAAAAAACCTCCCCAAATACCCCCATAGTGGGAGCATCAGGATTTCAGCCAGGGCTCACAGATGCTAAAGTTAAAACTTGGGAGTCCAGAGGTATTTCCTGCTTGGGAGACCTGTTTGATGGGGAGGTTACGATGTCCTTTGAGCAGCTGCATCAGAAGTTTGCACTGCCTAACAAGGACCTCTTTCGGTATTTTCAAATACAAGACTTTATACAAAAGAAGACCACACTGATAGTCAATCCTTACAAATCGGATAGGAAAAGGAGAGTGCTATGGCCAATGGGGCCACCCTTGATCAGTACTCTTTATCATTCACTATACAATAAGGTCTCGAAGGACATGGAACGATTATATAAAACCTGGAATCAAGAATTAGGGTTGGAAATTTCTTTAGAAATCTGGGAGGACATCTGGGAAAATGCCAGAAAGATCTCTATCTGTAACAGAACTCAGGCTACTTAATTAAAGATACTTCACAGGGCTCACATGGTACCTGAATGACTCACAAAATTCAAGGCAGGAGCATCCTCAATGTGTCCCGAGTGTAAATAGACACTCTCCTGCATTATTTATGGACATGCCATAAGTTCCGTAAGTATTGGGATACAGTAGCGAATGCCTTGACAGAGATATTGGGTACAGAGATTGGGTCGGATCCAACGTCTCTACTTTTGGGCTCTCCAAATTTTCCCTCCCTGGATGTATACGGGTGGAAATCATTTACTATCCTCTCTTTTTGTGCGAGGAAAAATATTTCAGTGAATTGGGTATCCAAAGGCCCCCCCAGGACTTTCAAACTGGCGGAGGATAGTCATGGAATATATCCCCCTTGATTTCCTCATGTATATGGTGCACCAAAAAAACAGAACATGGCAGCCCTTTTTGAACAACATCAACACAGACATTTCAGCCATATTGTCTAGAGCTTTTGTTTAGCTGTGGTAATGGTTCTGGCTGGTTCAGGGGCCCCCGGGAGGAGGAATCCCGTATAAATGCAGATCTACTATGACTTGATGTAAATCTATTTTGAGCATGTATCTAGTTATTTAATTACTTTGTTGTTTACTGTTAGTAACGTATAATATTCTATTTTAGGTTTTGGTTGTTTGTAGAAGCAGTAATTTTTTTAATTTAATTTAATATTGGTGTTGTTATTATATTATAAAGTGGAATACACTACTTTGTACCATATGGTATGCCTAGACATTACTTTTTGGTATAATGCTACAAATCTCAGTAGAAACAAAATAGTACTTTGCAAGTGTGAACATTTCCTCAAACCACATGGCTTTTTACAAGAATGTCACATTCTGATCTCAAGCCAAGTTTAACTTAGGGTGCAATGGTGGTTTAATAATTCTGTCCTCTCAAGTGCACCACCAGACTTCCAAAATAGGGTTGTGAAAAATTTCTTGTTAAATAATAATGGGCACTTTCAGATTTTAATTATAAATGTTTCTGAGTGGGAGATGAAATTTCTAAACATTTTCCACTTGCAGCACAAACTCACAACTATACAACTCTTCACTGAACTCACCATTTGCTGTAAAATCTAAGCACTGCTCCTTTGTCATTCCAGGTTTGTACGAGGAGTCGACATAGCCATAAATGTAGGTACTTCCAGAGCCACCAATGGAGAATGGCTGCCGTACCATCATGCCCCCCATTGGAACAGTGTAGACCTACGACCACAAACAAGGGCATTAATTCCCAGAGCAATCACACTAATTCACAGACGAATCCTGACAACATGGAGGAAGTTGTGAACTATAGCTTCCACTCATAGATACATTTAGGAGAGAGAGAAATGGAGGAAAAAAGTAAAGCAGAAGGATGGATGGATTTTTAAATGTGTTAAGAGCAACTGAATCTGAATGATCTTCACCTCTCACTTCCTAAGATAAGGCTGTGAATTTGGTCAGTTCTATTTTTTTTTCTTTTACCATACTACAGAGCCTGCTCCCCCTCCCACTTTTCACAGAATGAAAAAGTTGCTCAGTAAAAAGTGTTACACGCTGTTCTCCTTTTATTCTTCCCATGGTCTCAGCCTGTGGGCAGAGTTGGGGCTTCGGTGTTCGTTTAAGCAGTAGTTGTTGGTGGATGTGGATAATGCGAACACAGCCACATTTATCGCCGGACCTACGTTACTGAGACTTCTCCCTGAATTACTGTCATCTCTGTATTGGTGACAATTTCATAATTCATTTAGGGAAGAAATTACAAGACACAAAGGTGATCTCAATCCTCATGTCCAACTTACTGGCAGTAATAGATAAGAAGAAAGGTCAATTTCACTATGATACTAAGTCAAAATCAATTCTGACACAAGTAGTAGTTGAGTTACAGTGTGAAAGTTGAGCAGCAACAGCTTAACAACAGGAGAGTGGAACTAAAATTGTCATTGTTGGAGAGGTGGAAAGGTGGATCACCAAACACTGATCAATTGCAGTAATTATAACAAAATAATGAGGATACAAGGAACATTGCTGCACACTGTGGATGCCATGGATCTACAAAGTACAAGAGAAACCCAATATGTCTGGCAGTACATGTGACAGGAGAAACAGAGTTAATGCTTGCTGTTCAATGTCGCCTCTTCAAAACTGAAGAGGGTGGAAAATTGTGGGTTTTATGGGCGAGGCGCCCAGTAGAATGCTCAAAGTAAAAGATAAATACATGCTAACGATAATACAAGTGGGATCAAGATGCAAAGCAAGTGTTAACGATAGGTGTGAATAGTAGAAAGTTACAGAGAGCAAACCCGTGGAAACAAGACAATTGCTGAGCATACAAGATTGCATCATCAAAATGCAGGACAGTCCTCATACTTTGAAGTTGTTGAACTCAGCACTGAGTCCTGAAGGCTGTGAAGTGCCAAGGTGGGAAATGAGCTGCTGTTCCTTCAGCTTGCATTAGGTTTTGCTGGAATACTGCAGCAGGCATGTCAGCACAAGATCAAGACAATGTTTCAACATGGTAATCAAATGGAAGGTGGGGGCTGTTCTTACAGACAGAGCAGGGGCATTCTTCAAAGCAGTTATGCAATTTGCATTTAGTCTTGCAAGGTAGACGAGACCATACACTGAGCAACAGCAGATGATGTGTTTTGGATCTTGGTCACAGAGGAAAGAAGATGTAAAAGAGCAAGCGTTTTACCTGCAAATGCATGGGAAGATGCCATGGAGTAGTGAAAGTGTTAGGAGCGACAGAGGAATAGACAAAGGGATCATGGAAGGAACAGTTGCTGCAGAATGCAAGCAAAGGACAAAACTGTATGTTTGGTGGTGGAAATGGAGGAGAATAATCCTTTGAATGCTCATACTGGTGGAGTGGAAAGTGAAGACTCGGGGAACTATGTTAATGTTCTGACGGGAAAGGAAAGGGGCAAGAATAGAAATGACTGAGGGCAAGTCCTCAACTGAGGAAAAAGACACACATTAAAACACCCCTGTGGAATAAAACAGTCACAAGTGTGGCCTTAAAAAGGACCGCAACAATGCTGTGGGTAGGTCAGGGAAGGAAGGTGGAATCCCAGTACAGAATTATTGAAGGGGTGAACATGGAGAGAAGACACAACAACACATTAAGACAACTTCAAATATCCAAATTAAATATGGGGCAGTGATTTAAGGTAACAATCAGAAAATTTTATCTTCACTTTATTCCTTTGGTAACTGGCTAGAGCCCAGCACCCCACAACATCTTTACAACTGCAGCATTTCAGAAAAAATTAATAATTAATCTATAAACCTTACCTGTCCACCTTTTCTTTTATCCCACCCAGCAACAATGATGCCAGCCATCAGCTCTTCTCTGTATTTATAGCACATATCTTTGAACAAATTAGCAGCTGTCTGCACTAGTGGAAGTTCATCAAGTTCAATGCTGTAAAGAAAGTGCGACAGAAACTAACAGTGTGTCAAGAGATATCAAAAACAGTGAGTTAAATTCCCTTTTCTTCCTCGGTGTCCTTTTAGCCTGCAGATGTACATATGATTCTCACTCCACAGAGACATCCTGTGGGCCTCCAGCATCCTTGGCATACCCAACATATACGTTAGTGCCTGGGAGAGATCTCCAGGGTCACTGGCAGTAGCATCTTGCCACTGATCAGCTAGCTGTGATTCCAGCCGGCATCATTGAAACAAGGCATAGAATTAAGAGCTAAGAGTCATTGTTTGCATTTCTCCCTGCATCTTCGTAGCTGGTCCTTCACTCCTACCTGCACCCTCACATTCCATGCAAGTCACTTGTCTCCTCTTACCAAGTTAACTAGTGTAAAGCTTTTGCTGAAAATGTGTTGCTGGAAAAGCGCAGCAGGTCAGGCAGCATCCAAGGAGCAGGAGAATTGACGTTTCGGGCATGAGCCCTTCTTCATTCCTGAAGAGGAGCTCATGCCCGAAACATCGATTCTCCTGCTCCTTGGATACTGCCTGACCTGCTGCACTTTTCCATCAACACATTTTCAGCTCTGATCTCTAGCATCTGCAGTCCTCACTTTCTCCTAAAGTTTTTGCTGCTCTGTCATACAGTAATACTTAAAGTCCAAATCAGCATATTCTGTTAATCATTCACGTCACTACAATATCCACAGAATCAATGTTCTGTTCCACATATTGGATCATAAATATTCTATAGAGTCACACTGCTCTTGAAACACCAACAGGGCTTCTCTTTTCACAGATGCTGCAAGACCTGCTCAGTATTTCAGCACTCTGTTTTTGTACAGTAGATGCCCTGTACATTTCAGACAGTGGAGAACATGTTGACACTTGATGCATTATACAGTGTTATGAAGTTGTACGTGTATACTATACCTTTAAGAGAAAGTGACAGCTGGCAAGCACCAAGTGTGCTGGAAAATTTTTAACATCTAACATTTGGCAGTGAAACAAATAACTGAGCTGGGCTGCCATGTGTCCATAACAATTCGAATGTAGCCAATCAGTTTAAATTATGCTCCAAGATACTAAAACCCAAACGAATTTGAATCTTACTGCTTTGACAACAGCAAACCAATGAGATGACCCGATGTTTTAGGGTATAAAAATCAGGCAATTCACCAGTTAGCCAGAGAGACCAAGAGAACCTACTGCCATACAAACTGCCCACAGACCAGCCCTCTAAAATGTACCTTTTCATATGAAAAATCTCTGCAGCAGAAGACTAAAGATGACCCAGGAGGATTGACACTACTGGCTGGTTTTAAAAATTGTTTTATTTTGTAAATTTAATTGGGGCTTCATCAGATCAGTATATTGTTGGGGGGTAGATAAATCTTTAAGACAAAAGGAGGCTTACAGTGTAGATAGTTATTGTTCAATAATCTCTTTTGGAGTTAAAGAATAAATTGTTAAATTTTTTTCTTCAAATAGTGGAATTTGGGTAGTTCTCTATCACTCATACTTTAACAGATCCCGAGGAGAAGTGAGCTTTTCTGTGTCTGTTTTAAATTAGAAGGGTTTACCCTGTGTCATAACATACAGTCTCAATCTCTGAGCTAAAGTTGATGCGTGACGATGCTGTCACTTTAACAAGGTTATTTTGCCCCTTGTTTCAAAGAGAGGTCATAAAGGCAGAGGTGCCAAGAGGTCTGGGAGAGCTTGACAGGGAAGTGGCCAGTTCAGGTTTCTTCTAGTTTGGTTTAGCTGTTGTAGTCACAATGTGCTGGAGTCCAGGAAAGGTTGCAAGCTTCAGTTAATGATTCCTGATTGTCTCTCTGAAATCTCTTCGAATGTTGTTCCTTCCTGCCTGTGGGGATCCATGTTCAAATTTATCTTTTTGCCAAGGGGTGTGTTTATGAAATGTTACTGGATTGGAACACTTCCTAAGTTGTATATCAGGTCGGTTACTTTTCCAATAGTTAAGCTATTCTAAATTCCGTTTTCTTCTGTTTGTGTTTCAACTGTGGTGTTTAAATAAATTCTGTTTCGCTTAAAGCAGAGTGGTTTGACCAGCTGCATCACTTCTGGAATATCCACTTCATAGCTGTCTTTAAAATAGGAAAAGATTGGGTCTTGGCTACCTCAAAATATTTTTGAGATGGTCTGGCCTGGTTTGTAACACATGGGACAGAAATAGTTGAATGAGACCAAACATCCATTTCATGAATTGTGTTAACAACTGGTTAACCATAGTCTGGAGCCTTCAGGGGCAGGGATAAGGTGAGAAACTCTTTGACAACAGTCTCTCATGGTACAAATAGCTCTCCCTAATTCTTCTATACCTCACACTTTGACAGCGATCCAAGGAAGGGCTGGAAGTTTTAAAAGTTAATGACCTCAACCTATAGAAAACAAATGAGTCTATGCTCCAGACCCAGGCAAATCCTGTATCTAATACGGTAGCCTGATTTGATAGTTTGCTGATAGCAGCATTTTAATTTGAATAAAAATCTGGCTGTGAACAACCATTTTGGGCAGAGAAACATTCTGAGGCAGTCACTGTCTCTCAACAGTGAGAAGCAAATGTGTGGAGGACTGCATTCAAAAGAAGTCAATCCGGGTGTTCCCCATCTGTAAAACTTGGATGAGCCAGGAAAACCAGACAGGAAAACCAGACAGGAAAACCAGACAGGAAAACCAGACAGGAAAACCAGACAGGAAAACCAGACAGGTAGCGTTCAAGTCAGATGATCCAGACCAATACTGGAACTCCAGATATGATCTCCGCAAAGCCATCAGGAAGCAAGTTAGAAACCCAAACCTATCAGACAGATTCCAGCCACCTATGGCAAGGTTTAAACAACATTACAGGATATAAAATGAAGCAGAGCAAGATAGTGGACAAAGACACATCCCTCCCTGAAAGACCCCATGCCTTATATGCTCGGTTTGAGCAGAATGCCAGCGGCATGGTAACACCTACCCCAACAGCCCCAGACACACCTATTACCTGGGTCACCACTTCCTGATGAAGGGCTTTTGCCCAAAACGTCGATTTCACTGCACTTTGGATGCTGCCTGAACTGCTGTGCTCTTCCAGCACCGCTGATCCAGAATGTGGTTTCCAGCATCTGCAGTCATTGTTTTTACCTCACTGCAGACATCAGATCTGTCTTCCTGAGAGTGAACTCAAGGAAAGTGATAGGTCTGGACAGTGTCCCCAGCCAAGTACGCAGATCCTCTGCGGACCAACTGGCAGAGGTAATTACTAACATCTTCAACCTCTCCCTCCAGCAAGCTGAAGTCCCCATTGCTTCTAGAAGACCACCATCATCCTCATACCTAAGAAAACACATGCAATGTGCCTGAATGACTACTTTAATGAGTGGCTCTGACCTCAATAATCATGAAGTGCCTCAACAGGCTTGTCATGGTCCACATCAATTCCAGTATTCCAGCCTGCCTCGATCCCTTAGAATCTACTGACCAAGGTAACAGGTCCAGCAGATGCCATATCCCTAATCCTACACTCATCTCAACAACAAGGACACCTATGTTAGACTCCTGCTCATTGGCTACAGCTCCAACTTCAACATCATTATCCCCTCCAGACTGATTACAAAACACTGATCTTGTTCTTGGCTCCGCCCTCTGCATCAAGATTCTCAGCTTTCTGACCCACAGACCACAATCAATGAAAATAGGTAACTGCACCTCAACCATAATAACACTCGATGCTGGAGCCCTCCCCCACCTCCCCCCCCCCCCACCCACCCAACCTCAGCTGCTTCCTCAGCTCCTCACCAAACATCCTGTACACTCATAACTGTGTTGCTAAATACCAAATGAATAGCATCAACACATTTGCTGACAACATTGTTGGACGAATATTGAACAACGAGTCAAAATACAGAAGGGAGATAGAGGGCTTGGTGACATGCAATGATAACAACCTCTCTCTCAACATCAGCAAGACTAAAGAATTTATCATGGATTTCAGAAAGAATAGAGGAGAACATACCCCATCTACATCAAAGGAATAGAGGTCACGAGTGTAGACAGCTTCAAATTCCTAGAACTGACAACTCAGATTTCCCATGGATATGCAACAGTCAAGAAGACACAATAATGTCTTTTCTTACTCAGTTGTTGTCTGGCTTTAGAAACATTAAGTTGCTATAAATTTAATAGGGGTTTTTTGGATCGTAGATTGTTATAGAGTGGGAGATGGATAACAAACCTTTAAGAGAAAGGAGGCTTAGAGTTGTAAATACTTGTTGTTTAATGGTCACTTTAAGAGTTAAAGAATAAAATTGATTATTTTTGTTGAATAGTAGAATTTGAGTAGTTCTCTGTTACTCATATTTTAAGAGATTACGAGGTGGGGTGAACTTTTGTGCGTTTGGTTTACCGCCTTGTCGTAACAATTAAGAGTAACATGAGCTACCCTCCAATCTGCAGGGACTCTTCCAGAGTCTATAGAATCCTGGCAGAAGACCAATTCATTCAACATTTCTACAGCCATTTCCTTAACTACTTTGGGATATAGATTATCAAGCGTTGGGGATTTATCAACCTTCAATCCCTTCAATTTTCCCACCTTCACTTCTCTAATATTGATATGTTATGGTTGCTCATCCCCAAGGGTCTCGCACAACTAGATTGGAAATGATTCCTTTCTCATTATACCAAGTACCAAATCTAAGATGGCCTACTCTCTAGTTGGTTCCCCCACAAATTGGTCAAGGAAACCATCCCATACATACTTTCCTCCGCTATGGCATTGTGGCTAATCTGATATGCCCAATCTATGTGTAGGTTAAAATGACCCATGATCACTGATATTCCCTTATCACATCTCAAATTTCCTGTTCAATGCCATTCCCCAACATCAGCACTGCAGTTTGGGGGTCTATATATGACACCCACTAATGTTCTTTGCCCCTTGGTATTTCTCAACTCAACACATACAGACTCCATGTTATCAGAGCTAATATCCTTTGTCACTTTGTGTTAATTTCCTCTTTAACCAGTAATGCCAGTCCACCACAATTTCCTTTTTGCCTGTTATTCCTAAATACTGAATACCCTGGGACATTCAATACCTTTGCCTGGTCATTCTGCAGCAATCTCTCTGCAATCCCAATTATATCGTACACGTTTACATATATCTGCACGATCAATTCATCCACTTTATTTCGAATGCTTCACGCATTTAAATATAAAACTTTTAAATTTGTTCCACTGGTAAATTACCCGACCTTTTTATAATTCCTTGTTGCATAAAGATATTCACCCGTTCTGTCCCTCACCATTATTGTCTGGTAACCATCTGCCACATCGCTAAATTGCACTCTTACCTCCTCCTTTTATTTGGGTTTTCTAATTTCCCCTCTATAACTGAATCCTCTCTTCCCCCATTTAGTTTAAAGCCATACCTACATCCCTAGTTATGAGAACCATTAGGACTCTGGTCCCAGCACAGTTCAGATGAAGACAGGCTCCTTTTCCTTCAGTACTAGTGCCAATGCCCCATGAATTCAAATACATTTTATCCACATTTATCTTTAAGCCACTCATTTACCTGCTTAATCTTATTGACCCTGTGCCAATTAGCTCATAGTAATCCGGAGATTTTCAATTTAGCTCCTAGCTGCTCACATTCCCTTAGCAGAACTTCTGCCCTAGTTTTGTCTATGACTTTTGAACCTACGTGAACTACAACAACTCGATCTTTACCTTCCCACTCCCAAGTTCGTCTGCAGCCCAGATGAGATATCCCAAACCCAAGCACCAGGCTGGCAACACAACCTTCAGGACTCTTGTTCCTGGTCACATAGAACAGTGACTATACCTCTAATTATACTTTCCCAATTATTAGACATTTTTCTTCTCTCTCCCCACTTAAATGGCTCCCTGCACCATGGTGCTATGGTCAGTCAGCTCACCCTCTCTGCAATCTCCATTCCCATCCACAAAGGGAGCAAGACTCTTGAACCTGTTGCACAAAGACAAGGGCTGAGGCTCCTGCAACTCGAGCTCCTGAATCCCTCTACTCGCCTTACTCATAGCCACACCATCCAGTCCCTGACCACTGGCTGAATTTGAGTGAGTCTAAGGGGTAAGTAGCGCCCAGGTAACTTGCTGCCTCCCTGATATGTTACAACATCTGAAGCTTAGACTCCAGCTCATCGAATCTGAACCGGAGCTCCTTGAGCTACTATCATTTACTACAGACATGATCACTGGGAACCACAATGGGGTTCACCAACCTAACATCATGCAGAAATAACAGCGCCTGACCCTCCATCCTTATTTTAATTAGTTTTGAAATTTTTAAAAAATTAACTGTTTTCATATCACTGTATTTTCTCAATCTGAATTCAAAATGTAACCAATAATTTAATAGGATTCAATTTAACAGATACAAATTAAGCAGACTCGATTACAGAAATCACCAGTTGCTGAATTGGTGTTTTTAAACTCTTGCACTTCAGAAGATGAATCAGCAGGCAAACAAGGCCTCAGCAATAGTAGAGACTGATGGTATTTTGTGCTTCTATTAGATTAGATTAGATTACTTAGTGTGGAAACAGGCCCTTCGGCCCAACAAGTCCACACCGACCCGCCGATGCGCAACCCACCCATACCCCCACATTTACCCCTTACCTGACACTACGGGCAATTTAGCACGGCCAATTCACCTGACCCGCACATCTTTGGACTGTGGGAGGAAACCGGAGCACCCGGAGGAAACCCATGCAGACACGGGGAGAACGTGCAAACTCCACACAGTCTGTCGCCTGAGTAGGGAATTGAACCCGGGTCTCAGGCGCTGTGAGGCAGCAGTGCTAACCACTGTGCCACCGTGCCGCCCACTTCTATGCAAAATCCAACCACACGTACTTTAAATTTTCATATTTTAGATCATTATTACTTTTTACTTAAATTATTGTCAGCAAGAATGCCTCATTTTATAATTCACAGACCACTCAGAGTATATACCTGACTCGGTATTGATGCAGGCACCAGCTCACTTCACTGGATTTGCATTCCCATCATTTGAAAGATAAAAGCAGTCAAAAATACCCTGCACTTTGGAGATTGGAATCACTTGTTCCTGACTGTTTACTCATTTTCAATGAAAAGGACAGCATTTATTATTCCTCTGTTTTAGGATCTTACCCATGGTCCATTTATTCCAGTTGAATACCTAGGAGATTAAGGGCAACACACTTACATATATAGAAAATTGGTTGAGTGGCAGGAAACAGAGATTTGGAATGGGGGTAAGGACTCAAATTGGCAGAATATGACTAGTGGTGTTCTGCAGGATTCTGTGTTGCAGCATCAATTGTTTACCATCTTCATTAACGACTTAGATAATGGCATAAAAAGTTAATAATCCACATTTGCTGATGACACAAATTTGGACAGCATTGTAGAAGGTGTTGGTCACAGCATAAAATTACAACAGGCTATTGATAGATTAGGTAAATATACAAAGCTATGGCAGACAGATTTTAATATAAGCAAGTATGAGATTATCCATTTCAGATTGAGAAAGGATAGATCAAAATATTTTTCTCAAAAGGAACGAAGATAAACACAGAATTGGCTTTTTTTTTTAAAAATGCCATACACAGATGCAGAAAACAGTTAAGATGGCTAAATGGAATACTAGCCTTTATGTCTAAAGGCCTGGAGTACAAGGATACAAACATTGGGCTGCAATTATACAAAACCCTAGCTACAGTCAAAGTGTAGTGCAGCCAGTCAGGCAGCATCAGAGGAGCAGGTGACTAGACACTTTGAACACAAGCTCTCATCAGGAAAGGGGTGTGGCCCAAGGGGACTGAGAGATAACTGGGGAGGGCAGTGCAGAGTTAGAAGGTTCGATCTGGGATAAGGTGGGGGGAGGGGAAGTGAGGAAACTGGTAAAATCCACATTGATCCTGGATGGTTGGAGGGTCCCAAGGCAAAAAGAAGAGACATTCTTCCTCCAGGTGTCGGGTGGCTGGAGTTTGGCGGTGGAGACAACCCAGGACTTGTATGTCCTTGGCAGAGTGGCAGAGGGAGCTAAAGTGTTTGGCCAGAGGGTGGTGCGGTTATTTAGCGCGTGTTCCAGAGATGTTCTCTGAAACGTCCAGGTGAATGGGAGGTCAGGGTGGAAGGGTTCATGAAGTTGACGAACTGTTCAACCTAATGTGTCTGTTACTCTCGATGTGGTCTCCTCTACATTGGGAAGACAGGACACCAAATTGCAGAATGTTTCAGAGAACGTCGCTGAGACACACAAAATCATTTATGTAGATCACAAACAGCTGAGATCCCAACACTGACCCTACGGAACACCACTAGTCACAACCCTCCATTGTGAAAAGCATCCTTCCACCACTACCCTCTGTCTCCTATAACTATCTTGCCTGACACCATGTGACTTCACCTTTTGTACCAGTTTGCCTTTAGGGACCTTGCCAAAGACTTTACTGATGTCCATGTAGACAACATAAACTGCTTTTCCCTCAATCATCTTTGTCACCTTGTCACAAACCTTAATCAAGTTAGTGAGGCACAATCGCCCCTGCACAAAGCCATGCATTCTATCACCAATAAGTCCTTTTGCTTTTAAATGCGTGTAGTTCTTGTTACTGAGAATATTTTCTAATAATTCACCAACATCAGACTCACAGGCCTGTAGTTTCCAGGATTATCCTTGCTCCCCTGCTAAACCAATGGGACAACATAGGCTATTATCTAATCCTCTAGGACCTCACAGATGGCCTAAGAGAATAGAAAGAAAGGACAAACATCACCAATCGAGGATGACAGCTGAACTTCTGGGGTTAAGCAATGAGAAGAGATTAGACAGACTAGGCCTTTATTACCACTGGTTGAAGATTCTGGAACCAGGTGGCATACTTTGAGAATTAGGACCAGGCAATTCAGGAGAGATGCAAAGTATAGTCTGGAACACTCTTCTTCAAATAACAGCTGGTGCTATGACGACGCTGCCCTTTTGATGTCTGGAAGTGTCTCCTTAAACAATAACAGGGGAATGGCCAGTTAGATTAGATTAGATTACTTACAGTGTGGAAACAGGCCCTTCAACCCAACAAGTCCACACCGACCCTCTGAAGAGCAACCCACCCAGACCTATTCCCCTACATTTACCCTTTTACCTAACACTACGGGCAATTTATCATGGCCAATTCACCTAACCTGCGTATTTTTGGACTGTGGGAGGAAACCGGAGCACCCGGAGGAAACCCACGCAGCTACGGGGAGAATGTGCAAACTCCACACAGACAGTTGCCCGAGGTGGGAATTGAACCTGGGTCTCTGGCGCTGTGAGGCAGCAGTGCTCACCACTGTGCCACCGTGCCGCCTTTAGATCTGATCTGTTGATTGTGGGATCTGTTAGCCTTATCTACTCAGTACTTTTCCATTGACTGATATATAAATAAGAAGGGCTCATGCCCGAAACATTGGTTCTCCTGCTCCTTGGATGCTGCCTGACCTGCTGCGCTTTTCCAGCAACACATTTTCAGCTCTGATCTCCAGCATTTGCAGTCCTCACTTTCTCCTGATATATAAGTCGCCTTGTGTTGCAGCTTCATCAGTTTGGCAGCGCTGTCCAGCTGGGCAGAGGAAAATATCTTTCGTTTTTGAAGGAATAAGACTTAGCATCAAGGTCTCCTTCATAATCTTATGACCAATAAATATCATACTAATGCAAACCTATCCCAATTCAGGTTTCTTCTAGTTTCGTTTTAGTTTTAGCAGGCAGTCAGAAGCTGCTACAGTGAAAAAAGGTCCCATGTTTCAACAGATACTTCTAGCCTGATTTTTTTTCTCTGAAATCTCTCCTGCCTATTAAGAACCTATATTTGAATTTATCTTTTGCCAAGGGGTGTATTTATGGGATGCTGTAGAGATTGGAACAGGTACTTAGTTTTCAAATAGTTAAGTTATTCTAAATTCTGTTCTCCTTTGTTTGTGTTTCATCTGTAGTGTTTAAATAAATTCTATTTTGCTTAAAGCCAAGTAGTTTGATCAGCTGCACCACTCATGGAATATCCACTTTACACCTACCATTAAAAAAAGAAAAAGGTTACAAGTCTGGACTATCCTCTTGAGATATTTTGAGGGGGGTCTGGCGTGGTCCACAACAATGTTATTTCAATCATTAAAGTTAAACCAGAGATAGACAATTGTGTATTAAGCAATGATATCTAGGGGTAGGGACCCAAGGCAGGCAAATGGAGTTAGGTTGCAGATCAGCCATGATTTTATTGAGAAGCAGAGCAGGCTCGAGAGGCTGAATGGCCTTCTACAAAGGAATATCACCTGATGCCCTCCACCGCATCTCCTCCACTTCCCGCTCCTCCGCCCTTGAGCCCCGCTCCTCCAACCGCCACCAAGACAGAACCCCACTGGTTCTCACCTACCACCCCACCAACCTCCGCATACAACGTATCATCTGCCGTCATTTCCGCCACCTCCAAACGGACCCCACCACCAAGGATATATTTCCCTCCCCTCCCCTATCAGCGTTCCGCAAGGACCACTCCCTTCGTGACTCCCTCGTCAGATCCACACCCCCCACCAACCCAACCTCCACCCCCGGCACCTTCCCCTGCAACCGCAGGAAATGTAAAACTTGCGCCCACACCTCCACACTCACTTCCCTCCAAGGCCCCAAGGGATCTTTCCATATCCGCCACAAGTTCACCTGTACCTCCACACACATCATCTATTGCATCCGCTGCACCCGATGTGGCCTCCTCTATATTGGTGAGACAGGCCGCTTACTTGCGGAACGCTTCAGAGAACACCTCCGGGCCGCCCGGACCAACCAACCCAATCACCCCGTGGCTCAACACTTTAACTCTCCCTCCCACTCCACCGAGGACATGCAGGTCCTTGGACTCCTCCACCGGCAGAACATAACAACACGACGGCTGGAGGAGGAGCGCCTCATCTTCCGCCTGGGAACCCTCCAACCACAAGGTATGAATTCAGATTTCTCCAGATTTCCTCATTTCCCCTCCCCCCACCTTGTCTCAGTCGGTTCCCTCAACTCAGCACCGCCCTCCTAACCTGCAATCCTCTTCCTGACCTCTCCGCCCCCACCCCACTCCGGCCTATCACCCTCACCTTGACCTCCTTCCACCTATCCCACCTCCATCGCCCCTCCCCCAAGTCCCTCCTTCCTACCTTTTATCTTAGCCTGCTTGGCTACTCTCTCTCATTCCTGATGAAGGGCTTATGCTCGAAACGTCAAATTCTCTATTCCTGAGATGCTGCCTGGCCTGCTGTGCTTTGACCAGCAACACATTTGCAGCTGTGATCTCCAGCATCTGCAGACCTCATTTTTTACTCGAATATCACCTGAACTCAACTTTGGTAGTGGTAGAAGTTTTAATAGTAACATTTAGGAAGGAATTGGAGCAAATAATTCAAAATGACACCAATTTCAAAGCTATAGAGAAGCAGCACAGGGATAGGATGAATTAGATAACTCCACAGAGGTAGCACATGTTGACAAACTAAATTGCCTCCTACAGTGCTGTCAGGATTCTCTACACCAAGCAATCCAAAATCAAACTTAGCAAACATCTTTCCAATCACTCAACTCTGCCCCAATGACAGAATTAAATCCCACTCACTGTGGTACAATTACATTATTTCAAGGGTCTTAATGCAGCCACGAGTACTGCCAATATCACTCAAAATGAATATAAATTTACATCTTAACTTTCAGTAGAAATCTATATTCATAAAGTTTTTTCATTCACAATCCATTCCTGCATTGCATCATATTTCAAACAGAATCTGGATAGTAATGACAGAGCAACCAACCTGTGGAAACCAAGCTGATAGGCCACTGCATCTGCAATTGCTTGGGTATCTGCTGCAGATCCTGAGCGACAACAGAAAATCAGATCATGAATCGGGGTCAGTTTATCCGTTACCCTATTAGCGATGTATGACCTGAAGGAGAAAAAATGTAGTGCATTACAAGTAACGTTAATGATTGCAATTGCACAGAAAGGGCAGAGAAAGATCATTAGGATTCTATGATCCTACAAAAAACTTGCATTCACCAAAATTACCATTTGGCTATTTTCACATGAGTTCACGTACTGTCTGAAAGATAAATGCCTGTAGGACAAGGGGAACTAGGAGGAGTGTTGTAAATCTTAACTGGGAGTTTTATCGGACTAGTATTATGGAAGGGAAGGTAGAAGATAGGTTAGAGGAAGAAATTGTAAATAGCAATTAATTAATTATTCTCTGTTGTACTTTATTTCTGAAAGTTGTTAATCTTTATTTAATATAGTTCTTGGGCACTTGAATCTTTACAGATTACTGCACGGGTTAAGTCTTTTCTGTGTTGCTGATTTAAAGTTCTGCAGGAGGGTATACCCTGTGTCGTAACAGGAGAAAATATCTGTTCATTTATACAGCACCAGTTTGATCCCATTAAATTTGCTTATGTTCAGATTCACATTTGGGATTCTTTATCTCCCCCATCCCCAACTGCTTTATTCATTCTAATAAAAGCTACTCACCTGCAATATTTCCATAAAGTGTCTGGACACTGGTTTCCCCATTCCCTACAGATAGTGCCTGAAAATGCTGAGTGTTGCAAATGTGTTCTACATTATAAATCCAACACTAGATTAATTTCAATGAAGCAGTAATTGAGAATAAAAGGAAAAAGCTAACTATCACAATGTGCTCTTGTTTACAAAATCTGAGGAAGCAATGTTTGTTACTCTGATCTACCAGCCTGGATACTGTTCAGCTGTAACAGTTTTGCAAAAATCCCTGACATTGCACCAACAGTCCAAAGTTTGTCCTCAGACTCGAAAAACTATATTTTGCAAAGACAATGGACCATTCTAATTGAAGCCTCCTGGTCTCCATAACTGTTGTTGGCTAAAGTTTCCCAGGTGTGAAAAATCACTGCTTACAGTATTAATGACAGGCTGAAAGTATTCTTCAAACTTGTAGAAAAGGAGAACTAGTTACTGACATGGGAGATGTGACATTTGTCTTTGTAGCTTAGTTCCATATGACTGACTGTCACAGCATCATCAGTATTGAGGAGTTCCCTGATCAAGACACGATGTTAAGAACTTGTGGGTTCAAAACACTGCAGTGTTGAAGATATTAACCAGAGGCCCTCTTAACTAGACATGTAAAGTCCCATGTTACCAATCTGAGAGATGCAAGGGATTTCTCTTACAAAGTCAGGCCCATACTTAACTTTCAGGAGCTTATCTGAATGAATTTAACCATTAAGAATAATCAAATCTGGATATTAGAACCAATTTAAAGTAATATATGTATAACTTCAGGCCCATATGATGTCCATCAGATTCATGCCCATGTTGCAATGTCCAAAATCAGCAGACTTACCCTGTGGTGGTTCGAGAATCAGCACCAATCACAACTCCACCATCAAACTCCACAGCCATTATGGTGGTCTGTTTTAGAAGAGACAAATTTTATACAAGAATTTTTACAAATTAATCCACCATAGGAGAGAGAAACTAAATATCCAAAGTCAGAAAAGTTCAAGTATAACATGACATTGCAGAATCGCTCAATTTACAGCATACTCTACATTTAACACCAATTAAAATTATATTTGACTTATTGCCGTCATGTGCACCTAAGCAAGTGAAAAGCTTTTGTTTCTGAGCAGTACAGGGAAATCTAATAAGCGACAACATACAATCATTGGGTGCTCAGACAAAGTGAGAATATAGGTTACACCGCACAGGGGATGCGCAAAACAAGATCAACATTATTTGAAGTTTGACCGTTCATTCATCTATCTAATAGCAGAGGGGAAGAAGCTGTTCTTGAACCTATTGACAGGCATATTCAAGCTTCAGTATCTTCTGCCTGATGGAAGAAGTTGTAACAGATCATTATTGGGATGGGAAGGGTCTTTCATGATTATGGCAGCCTTTCCGTGGCAATGGTCAGCTTTTTTGTTTTGCCAACATTGACAGAGGCTGTTATAATTGTACCACCCACCAAGCCTCTACCCCCTTTCTGTATTCTGACTTGTTGTTGTTCAATATCCACCCTACTACGGTGGTGTCATCAGCAAACTTGTAGGTGGCACTCGTTCGGAATTTGGCTACACAGTTGTGTATAGAGATAGTACAGTAAGGGTCTAACAATGCATCCTTGGGCGCTCCAGTTTTGAGGGCTAACATGGGAAAGTGCAATTGCCCCTTCCTGGGTCTGGGGTTTGGTGTTTGAGGGTGGCAGAGTCCCAAGACTGCAATGACAAATCCAGGAACAAACAACTGCACTGAAGATTTTCACCACACAAGAGGCACCACTCACTATGATCTTCTCCAAAGCAAATTGGGCCAGACAATAAATTCTGGTCTGGGCATAATACACTCATTCAAGTGTATAAAAGGAAACATGCTCCTTAAAACCTACTTTGGCCAAGCTTTCAGTACTGCCTTTAACTTTAGATTCCGACAATCTCACCATTTGTTCCACCCATTCCTTTCCCCCTCGCCCCCACCCCACCCAGCCAACGGTATAGAAAGTCCTGAAGAAAAGCATCACATTGGATTCAAACTCAAAAAGTTAACTCTGGTTTTCTCTCTACAAATGCTGGCAGACCCACTGAATTTCTCCAGTTCTTTCTGCTTTTACTGTAGTCAAGCACTCCAGTGCAGAAGACTAGTTGACCATCATGTCCCAAAGTCTGTGCTGACCCTGCTATGATTTTGTTTTCCTGCAATGCCCAAGATAGTGTTTTCTTTTAATGTATTCAATCATGAGACATAGGCATTGAAGGGTGGGTATTGCCCGTCTCTGGCTGCCCTAGAGAAGATAGTGGCCAGCCTTCTTGAAGCACGGTAGCTCAAATGCCGTAGGTTGACCCACAATGCCTTCAGGGAGGGAACTTCAGGATCTTGGCCCAGCAACAAAAGAGTAATGGCAATACAGTAGAATCCCCGTATCCACGGATTAGGGTTCCACAGTTTCCCGCGGCCTGCAAAAATTAACTGGAAGATTCCAGAAATGAATGATTTGCAAGTTTCAAATTGCACCCCATTCTGAGTAACATGGTGAAACCTTCCCGCCCTGTCGCACTCATACATCACTCAACTTTGTCCTCTGTACCCATGCTGCCCGCTTTACTCACATCCAGTTAGTCTTTATTTTGCATAATCAATTAAACTTTATCATAGGTATGTATGTAACCGAGGAATGACTTATATATAGGGTTTGCTTCGGATATGGGATGACTATTGTACATTTCCAAATCAAGTTTTTGAGCAGCTTAATGCGGAACTTGCAAGTGATGGTGTTTTTATGTTTGTGCTGCTCTTGCCCATTGAGGTGGAAGTGGTCATGGATTTGGTAGGTGCAGGGACCTTTGGTGGATTTCTGCAGTGCACCTTGCAGATAGCACACACTGCGAGTATGTGTTGGTAGAGGAGGGGATGTTTGCGGATGTGGTGCCAATCAAGCAGGGGCTGATTTGTCCTGGATGGTGTCGAGCTCGAGTGTTGTTGGAGCTGCACTCACCCAGGCAAGTGGATACTATTCCACACTCGTGACTTGTCCTTGCAGATGATGGACAAGCTTTTGGGGTCACGTGGTGAGTTACATGCTGCAGTATTCCTAGTCTCTGATCTGCTCTTCTAGCTGCATTATTCATTGTGAGTTCAGTTTTATTTAACGAATCATAGAATCTCTACAGTGTGGATGTAGGTCATTTGGCCCATCAAGTCCACACCAACCCCTGAGCAGCATCCCAACCCCCTATCCTATCCCTGTAACTCTGCATTTTCCATGGCTAATCCACTCTCACTACACATCCTTAGACACTATGGGCAATTTAGCATGGCCAATTCACCTAATCTGCACATCTTTGGACTGTGGGAGGAAATCTGAACAACCAGAGGAAACCCACGCAGACACGGGGAGAACATGCAAACTTCACAGACAGTCAGTCGAGGATGGAATCAGACCTGGATCCCTGGTACTGTGAAGCAATAGTGCTAACCACTGAGCAACCGTGTCTCCAGTTGAGTTTCTGGACCATGATACCCTCAGTTGATTCAAGGATTCAGTGATCGTAACACCACAAACAGTCAGGGTGTAGTGGTTAGATTATCCATTATTGGAGATAGTCATTGCCTGCATTTGTGTGATGTGAATGTTACTTGCCACTTGTCAGAAAAGCCTGGATACTGTGCAGGTCTTGTTGCATTTTTACTTGGACTATTTCAGTGACAGAGTCACAAGTGGTGAACATTGCATGATTGTTACCAAACAGCCCCCTCTTCTGATCTTATGATGGAGGGATAGTCATTGATGAAGCAGCTCAAGTTGGCCTAGGACGCTATCCTGAGGAACTCCTGAAGAAATGCCATGGGGATAAAGCTGACTGACCTCCAACAATCACAATCTCTTCATGTGCCAGGTATGATCCAACCAGAGGAGAGGTTGCTCTTTCCAATCTTGCCAGGGCTCCTTGATGCCATACTCAGTGTCAAGGCAATCGCTCTCACCTCACCTCTTGAATTCACCTTTCTCTATTTATGAACGAAGGCTGTAATGAGGTCAGGAATTGAGTGGCCCTGGCAGAACCCAAACTGGACATCACAACTTGACAGCACTGTTGATGACACTTGTCATTTCTTTATTGATGAAAGTAAACTGTTTGGAGCAATAATTGACTGAGTTGGATTTGCCCTAGTTTTTGTATACACGTATTTTTTCATGCTGTCAGGTAGATGCTAGTGTTTTAGCTGTACTGGAACAGCTTTGCTAGGGGCATGGCTGATTCTGGAGCACAAGCCTTCAGTATTATTGCCACAGTGTTAATGGGACTCAGACTTTCCAGAATCCAGTGCCACCAACCATTCTTTGATATGGCAATGATCTAGTGGTATTATCATTAGACTGTTAATCCAGAGAGGAGAAAGTGAGGTCTGCAGATGCTGGAGATCAGAGCTGAAAATGTGTTACTGGAAAAGCACAGCAGGTCAGGCAGCATCCAAGGAACAGGAGATTCGACGTTTCGGGCATAAGCCCTTCTTCGGGAATGGATTCAACGTTTCGGGCATAAGCCCTTCTTCAGGAATTCCTGAAGAAGGGCTTATGCCCGAAACGTCGAATCTCCTGTTCCTTGGATGCTGCCTGACCTGCTGCGCTTTTCCAGCAACACATTTTCAGCTGTTAATCCAGAGACCCAAGTAATGTTCTGGGGATCCAGGTTTGAATACCACAACGGCAGATGGTGTAATTTGAACTCAGTAAAATCTGGAATTAAGAGTCTAATGATGACCATGAAACTATTGTCGATTGTTGGAAAAACCCAACTGGTTCACTAATGTCCTTTAGGGAAGGAAACTGCCATCCTTACCCGGTCTGGCCTACACGTGACTCCAGACCCTCAGCAATGTGGTTGACTCTTATCTGCCCCCTTGGTAATTAGGGATGGGCAATAAATGCTGACCTAGCCAGCAGTGCCCTCATCCTGTGAATGAATTTTTAAAAACTCACGTGAAGCGAATCAAATTTGCTGAGCACTGGCATTTCTGATGCTGAGGAACACTGGAGGGAGACACACTCATTCTGGCTGAGGATTGCTGTGAACGTTTTTGTCTTATCTTTTGTATTAATAGATAGTCATAGAGACTTACTGCATGGAAACAAACCCTTCAATCCAACCAATCCATGCCAAACATAATCCCAAACTAGTCCCATCTGCCCGCTCCTGGCCCATATTCCTCCAAACCGTTCTTATTCATGTACCTACCCAAATGTCTTTTAAACATTGTAATTGCACCCATTTCCACCACTTTCTCAGAAAGTTCATTCCACACGCAAACCACCCTGTGTGAAAAATTTGCCTCATGTCTTTTTTAAAATCTTTCTCCTCTCACCTTAAAAAAAAATGTGCTCAGTCTTGAAATCCCCAATGCCAGGGAAAAGAGAACCACCAGTAATTCTATCTATAAACTTCTATAAGGTCACCTCTTAGCCTCCCACTCTCCAGTGAGAAAAGTCCCAAGCTATCTCACCTTTCTTCATAATTCAGACCTTCCATACCCTACAACATCATGCTAAATCTCTTCTGAACTCTCTCCAGCTTGATAATAACTTTCCTATAACTGGATGACTAGAATTGCACAGAGTATTTCAGAAGTGACCTCACCAATGTCCTTTGCAATCTTAAAGAAATTTCTTCACTGTCTACTATGCCACCAATTTTGGTGTTATCCGCAAACTTACTGACTATACCTTCCATATTCATCCAAATCATTTATATAAGTGACAAACAAAAGAGAACACAGAACCGATTCCTGTGGAATCCTCATCAACAGCCACCCAACCTCTGTCCTGACCATACTCTCCCCAACCTGCCCCCGTCCACCGGCTAACGCCCCACTCGCCATCCCCCCGCCATCGCCCCCCAAACCCCATCCCCACCCGCCATCGCCCCCCAAACCCCATCCCCACCCGCCATCCCCCCCCAAACCCCATCCCCACCCGCCATCCCCCCCCAAACCCCATCCCCACCCGCCATCCCCCCCCAAACCCCATCCCCACCCGCCATCCCCCCCGCCATCCCCCCCCAAACCCCATCCCCACCCGCCATCCCCCCCCAAACCCCATCCCCACCCGCCATCCCCCCCCAAACCCCATCCCCACCCGCCATCCCCCCCCAACCCCCCCCAAACCCCATCCCCACCCGCCATCCCCCCCCAAACCCCATCCCCACCCGCTATACCCCCCCAAACCCCATCCCCCCGCCATCCCCACCCGCCATCCCCCCCCAAACCCCATCCCCACCCGCTATACCCCCCCAAACCCCATCCCCCCGCCATCCCCACTCGCCATCCCCGCCATTCCCCCCCCAAACCCCATCCCCACCCCATTCCCCCCCCAAACCCCATCCCCACCCGCTATTCCCCCCCAAACCCCATCCCCATCCCCACCCGCCATCCCCCCCCCAAACCCCATCCCCACCCGCCATCCCCCCCCCAAACCCCATCCCCACCCGCCATCCCCCCCCCAAACCCCAACCCCACCCGCTATTCCCCCCCAAACCCCATCCCTCTCTGGCTGCAGCTCTCACCATGTTCCCAAAAAACTGCTGCATCATCGGGGGGAGGAACCCACAAACTGCAGCCTCCCGCCCTGGGAACCCGCTCTCATACTCACTCCCGTGCTGACTTCCTGGCTCATCCATTCGGGGTAGAGACTGGACCCACACGGAGCTGGATCGGGGACGAAGTGACGGCTCATACCCGGCGCCACGGTCTCTAACAGGGTCGCCATCTGCATGGACACAAACAGGATGCCGGGAAAGCGGAGGACCAAGCGCCCTACGGCTTGCCGGGAATGCGGAGGACCAAGCGCCCTACGGCTTGCCGGGAATGCGGAGGACCAAGCGCCCTACGGCTTGCTGGGAATGCGGAGGACCAGGTGCCGTGGGGTTTGCCGGGAAATGTAGTTTAATTGCTGAATAAGATCAAAAATCACACGATATCAGGTTATAATCCAACTGGTTTATTTGAAAATATTACCGTTTGGAGTATTGCCCCTTCATCAGGTGCTAGTGAGAAAGGAAGACCTTAGTCACGGAACTTTTAAGGACAAAGTCAAAGGGTGGCTGACTGGCGCCAGTTGAAGGGGCTATAACTTGGTGTTGTGTGAGCTTGGAGCTTGGCCACCTCTAGCCCAACACCAGCATCTCCACATCATATTTGATGAATATTTTAATCACAAGAACTCCCTGACCAGAATGTGCACTTAACAGTAAAGTGTTTCCCGGGATGATTGTCGAAAGCTGAAAGTGTGTTGCTGGAAAAGCGCAGCAGGTCAGGCAGCATCAAGGAGCATGAGCCCTTCTTCAGGAATGAGGAGGGTGTGTGCAGCAGGCTAAGGTAAAAGTTAAGGAGGAGGGGCGTTGGAAATGCGGTAGGTGGAAGGAGGTTAAGGTGAGGGTGATAGGCTGGAGCGGGGGCGGAGAGGTCAGGAATGATTTGGAGATGCCGGTGTGGACTGGGGTATACAAAGTTAAAAATCACACACCAGGTTATAGTCCAACAGGTTTAATTGGAAGCACACTAGCAGGTTAGGAAGGTGGTGCTGAGTTCGAGGGTTGGGACTGAGACAAGGTGGGGGGAGGGGAAATGAGGAAACTGGAGAAATCTAGGTTCATCCCTTATGGTTGGAGGGTTCCTAGGCAGAAGATGAGGCGCTCTTCCTCCAGCCGTCGTGTTGCTATGGTCTGGCGATGGAGGAGTCTGAGGACCTGCATGTCCTTGGTAGAGTGAGAGGGGGAGTTTCTGCTGGAGTTCAGACGCGTCTCCCCAATATAGAGGAGGCCACATCGGGTGCAGCGGATGCAGTAAATGATGTGTGTGGAGGTGCAGGTGAATTTGTGGCGGATATGGAAGGATCCCTTGGGGCCTTGGAGGGAAGTAAGGGGGGAGGTGTGGGCGCAAGTTTTGCATTTCTTGCGGTTGCAGGGGAAGGTGTTGGGAGTGGAGGTTGGGTTGGTGGGGGGTGTGGACCTGACGAGGGAGTCACAGAGGGAGTGGTCTTTTTGGAACGCTGATAGGGGAGGGGAGGGAAATATATCCTTGGTGGTGGGGTCCGTTTGGAGGTGGCAGAAATGACAATGGATGATATGATGTATATAGAGGTTGGTGGGGTGGTAGGTGAGGACCAGTGGTGTTCTGTCCTGGTGGCGATTGGAGGGGCAGGGCTCAAGAGCGGAGGAGCGGGAAGTGGAGGAAATGCGGTGGAGAGCATCGTCAATCACGTCTGGGGGTAAATTGCGGTCTTTGAAGAAGGAGGCCGCCGTCGCCGTGAACCATGACGTCACTTCCGCCCCCACCGAAACCTTGCAGCCTCCGCGATCGCCACCCGGATAACCGCCTCCACGATCACCAGGAAAAAAAAAGCAACCGTCGCCGTGAACCATGACGTCACTTTCGCCCCCACCGACCTTGCAGCCTCCGCGATCGCTGCCCGGACAACCGCCTCCACAATCACCATGAAAAAACCAATACCGAACAACCCAGATGGCCTCCATCACCAGACTGTAGCAATACGACAGCTAGAGGAAGAGCGCCTCATCTTCTGCCTAGGAACCCTCCAACCACAAGGGATGAACTCAGATTTCTCCAGTTTCCTCATTTCCCCTCCACCCACCTTGTCTCAGTCCCAACCCTTGAACTCAGCACCACCTTCCTCACCTGTAATCTTCTTCCTGACCTCTCCGCCCCACCCCCACTCCGGCCTATCACCCTCACCTTAACCTCCTTCCACCTATCGCACTTCCAACACTCATCCCCCAAGTCTACAGAAGTGACGTCATGGTTCGCGGTGGCGGTTGCTTTTTTTCCTGGTGATCGTGGAGGCGGTTGTCTGGGCGGCGATCACGGAGGCTGCAAGGTTGGTGGGGGTGGAAGTGACATCATGGTTCGCGGCGGCGGTTGCTTTTTTTAATCTTAGCCTGCTTGGCACACTCTCCTCATTCCTGAAGAAGGGCTCATGCCTGAAACGTCAATTATCCTGCTCCTTGGATGCTGCCTGACCTGCTGCGCTTTTCCAGCAACACATTTTCAGCTCTGATCTCCAGCATCTGCAGTCCTCACTTTCTCCTCCATGATTATCAAAAAAACAATTTGACATTGAGGGAGATAATTCGCCAGAGGGTGTAATCCAATTAAATACAGAGGATGGAGAAACTGTTCCCATTAATGGAAGGATGGAGGGGCAGAGGGCATGAGGAGGAGCATTGTCACACGGTGAGTGATTAGGATCTGCAATGCACTGCCAGAGGGTCAACAAACCCATTCAGCCTCTCAAGTCTGCTCTGCTATTCAATCAGAGCATGGTTGATTTATGTTTCTAATTCATCAGAGAAGACTCTAAACATAGAAGATAGGGCCATTCAGCCCTTCAAGCCCGCTTCACCATTCATCACGATCATGGCTGATCATCCTACTCAACAGTCTAATTCTGCTTTCTCCACTTAACCTTTGATCCTATTCGCCTCAAGTTACATCTAACTGCCCCTTGAATGCATTCAATGTTTTGGCATTCACTACTCCCTACGGTAATGAATTCCATAGGTTCACCACTCTATGGGTGAAGAAATGCCTCCTCATCTCTGTCCTAAATGGTCCACCCCGAATCCTTAGACTGTGACGCCTGGTTCTGGACATTCCCACCATCAGGAACATCCTGTCAGCATCCATCCTATCGAATCCTGTTAGAACTTTATCAGTCTTTACGAAATCCCCTCTCACTCGTCTGAACTCCAGCAGAAACAATCCTAACCTAGTCAATCTCTCCTCATTCGTCCATCCCACCATCCCTAGAATCAGCCTGGTAAACCTTTGCTGCACTCAGTCGAGGGCAAGAGCATCCTTCCTCAGAAAAGGAGACTGAAACGGCACACAATATTCTAGGTATGGCCTCACCAAGTTTTTGTATAACTGCAACAACATATCCCTGCTCCTGTACTCGAAACCTTTCACAATGAAGTTAAAAATCACACACCACCAGGTTATAGTCCAACAGGTTTAAGTGGAAGCACTAGCTTTCGGAGCAACGCTCCTTCATCAGGTGGCTATCGACAATAAGCACAGCCAACATTTTTTTGCCAAGTGAGGCAAAATCTAACCAATAGAATTTCTCAATTGTCATTGACTATAATTTTTGCAGGATTCCTGGATGTTACAATCGGATTGAATTCTGTGTTTACATCTGGACAATTCTACTCACCTCACCTTGGGAGTTGTAAGTTTTCATCCATTTGAAACTGGTGTTGAAATTAGATCTGGAGATATATCTTAGCAGAATTCGAACTACATCAGGGAGCACATTACTGCAAAGCAATACCACTTTATGATGTGGAGGAGCCAGTGTTGGATGGGTTGGATAAAGTTAAAAATCACACACCGCTAGGTTATAGTCCAACAGGTTTATTTGGAAGCGCTAGCTTTCAGAGCACTCCTCCTTCTTCAGGTAGTTGTGCTGCTAAGGTCCTGTTCAGGTCCTGCATAACTTCCTGTTTCACAACTACCTGATGAAACAGCAGTGCTCTGAAAGCTCGTGCTTCCAAATAAATCTGTTGGATTATAACTTGGTGTTGTGATTTTTAACTTTGTACCACTTTATAGCACTAATCAATTCATTTAAATGTTATGATAGAATAAAAATAGTGATTTGATGCAACAATCAGATCCAACAATGATGCATTTATATGTGTAGCAAACGAGCAAGAGCAAGGACTGGGAGCTGCCAGAAAGATAGATTAATCTTTTAAAAACTTACCTTGTGGGTTCAGCGGCCTCTATTTATGCAGCCGCACCAGGTGCATTGAGAGTGAGGACCAGGACGTAGCTGAGAAGGTAAATTAATCCTTTAAAAACTGACCTCATGTATAGGCAGAGCACTCACTGAGCAGGAGCAGACATAGGACTACTGAGTAAGTGAGGTAATATACTTGGGCAGCTGCTTTACCCAAAACACTATTGAGGTAGTGTTCCCCACCCATCCTCCTCCTCTAACCAAAAAAAGGGTTCTGTGTGCCAGATTGGTAAGGTTACTAGATTTTTTTCAACAGTCTCTTTGGCGATTCAGAACAGTGGGATTGGAGGTCAGGGCAGTTGAATACTCCTCCTGTAGAATGTGAGAGGTAAGAGTCACCACTAGGGTCTCCACGGACTTCATCACCGGGAAGTGCACCCAACTCCATCTCCTCGGAAACAGCATTAGGAAACTGGAGCTGGATGAACTTCAGATCATTCGGGAGGTTGAGGGGGCTATTGAGAGGAGTTACAGGGAGGTAGTCACACCTCAGATACAAGAAAAGGCAGATGGGTTACCATCAGGGACGGAAAGGGAACCGGCAGGCAGTGCAGGGATCCCCTGTGGCCATTCCCCTCAATAGCGAGTATACCATTTTGGATACTGTCGCTGGGGGAGGTGGAATCTTACCAGGGGTAAGCCATGAGGTGCAGGTCTCTGGCACAGACACTGTCCCTGTTGCTCAGAAGGGAAGGGGGAAGAGCAGAGCATTAGTCATTGGGGACTGCATAGTTACGGGGAACAGATAGGAGGTTCTGTGGGAATGGGAGAGAGACCGCTCGACCCTCACCAACTTGTCTAGTAACATCCTCAAAAACCCTCCCTCCTGCACCATCCCTGTAGCCATGTATTCAACTCCTCTGTCTCCCTATTCCTCACCTCACTTGCACATGGCATGGGCAACAAACCACAGATAAGTCCTGATGAAGGGCTTTTGCCCGAAATATCGATTTCCTGGTCCCTGGATGCTGCCTGACCGACTGTGCTTTTTCAGCACCACTTTAATGTAGACTCTGATTTCCAGTATCTGCAGTTTGCACTTTTGCCCAACAAACCACAGATAACAATTCTGTTTGTTCTAGCTCTCAGCTTCCACCCTAGTTCCCAGAATTTCTGCCTTAAGTCCCCATCCCTTTTCCTACCTATGTTGTTATTGCCTGTGTGGATTACGGCTTGGGGCTGCATTTCCTCCCCCTTATGGATCCCAAAAACACAACCTGAGTCATCACGAACCCTGTGTGTTGCCTCCCATGGACTTCAGCAAGGCATTTGATAAAGTTGCCCATGGTGGGCTCATTCAGAAGATCAGGGGGAAATTTATCTGTCTGGATACAGAATTGGCTGGTCGACAGAAGACAGCGAGTGGTAGTGGAAGAAAAGTATTCTGCCTGGAAGTCAGTGGTGAGTGGTGTTCCACAGCTCTCTGTTCTTGGGCCTCTACTCTTTGTAATTTTTATTAATGACTTGGATGAGGAGATTGAATAATGGGTTAGCAAGTTTGCAGACGACACAAAGGTTGGAGGTGTCGTTGACAGTATAGAGGACTGTTGTAGGCTGCAGCGGGACATTGACAGGATGCAGAGATGGGCTGAGAGGAGGCAGATGGAGTTCAACCTAGATAGATGCGAAATGATGCATTTTGAAAGGTCAAACTTGAAAGTTGAGTACAGGATTAAAGACAGTGAGGAGGAACAGCGGGATCTTGGTGTGCAGGTACATAGATCCCTTAAAATTGCCACCCATGTGGACAGGGTTGTTAAGAATGCATATGGTGTTTTGGCTTTCATTAACAGGGAGATTGAGTTTAAGAGCCGTGAGATTTTGTTAAACTTTGGTTAGACCGCACTTGGAATACTGTGTCCAGTTCTGGTCGCCCTATTATAAGAAAGATGTGGGTGCTTTGGAGAGGGTTCAGAGGAGGTTTACCAGGATGCTGCCTGGACTGGAGGGCTTATCTTACAAAGAGAGATTGACTGAGCTCGGACTTTTTTGATTGGAAAAAAGAAGGCAGAGAGGGGACCTAATTGAGGTGTACAAGATAATGAGGGGCATAGATAGAGTTGATAGCCAGAGACTTTTTCCCAGGACAGAAATTGTTAACATGAGGGGTCATAGTTTTAAGCTGGTTGGAGGAAAGTATAGAGGGGATGTCAGAAGCAGGTTCTTTACACAGAGAGTTGAGAGAGCATGGAATACATTGTCAGCAGCAGTTGTGGAAGCAAGGTCATTGGGGATATTTAAGAGACTGCTGGATATGGATTTGGTCATAGAAATTTGAGGGTTCGTACATTAGGTTTACCTTACATGAGGATCAATGGTCGGCACGACATCGTGGGCTGAAGGGCCTGTTCTGTGCTGTACTGTTCTATGTTCTATACCTGGATAATTGGGGCTCATTCTGGGGTAGGTGGGGCCTCTACAAACAGGATGGTCTACACCTGAACCAAAGGGATACCAATATCCTGAGGGGGGGTGGAAATTTGCTAATGCTCTTCAGGTGGGTTTAAACTAATTCAGCGGGGGGGGGGAGCCTAAATTGTAGTTCCAGTGTCCAGGAGATTGAGAGGAGTGAGGATTCATAGTCACAAGAGTTCACCAGTAGGCAGGAAGGTGGTTTGAAGTGTGTCTACTTCAATGCCAGGAGCATCCAGAATATGGAGGGTAAACTTGCAGCATGGGTTAGTATCTGGGACTTCGATGTTGTGGCCATTTCGGAGACATGGACAGGAATGGTTGTTGCAGGTTCCGGAATTTAGATGTTTCAGTAACAACAGAGAAAAGGATAAAAGAGGGGGAGGTTTGACATTGTTAGTCAAGGACAGTATTACAGTGGCAGAAAGGATGTTTGATAAGGACTTGTCTACAAAGGTAATATGAGCTGATGTTAGAAACAGAAAAGGAGAGGTCACCCTGTTGGGAGTTTTCTATAGGCCTCCAAAAAGTTCTAGAGATGTAGAGGATAGAATTACAAAGATGATTCTGGACGGGAGCAAGAATAATAGGGTAGTTGTAATGGGGGACTTTAACTTTCCAAATATGGACTGGGAATATTATAGTTCAAGTACTTCAGATGGGTCAGGTTTTGTTCAATGTGTGCAGGATGGTTTCCTGTATGTCGGCAGGCCAACAAGGGGTGAGGCCACATTGGATTTGGTACTGGGTTATGAACCTGGCCAGATGTTAGACTTGGAGGTAGGTGAGAACTTTAGGTGATATTGACCACAATTCGGTTATGTTTACTTTATCAATGGAAAGGGATAAGTATATACTGCAGGGCAAGAATTATAGCTGGGGGTAAAACAATTATGATGCGATTAGACAAGATTTAGGATGCATAGGATGGGGAAGGAAACTGCATGGGATGGGCACAATTGAAATGTGGAGTTCGTTCAAGGAACAGCTACTGCATGTCCTTGATGAGTGTGTACCTGTCAGGCAGGGATGAAGTGGTTGAGTGAGGGAGCCGTTGTTTACAAAAGAAGTTGAATCTCTTGTCAAGAGGAAGAAAGAGGCTTGTGTAAAGAGGAGTGAAGGCTTGGTTAGGGCACTTGTGAGATATAAGTTAGCCAGGAAAGACTTAAAGAGAGAGTTAAGAAGAGCCAGGAGGAAACATGAGAAGTCTTTGGCAGATAGGATCAAGGAAAACTCTCAAGCTTTCTGTAGGTATGTCAGGAATAAAAGAATGACCAGAGTAAGATTAGTGCCAATCAAGGATAGCAGTGGGAAGTTGTGTGTGGAGTTTGAAAAGATATGAAAGATGCTAAATGAGTATTTTTTGTCAGTATTCATATAGGAGAAAGATAATGTTGTCAAGGAGAATACTGAGATGCAGGCAATTAGACTAGATGGGATTGAGGTTCACAAGGGGACGTGTTAGCAATTCTGGAAAGAGTGAAAATTGAGAATTTCCTGAGCCAAATGGGATTTATCATAAGATTCTCTGAGAAGCTATGGAAGAGATTGCAGAGCCTTTGGGTTTGATCTTTATGTCATCATTGTATACAGGAATAGTGCCAGAAGATTGGAGGATAGCAAATGTTATTCCCTTGTTCAAGAAGGCGGGGGTAGAGACAATCCTGGTAATTATACATTAGTGAGCCTTACCTCTGTTGTAGGTAAAGTTTTGTAAAGGATTACAAGTCATAGGATTTATAATCATCGAGAAAGGAATAATTTGATTGGGGATAGTCAACATGGCAGTTCGCTACGGGTAGGTCGTGACTTACAAACCTTACTGCCCTCTTTGAGAAGGTGATGAAACAGTTGGATGAGGGTAAAGCAGTTGATGTGGTGTATATGGATTTCAGTAAGGCATTTGATAAGGTTCCCCACTACAGGCTATTCCAAAAAATATGGAGGCATGGGATTGAGTGCAACTGAGCTGTTTGGATTAGAAATTGACTAGCTGAAAGAAGACAGAATGGTGGCTGATGGGAAGCGTTCATCCTGGAGTTTATTTTCTAGTGGTGTACCACAAGGATCTGTTTTGGGGCCACTGCTGTGTCCATTTTTATAAATGACCTGGATGAGGGCGTAGAAGTTTGGGTTAGTAAATTTGAGGATGACAATAAGTTCAGTAGAGTTGTGGATAGTGCTGAAGGATATTGCAGGTTACAGAGGGACATTGATAAGCTGCAGAGCTGGGCTAAGAGGTGGCAAATGGAGTTTAATGTGGAAAAGTGTGAGGTGATTCACTTTGGAAGGAGCAACAGAAATCAGAGTACTGGGCTAATGGTAAGATTCTTGGTATGTGGATGAGTAGAGAGATCTTGATTTCCATGTACATAGAGCCCTGAAAGTTGCCACCCAGGTTGATAGAGTTGTTAAGGCGGCATATGGTGTGTTAGCTTTTATTGGAAGAAGGATTGAATTTCAGAGCTATGAGGTCATTCTGATGCGGCCACATTTGGAGTATTGCGTACAATTCTGGTCACTGCATTATATGTGGCAGCATTGGAAAGTGTGCAGAGGAGAGTTATCAGGATGTTGCCTGTATGGAGGGAAGTTCTTATGAGGAAAGGCTAAGGGACTTCAGGTTGTTTTGGTGAGAGAATAGGTTGAGAGGAGACTTAATTTAGATATATAAGATAATCAGTGTGTTAGATAGGATGGACAGGGAGAGCCTTTTTCCTCGGACGGTGAAGGCTAGCACAAGAGGACATAGCTTTAAATTGATCAATCTAGGACAGGTGTCAGAGGTAGTTTCTTTACTCAGTAGTATGGATGTGGAACGCCCAGCCTGAAACAGTAATAGACTCACCAACTTTAAGAGCATTTAAATAGGCATTAGGTAAACATATGGATGATAATGGAATAGTGAAGGTTAGAAGGGCTTCAGGTTGGTTTCACAGGTCAGCACTACATCAAGAGCGAAGGGCCTGTACTGCTCTGTAACGTTCTATGTTCTATCATTGGTTTCAGTGAATCTTGTAAAACAAAATCAATCAGGTTGATCCTTCATAACTGTACTAACCATAATAGATTCACTCAGTCCTAAGTAACTCACACAGACAAAGAAAACCACAGATGCTCGGAATTCAAAGTAAACAAGCGGGAGGCTTGAACAACACAGCAAGCAGGCAGCATCAGGAGGTGGAGAAGTCAACGGTTCAGGTATAACTCTTCGGGAATAGAGGTGAGGATAAGGGGAGTTGCAGATAGAGGGGAAGGTTTTGAGTGGGGAGAGGGTCAGAATGGTGAGGTAGTGATAGGTAAACACAGGTGGTGGGTACAACCTGGTTGGTCAATGGGAGAAATGAATCTGGTTGGTAGCTGGAAGTGAAGGGAGGTGTTATTCCTCCAATTTGCGGAATGATTCGCTGTGGCAATGGAGGAGGCGGAGGACAGACATATCAAGGGAGTGGGAAGGGGAATTAAAATCGATAGTGACCATTTCAATTCCACTTCTCACTCCTTCTCCAGCATACAGCTTTCAGCGCTCACTATCTTAATGCTGCGCATTAGAGTTAAAATTATTGAATATTTTTAATAAATGGTTCATTATATAAAACACAACCTTTCTTTTGAAATGCAACATTTTATTGCCCCCTTGAAGGCAATCTAGAGGAATTCTATTGATGGAAACTAGTCTCCTTGTTGATTGGCAAAGTTCTTTTACTCTAAGGTAATTCAAGCATATTATACTGTGCATACATTACTTGTGTAACATTATAAACTCTCTCAATCAAATTCACAGCACTCCAAAGTTTGTCTTTGGTCTCCTTGCTGCCTTCCAGACACAGTATCTGAAGGAACTCTGTCCGTGCTGGAAGGGCGAGGAATGCAATCCCAGCAGCTTTTCGTATAATCCAGCTGTGATATTTAGCAAGGGACTGTTCATAGGCTTCTGCGCAACTGATGGACATTGAGTCATTCTCAGAGCTGGTCCTTATGTTATCAAGGAAGAGCTGCAGCCACCGCAGTGCTCGGTGGAGACGGAGTAAAGTGCGGCAGCCGGATTGCAGACGGTCTCTGGGAAGTTCATGAAAATTAACCACATTATTTGTTAATTCATAATTTATCATGGACCTCATGGAGATGTATTCCTTTCCATGCACTCCCTGCTGATGCTCAATGAGTATTCCTATTTTGCTGGTAACTTCTTCCGATATAAATCCAAATATGGTGCCAAGTGCGTCGATAAATCTGAAAACAAACCAGATTGTGTTTCAGGAACAATAGGCTTCATCATATTCGCTCTGGAGACAAGTCATGTGACAACGATTAAACCATTGCCAATGCCTAGTGCTGGAAAATGAAAACAGACAAATAAAACTCCTTGCTAACAACGTGCCACAATCACATCTCTTACTCAAGAATCAATTACTGCATAATTAATCCTTCCTTGTTTTATCTAGTGTTTCCCATCAAACACTCCCAGAACAGATATAGCAACACAAATTCCCAGCTCGGCGAACAGAACCACAACAGATATAGCACAGAGTTCAATACAGAGCAAGCAACTTCTACTTTTTTAAAAGTAAAGCTCACTCTACACTGTCCCCATCAAACACTCCCAGGACATGGACAGCATGGGATTAGATTCAGAGTAAAGCTCAGTCTACACTGTCTCCCCATCAAACACTCCAGGGAGAGAGACAGCACGGTGTCAGCTACAAAGTAAAGCTCTGATCACTCTTCTAAATTGCAAGTAAACTGTCCTCAACACTGTCCCCATTAAACACTCCCACTTGACAGATAAAACACAGGTTAGAATCAAAGTAAAGCTGCCTCTATTCTTTTAAATTGGAAGTGAAGCTCCCTCAACACTGTCACTCACTCTCTATAATTTTAAAATGACAGTAAAACTTCCTCTACCCTCTTCTCCACAAATATGTGCAAGACAGGTCCATCACGAGAGTTCGATGCTTCTGCACGGCTGAACAACATTCTCTGGGTCAAGCTATGAAGTATTACTCATGCCAGTTTATGCAAACTTGGGGTGTTTTTAATGTGGATCTACCCTTCAGTAATTCTTTTTATGTATTTATATTCATGTATTATGTAGAGGGTGGCACAGTGGTTAGCACTGCTGCCTCACAACGCCAGGGATCCGGGTTCAATTCCCATCTTGGGTAACTGTCTGTGTGGAGTTTCCACATTCTCTCCATGTCTGCGTGCGTTTCCTCCGGGTGCTCTGGTTTCCTCTCACAGTCCAAAGATGTGCAGGTTAGGTGAATTGGCCATGCTAAATTGCCCATAGTGTTTGGTGCATTAGTCAGAGGTAAATGTAGGGGAATGGGTCTGGGAGGGTTGCTCTTCAGAAGGTCAATGTGGACTTGTTGGGCCAAAGGGCCTATTTTCACACTGTAGGGAATCTAATCTAATTTCACATCGTACATGAATATTTACCTTTATTTGGGGTTATCCAAAGAATAAGTTGGTTCTTTTGGATCATCTTCACAAACATTTAGATTAATGGAAAGTTATTCCATGAGCTAAAACTGCTTTAACACTATCGTATGTGTAATCATCACAGACAGTGAAATATTAATTGCCGTTATTATCCACCACCCTCCCCTCTATCATCTTTAACAAAATTTAGGCAAAAATGGGTGGACTGGATTACAAAAGACTGAAGTCAACAAACTAAGTGGGTGGTTTAGATTTGACATTTGACATACAGAAGCTGACTGTACTGGACCAGTAGCCTGTTTTTATACTGTAATAGCTTAGCTTTTCTGGGTGTCTGTGGTTTCAACAATAATTTGTCTGTGTCAGCAAAGGACTCAATTGATTTTCATAACCAGTCAAACTGAGGGTTTAAATACTCCCAAAAGTAAGAAATTTCCCTTTAAAAAAATGGAACATGTCCTGAAAGATGTTAAATATCCATTTAGAAAAAAGCAAAGTCATTTTCTTTAGCCTCTGTCAAAAATTCCCATTCCACCAATTAATTCTTTGTCCTATCTCAGCCAGATTGCTAACAACCTTTTAGATCAATATTTAACCCTGCGGAGGGTTCAATCCATCACCAAGATCACACACTGTCATTCTGTAATAAATCCTGTCTCCAAACCTGCTCTCTTTCATTTACATTTATTACCTTAAGATTTGACTATTCCAATGTTTACAGATATGCCTCCCTTAGTTAATCCAAAACTCTGCAGGCCATATATCCCATCAAATATTCCCAAAGCAAGTACAGTATGGAGTTAAGCTTCCTCTACTCTGTTAAACTGAAAGAACAGCTCCCTCTATACTATCCATATCATGTGCTGGCAGGACAGATACAGCACAAGGTTAGATACAAAATAATGCTATCTTCTGCCAGCCCTCATTCCGGTATCACTCCTTGACACACAAATGACTACAGTACGAGGTTGACAAAGCTACAATTCATCCTTAGGCTCAAAAATCACCATGCTTTACTCCTCCATGTCTTTGTAAGCTCTTTCTGCCCTATAAACTTCTGAGAACTGTATATTTCTCCAACTTTAGCCTTAAGAGGCTTAAATCCTCATTTCTCTTTCCTCATGATTATTAGCTACACCATCAATTGTTTAAGCTCCAAACTCGAGAATTCTCTCGATAACCTTACCCTTTGTTTTTTAAGAAATCCTTTCAAATCTTCACTTTGAGCAACCCTTTGGTTTCCTGTTCTGTTCTATGGCTCAGTGTCATCGTTTTGGCAAATCACACCCCAGTAAAGTATCTCTTGGACATTTTTCTACATGACATGGTTTGTGATTATTAAAATGTTACTACTTGATTCAACGTTCATGTACCCTTATATTTCACAGAACACAGGAAATGGGAAAAGGCCTTCATGCCTGCTCTGCCATTCTGTAAGGTTATGGCTGATCTCTCCCAGGATTTAATTCCTCTTTCCATTCAGCTTCTTATAGTTCTTACCTCCTTGAGATTTCAAGTATCTACCTATTTCATTTTAAATACTTCCATGATTTAACCTTCACACTTCTCTGGGGCAGACAATTCCAGACAAAACTCTGGGAGGACAAATTATTTTTCATCTCAATTTTAGGTAAGTGACTTATTGCTATGTTTCCTAGTTTGAGCTTCCCTCATTAATGGAAACATCTTTTTTTTTAGATTACTTACAGTGTGGAAACAGGCCCTTCGGCCCAACAAGTCCACACCGACCCGCCGAAGCGCAACCCACCCATACCCCTACATATACCCCTTACCTAACACTAGGGGCAATTTAGCATGGCCAATTGACCTGACCCGCACATCTTTGGACTGTGGGAGGAAACCGGAGCACCCGGAGGAAACCCACGCAGACACGGGGAGAACGTGCAAACTCCACACAGTCAGTCGCCTGAGGCGGGAATTGAACCCAGGCCCCTGGCGCTGTGAGGCAGCAGTGCCTCAAAATCTAACCTGTTCAGACACCTCAGAATATTTAACATTTCAATGAGATCACCCCCTCATTCTTCTGAACTCTAATAAACAAAGGCCTAATGTGTTTAGCCATTCTTAATAAATCCAACTCCTTCATCCTAGGAACCAGGCCAGTGAATCATTTTTTTAAAATTGCCTCCAGTGCCAGTGCATCCTTTCTTAAATACAGAGGTTAAAACAATGCAATACTCCAGATGTGGTCTCACCAATACCCTGTACATTTGAAACAAGTCTTGCCTACTTTTAAACTCTAATTCCCAGCAATGAGGGCCAAAATTCCATTTGCTTTCTTAATTGCATGCTACACCTGGCAACTTTTTGTATTCCATGCAAAGGACAACCCAAATCTATTTGTGTTCCAATTTCCTGGAGTCTATCTCTGTTTAAATAATAGTCTGTCTTTTAATTCTTCCTCCCAAAGTGCCTAATCTTATAATTTCCTACATTAAACTCCAACTGTTAAGTTTTTGCCCATTTACTCAACATTTCCACATATCCTTGCAGATTCTTTATGTCCTATTACAACATGCCCTCCCATCTATTTTTGTCAACAAAGTTGGATACATTACACTCTGCCCTCTCCTCCAAATCATTAATATAAATAGTAAATAATTGGACCTCTAGGACTGAACTTTGTGGAACTCCATGAGTTATGTCTTTCCAAACTCTAGAAAGATCCATTAACCCCAACTGTCTTGTTCCCTGTATGTTAACCAGTTGTTAACTCATGCTACCATATTACTCCCATAATTAGGAGTAGTAAAGACTGTTTCCTTACCTTTCACAATATACCAATTGCATTGCAATATCTGTCCTGCTTCACTGTTGACATCCTTGTTCATACCTCATCATTCACAATTTAAGTTTTTTTAAAATCTCCTAGATTGTTTGGATGCCTCAGCCTTTATGAGCTTCAGTTCATCAAAAACACAGTAGGTCAGGACCTATCATACACAAGGTCTCATGACCTTTTCATATTCCCTTCACCTAGTTCCCTCCAAGCTCCAATAGTTCCCCAATTCCCTGTATCCAAACTCCAGAACACATTTTTTTGTTGTTGTCCAGCATCCTTCAGTCATTTTTCTTCACTTACATCTCACAGATATTCTGGTCTCAACATCCAGATATTTGTCCTGTGATCTATCTACACTGACATAAACTATTCTCCTTTATAGAACATAGAAAAGTACAGCACAGAACAGGCCCTTTGGCCCATGATGTTGTGCAGAGGATTAATCCTAATGTAAAATAAAATAACCTAACCTATGAAACCTCAATTCACTGCTGTCCATGTGCATGTCCAGCAGTCACTTAAATGTCCCTAATGACTCTGCTTCCACCACCACCGCTAGCAACGTATTCCATGCATTTACATATATTTCTCTCAATACTTACCTTTGTTTTGCCAACTTCACCTGTGCTGTCAAATTAAGATGATTTGATTAATATTTTGTTTGCTTACTTTTGGAGTTCTGTCCATCCTTCAAGATAGCTTTTAAGTAAAATATCTTCATGCTTTGTCAAAGAAGCTTGGAATGCAGCTTGGACTCGATTGATTTGGAAATTGCTGTTGTCACACTTCTCTCTGTGATTTTTATCCACGGAATTCATTAACTTTGAAGCATTCATGTGCTGACCCCATTCAAAGTTATGCAAAAACAAGAACAGGCTATTAAATTAGTTAAACAGATTCAATCAATAAGCACATCAACCTGGACCCAATATACCGGCCACTGCAACGGACAGCTGGAACTGACAACCGGAAGCGGCAGAGACAAACCACTATAAATGCCAGAGGAAACATCACAGAAGCGCTTCACAGGAGACTCCCAAGCACTGAGGATGTCACCAAAATAGGGGATGAAATGTCTGTAACACAAATTCCCAGCTCGGCAAATAGAACCACAACAACGAGCACCCGAGCTACAAATCTTCTCCCGAAGTTAATTAAACTTAATACTTATAAAGTTAACAACTGTATTATCTATTTTGACTGTTCCTTTCTTCGCTTCTCTTTGTCTGTTATGTCTCTTAATGCTGCCTTTCCCTGTAGTGCTTTGGTGTAGGAATTGCAGAGTATAGGCTTGCTGCATATCAGTATTATAGATACAGTCACACTGGCAAGCCTCACAATGCACTGCATGCCCAGGTCACTTAATTCTGCATTTTGTAACCTGAATGAAAAATCAAATACAAATTTTAAATAATAGCTCCTTTCACTTTACAAGGACATTTTTAAAGTTTGCAATGTGGGGACTATGGCGCAGCAACTTCTGTTTAAATGGGAGCAAAATCAATCACTGAACTTAATTATGTTGATTGAAATGCGAATGTGGCCAGGATACTGCCTTTTGCAAATTCCCTGGGATCTTGCATGTCAACTTGACAGGGCAGAAAAATTTGGTTTAATGTCTCATTAAAAGTATAGGCAGGGTATGTCAACAGTTTCCTCAGGAATAAGATTTTCCAAATTGCTAAAGACTCTAAGAATTGTATTTATAGGAATAGGGTTAGGGTTAGGGGCTGCTATTTAAAGGTGTTGAAAGTTGTGCTAGTTACATAAACTACACTGAACCATACCTAGGTACATACCTAAATACCTCCCATATCTAGGTACAGTATTTACTTCTTAACATCTGTGGTCGATAAGTAACTTGAGAAAATTCTTAAATAAGATATATAATACATGCATTTGGAAAGACAGGGTTTGATTAGGAATAGTCAGCATCACTTTGTAAGTGGGAGATCATGCCTCACAAATGTGTTAGCATTCTTTGATGAAGTGACCAGGAAGGTTGACAATGGCAGAGTAGTATATGTAGTCTATACGGATTTAAGTAAGGCCTTCCACATAAGAGGCTGTTTTGGAAGGTTAGATTCCATGGAATCCAGGGTGAACTGCCAATTTGGATACACAATTGGCTTGATAGTAGGAAGCAGAAGACAATAATGGAAGGATTCTTGTCAGATTGGAGGCCTGTGATAAGTGGAGTGCCTCAGCAGTCACTGCTGGGCCCATTACTGCTTGTTATTTATACCAATGATTTGGATGAAAATGTACAAGGCATGATTAGTAAGTTTGCTGATGACACTAAAAAACAGGGGTATCATGGACAGTGAGGAAAGTTATCAGAATTTGCAGCAGGACCTTGATCAGCTGGGGAAGTGGGCTACGAAATGGCAAATGGAGTTTAACATAGTTAAGTGTGAGGTTTTGCTTTTTGGAAAGTCAAATCAACATAGGAGTTTCATGGTGAATAGTAGGACCTTAAGGTGTGTAGTGGAACAGGAGGATCCTGAGGTTCAAGTGCACGTTTCTCTGAAAGTAGAGTCACAGGTAGACAAGGCAGTGAAGTAGTCTTTTGGCACTCTGGCCTTCATCAGTCAGGGCATTTAGTATAGAAGTGGGAAGTTATGTGGCAGTGGTACAGAACATTGGTGAAGTCACACTTGGATATTGTGTTCAGTTTTTGCCACCTTGTTATAGGAAGGATGTTATTAAACTGGAAAGAGTGCAGAAGAAATTTACAAGGATGTTACCAGGACTCAATGGTCTGAGTTATAGGGAAAGGTTGGACAAACTAGGATTTTTTTCTTTCAAGGCTAGGAGACTAAGGGGTTCCTTATAGAGGTGTATAATGTCATGAGAGCATGGATTGAGTGAATACACTTTTCTTTTTCTCAGGGTTGGGGAATTACAGACTAGAGGGCATCAGTTTAAAGTTAGAGGGGAAGGAATAAAAGGGAACGTTTTTACACAGAGGGTGATACACATACAGAATGAACTGCCGCAGAAGTGGTTAAGGTGGGTACATTAACAACATTTAAAAAACATTTGGATAAATACATGATAGGAAAGGATTAGAAGGATATGGGCCAAATGCAGGGAAAATGAGGTTAACATGGACAGACATTTTGGTTGGCATGGATCATTTTGGGCCAAAGGGTCTGTCTCTGTGTTCTCGGATTCTATGACTTCATTGACCTCAGGTAGAACATATTGGCCACTGAAGAGGGATGGCACAGTTACACCAGAATGATCCAGGGATTAAGAAAATTAAATTGTGAGTTTATAAAATTGAGAGGTAAACTAATCAAAAGGTTAAAATGACAATGTAATTTAATATGATATGTACAGACAAATTATTTCATCTGATTGGAGAGGCCAAGGGTTCAGAAATATTAAAATTACAGACAGTCTACTCTGGAGTGAAATCAGCAGGGATTTCTTCTCACAGAAAATAGTGGACGTTGGAAATTCTCTCCCTTGAAGACTAGTGGTCAATTGGAACTTCCCAGAGATAATTTGATTTGTGTTGAGTAATGTTAAGAAGAAGAATGGTTCAAACCGAGCTGGCACTAGGACGGGTTTATATAGAGCTCAAGTATAGATTTGCTTTCATTTAGCCGATTGGTGCAAAATATTACAGAATTTAAGAGCTCAGATTGAAGTTATTCCGTCACTGTTTATGCTACAGACAGCTTCAACCTATTCCCACTCTAGGACTATATTCTTCTGTTCTTTGCTACCATCTTATTTTAAAGACTGCCACGAGCTTTATGGAAAACAATGCAACCAGTGAAATCTTTCCTCATCTCGTAAATCAGCTTTGTATTTTATGCCCATATATCTATACCTTCTCCATAATGAGGAGATTAGAACAGTGCACAGTACTCCTCAGTGTCAACTAACCAAGGTTCTATTCAAGTTTTCCAGCATTTTCATTTCTTTTCCATTAAGAATGAATTTCAGCACTTTCCATTTTCATAGCCTAGAATCGTAGAATCCTACAGTGTGGAAACAGGCCATTTGGCCCAACAAGTCCACTCTGACCCTGTGAAGAGTATCCCAGCCAGGCCCATTCTTCTACCCTATTACTCTACATTTATCCTGACTAATGCATCTAACCTACACATCCCTGAATACTATGGACAATTTAGCATGGCCAATTCACCCCAACCTAAACATCTTGGAATGTGGGAGCAAACCGAAGCACCTGGAGGAAACCCATGCAGACACAGGGAGAATGTGCAAACTCCATACAGAAAATCTACTTAAGATATGGATTTATTTTAGATTTAAATGATCCTTGAGCATAATTCTACAGTTCCCTGCTAGCATGTAAGAGTCCCCTTTCTGAGTAAAACACCCTCTTCAACAAATGCAGAACATCATCAACAACATACAGACATATACTGACATTGGGAATATAGGTATGATATTATTGGGGGGATGGGGTTCACTGTCAATCTTACCTTGTTTTTATAATACTCATTTTCCTGGATTTCAGTCTCTGATTTCTGAGTATTTACCTGATGAGATTGGGCTGCAGGAAACAACAAAATTCTAAAAATACAGTTGTTGGATATTGGTGTTTAATGCAATCTGGATAGAACTGGTGTCAAGTACGCACAGTTTCACACGCATATCTAGTCAACCTCCTATATGTTAAGGTGAAGAGTCTGGAAGCAATCACGCACTTTTCGTCCATAGGCAACCAGTCTCTCAAAAGGCCACCAGTTGACAAAGGAACTGCTGAGTCACATCTGCCTTCTACAACTTCAGCAGCGAGTGTTTGATATCAAGCACTTAACATCAGCCCTGAAATGTGGAGTAGTTGTCCTCACTGCATTCCTGTCCTGCAGTGAGACTTGCACTGTGTGTCAGTGACATATTAAAATACTAGAAAAATCATAAAATTTCCAGAACATTCTTCAGTGAGAATCGGGAACATCACACAAACATTGCATCCTTTTTAAAGCCAGCTCCACAAGCATACAGGAAAAATAGTTGCAACATCAATCACCATGAATTGGACACAATACTCAGCTGCCCCCCACCAGCTCCAGTTCTCAACTCTCAAAAGGCCAATGTTCCAGGAGGACAAAGAAAACAAATCAAAGGCATTCTGAAGATCTCCTTGAAAGGTAACAGCATGTTCATTAATGGCTGTAGGAATCTGGAACAGATATTTCAAAGTAATAACATCTTGGCAATCAAGTTTCCTTTACAAATATACAACGTCTACCATCTAGAAGAGCAGAAACAACAGATAAATGAGGTCACTACTTCCTGCCAGCCCTGTTGCAAGTCACAGACCACTGTAGAAACCACAGCTTTTCATTTTCTTATTTTTTTATTGTGAGCTAAAATGGGAAAAGGGTTGTTTTTTAAAACCAAGGACAAAAGGAGAGAATTATTGCACTTTTAAAAACAAGTTACTGGAACTCATTATGTGTTGTGTTTACGCTGTTGCTTTGGAAGTAATGGGGGTAGGTATGATTAAAATGACATGGCATCACTGTGCACACAAAGTGAGATTCAGCCAGCAATAGGTAGCTCATTGGTTTGTGTTTGGGTGTCAAACAACATCAGTGTCACTCTAATCTTGACTCTGATCTCCAGCATCTGCAATCCTCACTTTCACCTGTCAAATGTCATCAGCTTGACAACAGCTCTCTGATTGGCTCCTGGGCAAGGGAATAGCTTAGGGCTTTACAATAGAGTAGGAGAAGTTTCTACACTGTGGTGTTTCTATCTCTCTGCACTAAAAGTACCTGAAGCCTGAAAAAATCCTGTTATTTTCACTCGTGAACATAAGAACTAGGAGCATGACTAAACAACGATATAGCCAGAAAAGGGATTGAGAATCTGAAAAGTATCTACAGAGAGCTAGGTTGGAAGCTAAAGAGCAGGACGAGTAGAGTAGTGATGTCAGGTTTGCTACCGATGCCACAAGATTGTGAGGTGAGGAACAGGCAGCGAGTGCAGCTTAACATGTGGCTGTGCGCTAGTGCAGGAGGGAGGGCTTCAGATTTGTAGACCATTGGGATACCTTCTGGGGAAGTTGGGACCTGTACATGAAGGATAGATTGCACCTGAACTGAAGGGGTACAAATGTCCTGGGTGGGAGATTTGGTCATGTGGTTTGGGAGGGTTTAAACTAGTTTGGCGGGGAGGTGGGAATCAGAGCTACATATCTGAGTGGTGGGTAGTTGTAGATGGGGCAGTGACAGGATGTAGCGAATCTATCGAGAAGTTTTCTCACGTGATGAAACAAAGGAATCGGTTAGAGTGTGTCTGCTTTAACGCAAGGAGTGTGAGAAATAAGAGTGATGATCTTAGAGCATGGATCAGTACTTGGGACTATGATGTTGTGGCCATAACGGAGACGTGGGTTTCACAAGGGCAGGAATGGTTGCTAAATGTTCCAGGGTTTAGAAAGTTTAAAAAGAACAGCGAGGGTGGAAAAAGAGGAGGGAATCTACTGAGTCAGTATGGGTGGAAGTTAGGAACAGCAAGGGAGCAGCCACCTCACTGGAGGTTTTCTACAGACCCTCTAATAGCAGTTGAGAGATTGAAGAACTGATAGGCCGACAGAGTTTGGAAAAATGCAGATGTAGCAGGGTTGTTGTTATGGGTGACTTCAACTTTCCCAATATCGACTGGAACTTCCTTAATGCAAATGGTTCGGATGGAGCCATTTTTGTCAGGTGTGTTCTGGAGGGTTTACTTACTCAGTATGTAGACACGACAATGAGAGGAGAGGTTATTTTGGATTTAGTGCTTGGCAATGAGCCAAGACAGGTGTCAGATCTCGCAGTGGGAGAACACTTTGGTGACAGTGACCACAACTGCCTCACATTTACCATAGCCTTGGAGAGGGAAAGGAGCAGTTACCAAGATATTTAATTGGGGAAAAGGAAACTATGACACTATCAGACAGGAGTTGGGAAGTATAGACTGGGAGCAATTGTTCCACAGGAAGGGCACAGCAGACATGTGGAGACTGTTTAAGGAGCAGTTGTTGCGAGTGATGCACGAATTTGTTCCTCTGAGACAGCTAAGAAGGGCTAAGATTAAGGAGCCTTGGATGATGAGAACAGAGGAGCTTCTCATCAAAAGGAAGAAGGCAGCTTACGTAAGGTGGAGGAAACAAGGATCTAGCACAGCTTTAGATGATTACACGCTTGCTACAAAGGAGCTCAGAAATGGACTGAGGAGGGCCAGAAGGGCGGCACGGTGGCACAGTGATTAGCACTGCTGCCTCACAGCGCCGGAGACCCGGGTTCAATTCCCGACTCAGGCGACTGACTGTGTGGAGTTTGCACGTTCTCCCTGTGTCTGCGTGGGTTTCCTCCGGGTGCTCCGGTTTCTTGCCACAGTCCAAAGATGTGCAGGTCAGGTGAATTGGCCATGCTAAATTGCCCGTAGTGTTAGGTAAATGGATAAATGTGGGGGTATGGGTGGATTGCGCTTCGGCGGATCAGTGTGGACTTGTTGGGCCAAAGAGCCTGTTTCCACACTGTAAGTAATCTAAAAAAAAAGGGGGCATAACAAAGGCTTGGCAGGAAGGATTAAGGAGAACCCAAAGGAATTTTACTCATATGTGGGGAATAAGAGAATGATCAGGGAGAAGATAGGACCAGTCAGGAATAGCATAGGGAACTCGTAGAGTCTGAGTAGATATGGGAAGCCCTAAATGAATTTTTTGCTTCGGTTTTCACTAAGGAAAGGGACCTTGTTGTGAATAAGAACTTTGAGGAGCTGGGAAACAGACTTGAACAGATCAAGATTGATGAAGTTGATGGAAATTTTAGCAAACATTAAGATTGATAAGTCCCCAGGGCCAGACCAGATTTATCCTAGATTTCTCCAGGAAGCGAGAAAGGAGATTGCTAAGCCGCTGGTAAAGATCTTTGCTTCCTCACTCTCCACGGGAATCATACCAGAGGATTAGAGGGAGGTGAATGTTGTTCCTCTTTTCAAGAAAGATAATAGGGAAATCCCTGGCAATTACAGACCAGTCAGTCTGTGGTCAGCAAGGTTTTGGAAAGTATTCTGAGGGATAGGATTTATGACTATTTGGAAAAGCATAGCGCGATTAAAGGCAGTCAGCATGGCTTTGTGAGGGGCAGATCATGCCTAACTATTCTTATTGAGTTCTTTGAGAAGGTGACAAGACAGGTCGAGCAGTGGATGTGGTGTACATGGACTTCAGCAAGGCATTTGATAAGGTTCCCCATGGTAGGCTTATTCATACAGTCAGGAGGTATGGGATACAGGGAGATTTGGCAGTCTGGATTCAGAATTGATTGGCTGACAGAAGGCAGAGAGTGGTTGTAGATGGGAAGTATTCTGCCTGGAGGTGAGTGTTGAGTGGTGTGCTGCAGAGCTCTGTTCTTGGGCCTCTGCTCTTTGCAGTTTTTATAAATGACTTGGATGAGGAGATTGAGGGGTAGGTTAGTAAATTTGCAGATGACACAAAGGTTGGAGATGCTGTTGATAGTATCGAGGGTTATTGCAGGCTACAGCATGACATAGACAGGATGCAGAGTTTGGCTGAGAAATGGCAGATGGAGTTCAACCTGGATAAATGTGAAGTGATACATTTTGGAAGGTCGACCTTGAATGCTGAATATAGGATTAAAGACAGGATTCTTGGCAGTGTGGAGGAACAGCAGGATCTTGGTGTTCAAGTGCATAGATCCCTCAAAGTTGCCACTCAAGCGGATAAGGTTATTAAGAAAGCTATGGTGTTTTGGCTTTCATTAACAGGGGGACCGGGTTTAAGAGCTACGAGGTTTTGCTACAGCTCTACAAGTCCCTGGTGATACCACACTTGGAATATTTTGTCGAGTTTTTGTCGCCCTACTATAGGAAAGATACAGAAGCTTTGGAGAGGGTGCAAAGAAGGTTTACCAGGATGCTGCCTGGACTGAAGGGCTTGTCTTATGAAGAGAGGTTGACTAAGCTCGAACTTTTCTCTCTGGAGAGAAGGAGGAAGAGAGGAGACCTGATCGAGGTGTACAAGATAATGAGAGGCATGGATAGAATCAATAGCCAGTGACTTTTCTCCAGGGCAGGATTGACTAACACGAGAGGTCATAGTTTTAAGATATTAGGAGAAAGGTATAGAGGAGACATCCGAGGAAGGTTCTTTACGCAGAGAGTTGTGAATGCGTGGAATGTGTTGCCAATGGTGGTGGAAGCAGAGTCTTTGGGGACATTTAAGCGAGTGCTGGACATACACCTGGACAGCAGTGAATTGAGGGGTGTGTACGCTAGGTTATTTTATTTTACATTAGGATTAATCTTTGGCAAAATATCGTGGGCCGAAGGGTCTGTTCTGTGCTGTACTTTTCTATGTTCTATTTGTGTTCTAGACAATTCAAACCTGGTCTGTTGATTCTGTTGGCTTTAAGCAGTAACCAAGATTAATTTTGAAATTAATGACTCCTGTGAAGAAGTGTAAAAAAAAACCTGAAGAAAGGGGATTGAAGATGATTTACTAGCATGTTACTTGGATGGGTGAGTTTTACTTTTAAAATGAGATTGGATAGACTGCAGTTATCTTCCTTGGAGCAAAGGACATGGAGAGGAGATGTGATTGAGACGTACAAAATTATGGTGGGGAGGCATAGGCAGAGTAGACAGGAAAAAACTTTTCTCTTAGTGAAGAGATCAATGACCAGTGAGCATATGTTTAAGGTAAGTAACAGAAGGTTTAGAGGGATGTGAGGAAAAACCTTTCAACCTTGAACTCACTGCCTGTAAGGGTGGTAGAAGCAAAAACCCTCACAACATATAGATATCTACTTGTAATGCCAAGATATACAAAGCTATCAGCCAAATGCTGGAAATTGGGATTAAAATGATTGGATATCTGTTTTGTTAACAGTAAACACTCAATAGGCAGAAAGGCCATTTCTGTACTGTAGACTCTGTAAGGTCTTAGCAAGCAAAAGGAACATCTCATTAACCCCTTGTGGTCTGGCATTACTGAACTTTGTTTTTCCAGGGAGGCAAAACCAAATGCTGAGTAGGACACTCATTTGCTCCGTTGTACCTATGTCAATTCACATCCTTTGCATTTGACATTTTGTTCAAAACTAAAATGGCTGTGTATCATAGGGACATTCTGTTCAATGAAACAATGGTGAATATTTCAATTCCCAAGAGAATCGCAGACAAATCACAAGCAATAGTGGTATGCTGCTATGTACATCCTATGACCCATTCCCAAGTGAGTTGAGATGGAATCAGGATCATACTGATGTCATAAATGATTCAGTAAAAATGAGAATACCCAGAATCGGTAGCTGTTAATAAAACAGATTTTCAAGCCACTTGATTTCTTCCTCTTTTATATGTCTTGAAGAATGGTTAAGTTGTGCAACCAAAGTTCTGGGGGACTTGGGTGATATACCTCATCACCGGATATTTGAAGTGCTGCTTTAACATGTCCATTTCATGTACACCATTGTAAGTATACAGAATATCTGAATACCCTGTCAAAAATGTCTGATTGGTCAGTGCTGTAGGCAGCAGCCTCAGAAACCTGATAGTGAGTCTTGCGTAAATGAGGCATAAATTGAATTTGAAGAATAGCTAACTACTTCAATGCTCCTGGTGATAGCGATAAACAAATTGCAAGGTTAAGGAATGATTGCGGTCATGAAAACTGCATGATATTGTGCAAGAGTTCATGAGCTGGGCACTGAGAGGCTTTCCCATTGGAAACAGTACTGTTCTCTCATGCTACTCCTTATTATGATGTGGATAATATTGAAGGTAGAACACTTCAACCAATAAGGAATCATTCACATGCTTGATGGAGCAATTGAATATAACCAAAGCATCCTACCCACCCATATCAGTGAAAACCACCGATCCCTTCTATATCAGGGCCTGGTGAATTCAGATTAGATTAACGGGATACCCACCACCAACTGGAAAAAAGTCATCCTCGATCCTGAGGGGCTACCTACAAAGGAAGGGATAGATCAGTATCCTGCACATTTCCTTAGCTGCGGTGGCTCTTATGACAACCTAGTTCAACTCCTAATTACTCTGAAGAGCACTGTTTGGCAAGATAACCCAGCCATCTGAACTTTCCAACTAATTTCTCCAGGCAGTTCATTAACAAACTGAACCAACATTTTCCTGTCCATATCTATGATCCTCAAAAACACAGACTTCCATGGAAAGTGGGAACATAAAACAATGAACAAATGACATATACGTACAGTCCCCAACGCATACGTGGATAATCCTTTATACTTACGAAGGTTAAAGCTAGTTAGGTAGATAAGCAATAGGAGGACTACTACAAGTGGCAGAAACCGGAGGATCTTTCCTTTGCTGCATCTCATTCCCTCCTTATTCATTTTGGGGAGATTTTTAATCAGGTTTGCAGACTTTAACCGCTGTCAGACCATGTTCCATCTTCTCACTGCTCCTTCTACTGACGACTTTCAAAGTAAAACCTTTGTTCCCTCTTGTGAAATGTTTAATCAGTGTTTTGTCTATCACTGCAAATAAAGAGATTCCAAAGTCCCATTTTCCTTCCAGCAATCATCAACTGAACACACTAGAATTTTAACAAGGGAATGTCTGCCTACAGCATTAACGTGCTGTAACATAATACTGGCACATGGAAAACTCTTTTGAAGATAGATATGATATTACAGAGTATTGGGGATTCACATATGAATAAAAGCATGCGAAGTACATAAATAAACTTGTTTTAATTAAAGCAAAATTCTGCAATGCTGGAAATCTGAAATAACAGCATTTGGTGGGGTTACATTCGACAGGAACTGCAATCCCATTTCACCCTCCAGAGGGTGCCAGACCTGCAGAATTTTTACACCACTGTTTTTACTTGAGTTTTGACTTTTCTGACCATAGGCAGCTGCTTGACAGCCTCGGCTGAAATTTTCCTTCTGATGGTTCTGCAGATGTAAAGATGCAATAATTCAATTCACCTAGTGGTGGGGTGGCAGTGTAGTGGTAATGTCTCTGGACTTCTAGAGACCCCAAGCCAATGCCTTGGAAAGACGCGTTCAAGTCCCACCACTGCGGCTGGTAATATTTAAATTCAGCCCAAGGGTTGTTGTAAAAACTCATCTGGTTCTCCAATGCCCTTGAGGGAAGGACATCTGCTGTCCCACCTAGGGGTGATCTTTAACTGCCATCTGGGCAGTAACCTAGCCAGCCACACCAAAACCATTGTTATAAAACCTGGGACATCCACAAAGTTATATCAGAGAATTTCCCACCATCGCAAAATTTCCACTGGGGAGCTTCTGCTCAAATCAGTGAAAAACCCAAGCAATGGAGAACAAATTAATTATTCCAAAATCATTGCTGGGCTCTGTCACTCATTTGCTATTCACTCTAGTAAAACTCTATTAATGAAACTGGATAATGGTTTTGTTTAAATAATGGCAAAAGACAAATTATGTATTCAAATGGACAGAATCCAGACAGAATTCCACGCACCCAATACACAGCAAAATGTATGCAGTCCTAGGTGAAAAACTTCATTTTTTTTTAGCCCTTTCTCTCTAACATTTCAATGTTCTCCTTAAATCAATACTGTCCACTCAGATCCCCCTTTCACTTCCTTCCCCATTTTTGCTGAACCCCTTGTGATTTTATCTCAACTCAAACTGATTCTGATTTTGATACTTCAAACCAAGAATTATTGACTGGTGTATAGATTTCATCATTGACCAACAAAACTATCCATCTTCTTTTGCTTTCTTCTTGTCCTTCCAAATCTCCTTGGAAGTGTCTTGGCTCTGGTAATCATTTCTATATATAATGCTATTGGTACACATTTGTTTCAATTTGAGCTATAAGTTCATCCATTTGGTTAAAAAATATCACTGCCCAATGTACTTGTTATTTCTCTGCAGACTGAGAGTTTCACATTGATCAAGAACAATCTAACCCATTCTGCTCAGTAACAATGGAGTAGAATTGAAACTTGCAAATAGCATGACTATCATCTGTCTCAATAAATTTGGAACTGAACCACTGATGCTGAGAAACAAACTATCTCAATAGATGGCTCTACAATCAAGGATAACAGTGACATATTGTGATGATAATGCTCATCTATTCTAGGAGAACCCCAGTCAATTTCAGCAAATGCAACCAGGGCAAAAATCTGAAATCATAGGAAAGTAAAGACACTTGACAATTAAGCAATATAATTTAAAATGAATTTAATAAGAAATGAAATCTCTACTATTAGCTCACTTTAACTGCCCTATTCCCCATTTTGTTTTTGTTTATATTGAAGATTTGCGATCAGAGCTTGATCTGCCATGAACACCAGCTGCTGTTGGGTTCGAAGTCTTCCCATGCAACGATTGCACTCGCCCATGTAGTGGCACTTTTCCATGTCCCGTGTTTAACCATTGGTTCTGAAAACAATTGCAGTTGTTCAAGTATCAGTCAAAATAATAACATTTATCTGCATCTCTGTTGTGACCTTCGATATTCTCATAAAAACATTGCCCATCATACAAGTCCACTATCCTACTTTTAGTACAGTAATACTAGTAAGCTAACCTTCTGCTGCACTTTTGAAATGTATGACCACACTAGTCTTCTGAAAATTTCTCTGTTGTCCAATGGATAGGACTGTTTTTGCCTGGTTCCATCCAGTCATAGTCAAAGAGTCAACTTTAATGGTCTCTCTTCTCATTCCCACAGCAGCTTCTGTATCTTCCCAAATATAATTTCTCAGCATTCTCATTTTGAACACATAAGCTACCTCTTGGCAATATTATCAAAACCACAACAGCAAACTGCACAGATACATCTTTAATCAACTTGTTTTGACATGTTATGATGTGGGACCTGGCCTAATCCTTCTGTCCAAGAGGTAGAGAGTCTACTATAGTACACAAGACTGTACAATTCCACATAAACATTCAAAATTCATCTCCACTTAACCAGCACCTCTTGATTCATCCACAGTGATTTACTATGTTGCTCATCAGACAGAAAGAGTTAGAAATCTTCAGGGATAATTGCAAAGACCAAAGCCATTGTCTGAAATCCCCACCAGAATTTGTTTAACCTCATCTTCAAGAGCAATCTCTTCAAGGCAACTGTGATCAAACCAACTGTTGCAATGTTGCAAACCTTTGAGACCCCAAAAACAAGTTTGTAACCCAATATCTTCACCACCAGGCAGCTAATTTCTTAACTGACTGGACAGCGGGTTTGTGATGCAGAGTGACACCAACAACACAGTTTCAATTCCCACATTTGGCGAGGTTACCATGAAGATCGCACCTTCTCAACTTTGCCCGAGGTGTGGTGACACTCAGGTTAAACATACCACCAGTTATCTGGCTCTCTTATGAAATAATAGACCTATGGTCTTCTGGGACTGTGGTGACTTTACCTTTTAATTTTCTTTTCCAGAATAAATCAGCCTTTTCTGTCATCGCCACAGCCCATTCTCTACTGAAATCTTCACTGTGTTAGTTCTGGAGTTGTCTATCAAATGCACCTTTGCTCCCTCCCATCTTCAACACTACAGAAAATTCAGGTCATCCAAATCTTACTTGTCTGGATCCTTAAAGCCCCACCAAGTCCTGTTCCACCATCACTCCTGTGCTTGCTGACTTACACTAATCATTAATTTGGCAACACCTCAAGTTTTCAAATCCTTCTATGGTCTTGCTTCACCTCATCCCTAACCACCTACACTCTGCAACATTCAAGATCTCTGCACCTCCCTATTATAGCTTCTTGTGTTTTGATACTTTTTTCATTCCTTTGTAGGGTGTGGACATCACTGGCTAGGCCAGCATTTATTGCCGGTCCCTAGCCTCCCCTTAAGAAGGTGGGGGTGAGCTGCCTTCTTGAACTGTTGCGGTCCATCTACTGTGGGTTGACTCATAATCCCATTAGGGAGGGAATTCCAGGATTTTGATCCAGTGACAGTGAAGGAACAGTGATATATTTCCAAGTCAGGGTGGTGAGCGGTTTGTAGGGGGAAGTTGAAGGTGGCAGTGTTTCCATGTACCTGCTGCCCTTGTACTTTTAGATGGAAATGGTCATGGGCTTAGAAGGTGCTGTATGAGGATCTTTGGTGAATTTCTGCAGTGCATCTTGTAGCTGGCACACACTGCTGCTACTGAGCATTGGTGATGGAGGGAGGGGATGCTTGTGGATGTGGTGCCAATCAAGTAGGCTGCTTTACCTGGATGGTGTCAAGCTTCTTCAGTGTTGTTGGAGCTGTTGCATCTAGGCAAGTGGGAAGTATTTCCTTGTTCTCCTGACCTGTGCCTTGTGGATGGTGGACAGAATATGGATATCAGGAGGTGAGTTACACGCCACAGTATTCTCAGTTTCGACCTACTCTTGTGTGGCCAATGCATTTATTTGGCGAGTCCAGCTGAGTTTCTGGTCAATGATAACCCCCAGAATGTTGATAGTGGCGGTCTAGACTGATAGTAATACCATTGAATGTCAAGGGGAAATGGTTACATTGCCTCTTATTTGTGATGGTCATGCCATAGCATTTGTATGGGGTGAATGTTACTTGCCACTTGTCAGCCCAATCCTGGATGTTGTCCAGTGTTATGAAGTTGAAGGTGTGTACTGCACCTTTAAGACAGAGTTAATGCTGTTTTGCACAGAGCTTGCAAACATCTGTCATATGACTAGCTAGCAGTCTCAGAGTGCACAGGAAAATTGAAATTATGTAACATTTGGCTGTGAACTAGATACCTGAGTTGTACTGACAATAATTTGAATCTAGCCAATCATTTTACATTATGCCCCAGGCTAATTGATTTTGCCAACCTCAAACCAATGAGAAGATCCAATGTTCGGGGTATCAAGAAGCAAACAGGTTGAATGTTAGACAGAGTGTAACTGCCATTCAAAACACACTCTATCAAAAGGTACCTTTTGCATATGAAACATCTTTGCAGTAAATGCCAGAAGACAACCCAGAGAGATCCTCAGCCAAAAGGAGATGACAGGCACTGTGGGGTTTTGAAATCAAATTGGAACAGTATATTGTTATCGAGTTAGATACAGATAAGAAACATTTGAGAAAGGAGGCTTAAATTTGTAAATAATTATTGTTTAATGTTCACTTTTAAAGTTAAAGAATAAATTTATATTATTTTCTTTAAATAGTGGAATTTGGGAATTCTCCAACAGTCGATTTAACAGATGAAGGGCGAGGTGAGCTTTTCTGAGAGCTTGGTTTAATTAGCAGGAGGGTTCTCCACCATGCTGTAACACCAGATCTTGTTGCATTTAAACACGGACTGCTTCATAATCTGACAAGTGGCAAATGGTGCTAAACCTTGATTGCACAGTGAACATCCTCACTTTTGACCTTATGACAGAGGGAAAGCCATTGAAACAGCTGAAGATGGTTGGGCCTAGAACACTACCCGGAGAGGCTCCTGCAGAGATATCCTGGAGCTGAGATGACTGACCAACAACCACAACTCATCTTCCTACGCATCAGGTATGACTCCAATCAGTGGAAAGTTTGCCCCGATACTCATTGATTCCAGTTTTACTAGGACTCCTTGATGTCACACTCAAATGAAGCCTTGATGTCAAGGGCTGCCACTCTCACCTCTCCTCTGCAATTCAGCTGTTTTGTCCATGTTTGAACAAAGGCTGTAATGAGGTCAGGAGCTGAGTGACTTTGGCAAAACTGAAATTGGGCACCAGTGAACAGGTTATTGCTGAGCAAGTGCTGCTTGATAACATTGTTGATGACCCCTTCCATCAGTTTACTGATGATGGAGAGGAGACTGATGGGGCAGTAATTAGCCAGGTTGGATTTGCCTTGCTTTTTATGTAGAGGGGCAACTTTCCACATTGTTGAGTAGATCAGTTTGGCACAAGTCTTCAGTACTATTGCCAGAATGTTATCAGGATCTATAGCCTTTGAAGTATCCAATGTCTCCAACTGTTTATTACTATCATGTGGAATGAACAGAATTGGCTGAAGACTGGTATCTGTGATGCTGGGGACCACTGGAAGAGGTGAGACGGATTGTCCACTCCGCACATCAAGATGAAGATTGCTTCAAAGGTTTCAGACTTGTCTTTTGCTCTGATGTGCTGGGTTCCTCCATCATTGAGGATGGGGATATTTGTGGAGCCTCCTCTTCCAGTGCAATGTTTAATTCTCCACCACCATTCAAAACTGGATGTGGAAACACTGCAGAGCTTTGAACTGATCTGTTGGTTGTGGAATTGCTTAGTTCTGTCCATCACTTGCTACTTATACCATTTGGCATGCAAGTAGTCCTGTTTGATAGCTTCACCAGGTTGACACCTCATCTTCAGGTATGCCTGGTGCTGCTCCTGGCATGTCCTCCCACACTCTCCATTGATCCCTGCCTTGATAGTAGTGGTTGAGTGGGAGTTATGCTGGGCCATGAGGTTACAGATTGTGTTGGAGTACAATTCTGCTGCTGTTGATGGCCCACAGCGTCTCATGGATGCCCAGACCAGAGTTGCTAGATCTGATCGAAGTCTGTCTCATTTAACATAATGATAGTGCCACACATTAAGGGTATTCTCAATGTGAAGGCAGGACTTTGTCTCCACAAGGACTGTACAGTGGTCATCTTACCAATACTGTCATGGACAGGTGCATCTGCAGCCAGCAGATTGGTGAGGATGAGGATGAGGACAAGTATGTTTTTTCCCTATTGTTGGTTCCCTCACCACCTACCACAGATCCAGTCTAGCAGCTATGTCCTTTAGCACCCGATCAGTTCAAATCAGTAGTGCTGCTCTTGGTGGGGGGACATTAAAATCCCCCATCCAGAGTACATTGTGTGTCCTTGCCATCCTTAGTGCTTCTTCCAAGTGTTGTTCAACATAGAGGAATACTAATTCATCAACTGAGGGAGGATGGTATGTGGTAATCAGGAGATTTCCTTGACTTTGTGTGACCTGAAGCCATGAAATGTCATGGGGTCTTGAGTCAAATGTTGAGGACTCCCACAGCAACTCCCTCCCTACTGTATCCCACTGTACCACCACCTCTGCTGGGTTTGTCCTGCCTGTGGGGCAGGACATATCCAGGGATGGGGATGGTGATGGTGGTGTCTGGGACAGTCATACTCACGGTATCATACCTTACAGACAATGTCAGGTTTTTGCTTGACTAGTCTGAGAGACAGCTCCCCCAATGTTGGCACTAGCCCCCAGATGTTAGTAAAGAGGACTTTGCAGGGTTGACAGGGCTGTTTCTGCTGTTGTTTTTCCAGTGCCTAGGTCGATGCCAGGTGATTAGATTAGATTACCTACAGTGTGGAAACAGGCTCTTCAGCCCAACAAGTCCACACCAACCCGCCGAAGTGCAACCCACCCAGACACTACCGGCAATTTAGCATGGCTAATTCACCTAACTTGCACATTTTTTTTGATTGTGGGAGGAAACCGGAGCACCCGGAGGAAACCCACACCGACACGGGGAGAATGTGCAAACTCCACACAGAGTCGCCTGAGCGGGAATTGAACCCAGGTCTCTGGCGCTGAGGCAGCAGCACTAACCACTGTGCCACCGTGCCAGCCATGATCTATCCTGTTTCATTTTTTGAGACTTTTTAGCGATTGATACAGCTGAATGAGTTAATGGTAAGATTTTTGGTAGTGCAGATGAGCAGAGAGATCTGTGTCCATGTACATAGATCCCTGAAAATTGCCACACAGGTCGATAGAGTTGTTAAGTTAGCATACAGTGCCTTAGCTTTTATTGGTAGAGGGATTGAGTTTTGGAGCTACGAGGTCATGCTGCAGCTGTACAAAATTCTGGTGTGGCAATACCTGGGAGTACTGCGTTCATTTCTGGTCACTGCATTATAGGAAGATGTGAAGCTTTGGAAAGGGTTCAGAGGAGATTTACTAGGATGTTGCCTGGTATGGAGGGAAGGTCTTATGAAGAAAGGCTGAAGGACTTGATGCTGTTTTCGTTAGAGAGGAGAAGGTTGAGAGGTGACTCATATGTCTCAATAAAGATAATCAGAGGGTTAGATAAGGTGGAGAGTGAGCCTTTTTCCTCAGATAGTGATGGCTAGCATGAGGAGACTAGTTTTAAATTGATGAGTGATAGATACAGAACAGACGTAAGAGGTCGTTTCTTTACTCAGAGTACTAAGGGCTGCCTGAAACTGTAGTAGACTCGCCAACTTTAAGAACATTTTAACGGTCATTGGATAAACATATGGAGCAAAATGGAATAATGTAGGATAGATAGGCTTCAGATTGGTTCCACTGGTCAGCACAACATCGAGGGCCAAAAAGCCTGTACTGCGCTGTAATGTTCGATATTGAATGGCTTGTTAGGCCATTTCAGAAGGCAATTGTGAGTCAACCACACTGCTGTGGATCTGGAGTCACGTGGACCAGACCAGGTAAGGATGGCAGATTTTCTTCCCTGGTTCTTTAGTGAACCAGATGGGTTTTTCTCCAACAATCGACAATGATTTCATGGAAATCAGTAGATACTTAATTTTAGACCATTTTTTAAAAAATGAATTCAAATTCCACTCTGTCATGACAGGATTCGAAGCCTGGTCCCCTGAATATTATCAGCTGGCTGACACATTCTTGGGTCCTACACTCTAAAATTCCCTTCCTATACCTTTCTCCTCCTTGAAAAATATTTCTTAAAATCTATTTTCCAACCATGCTTTTGAACACCTTTTCCTAATATAATTTTATTTTCAATGCTCTTTTGAATCACTTAAAAATGTTTCATTGTGTTTTACAATTAGAATAGATTATCCTTTGGTTGTCAAAAATTATGCAAAGTGGTTTTTATATTTGGCATGTCAAACTTTGCAAAGCAGAGCAATTAACTGATAAAGTTACTATCGATAAAACATATGTCTGTTGTTCTTCCCCACTCACATTGCTTCCACTGCCAGAAAATATTGTTGTTAGGCCTTTAGACTGTTGTATCGGCCTCAGGACTTTTCCAGCCTTCAGCTCGCACAACAGTTCTTCGTTGCTTGAAGAAGGGGAGGTCATGTTGAAATACACTTGCCCTGCAAAGTGAGTAAATAATTTTTATGTTACAAGCAGATACAGTATATGTTAAACAGAGATATGTACAATACAGTCACGTATATATTTGTCTGGTGAGCATCAGACAATGGACAACAACAATAAACTTGTGCTAAATATGTAAATATGGACTGCACAGCAGAAGATGACTAAAATTAGTGTCTCCTCAACCTGATTTGAGCATTTACTGTCAGCACAGAAAAAGGCTAATTACCATCCATAAAACATAACAACTTTAGTCTGTCGAGTGGAGGTGTAAAAGTTATATTTCTTCTTTGGTTGGTACATAAGAATTTCATATCATTTAGTCCAATAGGTCTAATGCTGGTGTTGTTTCTATACAAATGCCCACCTACCTCATTTCATTTCATTTCATTTCAGCCAATTGCATAGCCTTCTCCACACGACAGCTACTCCGTAATCCAGAAATTGTTAAGATAAAGATCATAAAAGAAACAGATTTGGAATAAAAGTTTCAATTGACACAAAGTATGATCTGAAATTTAAAATTTTGCTACTCCAGGTATTCTGCTGTCTTCATGACAGGTTATTATTTAATAGTGAAGAATGGATAGATATGTATTGTAGGATTTGGTCAGAATTTGCAGAGTTGAGATAGTCTAACTTCATTCCACACAAAATACCCAATAGTGAGGTTGGATTTTAATGTTTTGTATCTCAAACATACATCAGGATTTAACATACTCTCGTGTCCACTTTCAAAAAGAAAATTCCACCACTGAACTGACCTTCACTTGGAAACCGAATGGGAGATGTTGTCCCATTACATGCTGGTGGAGGAGACATTGGATAGTTGGACTGTGGAAGGGATGTTGGCACTATCCTGTGGCTGTAAGATGATGGAGAGTCCTGAAATGTTAAAAAAAAGACTGTCATTAATGGCAATGTCAATTGAAGACAGCACATGACCAAATATTCAATTCAAGACCTCATAACATTTCAACTGAAATGTTGTGCCAATTAGAGAAAAGTCACTTCAACTCAAATTCTCCACGTCACAGGACATTGGGGTCACCTCAAATTGGATTTAATGCAAACACTTTCCCTGATTTTCAAACACACCCACATGAGCGGTGTATAGAAATGCTGAGCAGCATTACCCTGAATGTCCTGATAATGTATTCGTTGAAAGTGAAAACATGGGGGATCATTTAGTGAGTTTACTGGACAACTGATTTACAATGCAAAGTGTTATGAGGTTGAAGGTGTGTACTGTACATTTAGGAGAAGAAATGTTGCTTTGAATGGAGAGAGATGACAAATGATATGACTAGTTGGCAGTCCCAGCAAGTCCTGGAAAATTGATAACATGTAACATTTATCTGTGAAAGGGATACCAAAGTTTTTGGTTGCTGTTTTGAGAATTTGAATTTAATGAGTTCAAGTTATTCCCCAGGATACTAAAATCCAATCAAGTTTAAATTTATTATTTTGCCAACAATGAAATGATCCAACGTTAGGGAGGCATAAAATGCAGGCCTTTTGAAAATTGGTCAGAGAGCAACCAACATTGAGACAGAAACACATGGAGAGCTAACATCTTGCTCTCAGACATTAGGAAACACTGTCAAAAAGGTACTTTTTCATATGAAACATTCTCAAGTAAGAAGAAAGATGACGACCCAGGATATTTAGCATTTGGAAGAGTGGCATCACAGAAGATGAGAATAGCTGACTGGTTTTATTAAAATAACATCAACTTAATTTCAAGTGTCTTATTGGAACAGCATTTGTTAGAGCTGGAGGCACATAAACAGTTAAGAGAAAGGGGCTTAGAATTGAGAATTGTTGTTTAGTGTTCACTCAGTTAGAAAATAAACTGAAGTTATTTTCTTTAAATAGTGGAATTTGAGTTGTCAATCACTCCTATTTTAACAGATTCTAAGGAGATGGGAGTTCTTCTGGGTATTTGGTTTGATTAACAGAGGGCTTCACCTGTGTTGCAGCAAGAGTGATGCCAACAGTGTGGGTTCAATTTCTGCACCAACTGAAGGATTCTCTTTCTCAACTTCTCTCCTCACCTGAGGTATGGTGACCTTCCAGTTAAACTACATCAAGTTGTTTCATTCTAACGATAGAGCAGTCCAACATTGCAAAAACGTAGGTAAAACACATGACAGCATTCACACAAATACCTCTTTTTGCTGTTCAGACAAAAAGACTGATCCACTAATGTGCATTTGGAGTCCAGGTGCCAGTGAGAAGTCATTTGAAGGATTGAACTTACTATGGTCTCATGCCTTTGTGCAGGAGTAATTTTTTGAAACTTCATTCATGAAGTGTGTGCAATGTAGGCAAAGCCATCGTTTATGGTCCTGAGGGCAACTGCCACCAAAAGTCACCCACGTTGCTCTGATCTGGAGCCGCATGTAGGCCAGAGCAAATAAAGACAATAGATGTTGGTTCTGCTGGATCAGCATTGGTCATGGCTCCCCATAGACCCATTTCAGTCAATGTTCAAATGAAACAAGATCTACACAATATCCAGTTGACAAGTGGCAAGTAAAATTTGCACCACATATATGCAAGCAATCTCCATCTTCAACAAGAAATAATTTAACATTGACATTCAAAAGTGATACTATTTCTGAATCTCTGACTATCAACATACTTGGGATTACCATTGATTAGAAACTCACTGGACTCACCACATAAATGCAGCAGCTATGAGAACAGGTCAAAGGCTAGGAATAATGCAGCAAGTAAAATCTCCTGAATCCCCAAAGCCTGTCCACCATCTGCAAGGCACAAGTCAGGAGTGTGATGGAATACTCACCACTTGCCCTGGATGGGGGCAGCTTTAACAATTTTCAAGAAGCTCAACTCCATCCAGGACAAAACAATCCACTTGACTGGCACCACTTCCACCAACATCCAACTCTTTCCATCACTGATACTCAGTAGCAGCAGTATGTACTATCTACAAGACACACTGCAGAAATTCACCAAGGATTCTTAGACACCAACTTCCAAACCCATGTCCACTTCCCTCTAGAAAGACAAAGGCAGTAAAAACAAGGAACACCACCACCTGCATCTTCTCTAAGCCACTCACTATCATGACTTGGAAATAGATCTCTATTCCTTCACTGTCGCTGGGTCAAAATCCTAGAATTCCCTCCCTAATGGCATTATAGGTCAAATCACAGCATGTGGACCGCAATGGTTCAAGAAACAGCTAACCATCACCTTCTCAGGGCAATCAGGTCAGGCAATAAAAATGCTAGCCAGCAGCAATGAACGTCCCATGAACGAACAAAAACAAAAACAAAGTTTTATGGTCATTGTTTTACTGACTTCATATTGCACAATCGGTCATGAGGTTCAAATCTGGGCCTAAGGTAGGAACAGTCTAAGCTAATACCACAAGGCCATGATCCTTTGGCTGCTCGTTGGACAGTCTGTGATTAGGTGGCAGTTCTGAAGGGTACCTTATTCCTACCACTGGAATTCAGGGATCACTATTTCTTGCACACCTATAGCAGGTGTTGGTGGGTCATCACCTTAAACTGGTGCAGAAGATATGGTTTATGCAATGCCCTTTGAACAGTGACATTGAGAGTAAACCACATTTTCACAGCACTGCAGTCATATTATACCCATCTGAGTAACGACAGCAGACTCCTCCAGCCACCACAATCATCAATAGCAAAGCAGCTGGGTATTCAAAAACGAACAGCAACATTTGTTGACATCAGGAGCTAGTTTTAAAACAATCTTACCATTTCTTTATCCATGTTTCTTTGTGGGAAATGTCTCATGCACTGAGGGTAGTGTAGCAATTATTCCAAACTTTTCCGGCCAGTGATCAATTCTCCAGTATAGATCTAACTCTGCTAAAAGCAGGAAACTGTAGCTTCCTCTGAAACAAGATATCAGAACACACAATGTGTTTGCAATAGATATTCAAGGAATATTTCATGCGCCCAGTCACATATCTAAAGTAAATACAAACAAAAGCATCAAGTAAAAAGTGATAAAAAAAAGGCATCAAGGCTGCATCTAAACTTCAACCCATGTGTACTCTATCATGGACTCATCCCACTTGGTTCATATCTTTCAACCAACAATATAGAGTCTCATCATTGACTTTAACCCACCAAATTAAGATCCTTCAGTAATGCATGTGGTTCTTATCACTTCTCACCAGAAACTGATTCAGGCAACTGCTGCTCCAGTCTTGTTGTCTACCACTAACAATGTTGTATTTAAAAATATATTAAATAATAATGAATGTGCAATCAATAATCCAGAAGTTGAGAAACATGCAATTTTTGGAACACAAAATGCAATTGGCACACTACTGGGGTCTGAAATTAACGTTTGACAATAAAATTTGGTTTTCGTGCAGTGTTTGCGATCATGCCATAACAATGGAAAATTGAGATTGTGCAGCAGCTCTATTTCAACAATATTGTCACATCACAAAGACTGGAAAAAGATGCTCTGAAAAGATCATTGTAAATGGGCATTATGAATGACATTTTCTGACAGTAAGTTCCATATGAATACTCACTAATGAAAGTAAAAGTGTAACATATCCCTCCCAACTCGGCACCGCCCTCTTGAACAATCCTACCTGTCCATCTTCCTTCACACTTATCTGCTCCACCCTCCTCTCTGACCTATCACTTTTGACCTCATCTTCATCACATTCCCAGCCAACTTGCACACCCCCTCCTGTTTATCTCTCACCCCCCTCGGCCCACAAGCCTAATTCTTGATGAAGGACTTATGCTCAAGTATGATGGAGAATTCTCCTGCTCCTCAGAGGCTGCTTGACTTGCTGTGCTTTTCCAGCACCTCACTCTTGACTCTGATCTCCAGCATCTGCAGTCCTCACTTTCTCCCAGATGAAGCAATGGGTCACCACAGGGATTCAGTCACTGCTACACCATGTCTGATCATTGCAGAAGTGTCAAAATCCAACTCAGCTTGTCAGTAGTTATACAAAGGAACATTATATAACAAATGCATATCTAACGGATGATGCACCCAGCAGTAGCCTGAAGTTCTCCGGTAGAAAACTGCAACAGGCTCCAGGACACTGTCTAATCAGAAGGTGTCAATGACATTCATTTCTTCAACAATATTCTGAAATGCAGCTTGGCTTCAGTTGTCAGAATAAGTTGGATTATATTTATCTGGTGTAAGAAGAACAATTTCGTAAAATATGTGCAATGCTTTACATACGAGTTAAATTTGAACTTGCATATTTAGGTTCATAATTTCTCTGGAAGCCATTAATTGAATCAAAGGAAACAAACAGCTAGGACCCAAGTTAACAAAGAAGTTAACATCATATCTCCTTAATTAATCAGATTGAATAACTGAAATAAACAGCACATAAATGAAAAACCATGTATATATGTATGCATGAATTCGATGTCAAACAAAGCAGAGAAAGAGAAAAAACTAGAACTAAAACGTGTGTTTAAAAATGAATACAAAACAAAATCTCCCCTTGAAGATGTGTAACAATTGGGTGACACGGTAGCTCAGTGGTTAGCATTGCCGCCTCACAGCACTAGGGTGATTATCTGTGTGAAGTTTACACATTCTGTTTGTGTCTGCTTGGGTTTTCTCCAGGTACTTCGGTTTCCTCCCACACTCCAAAGATGGGCAGGTCAGGTGAATTGGCCATACTTAAGTTGCTCATAGTGTTAGGTGCATTCATCAGAAGGAAATGGGTCTGGGTGGGTTACTCTTCAGAGGATCAGTGTGGACTCGTTGGCCGAAGGGCCTGTTTGCACACTGTAGGGAATCTAATCTAATTAAAAACTGAAGTGAGACTCTGCTCCAAAGTTTGATTTTAGAAAAAGAGATTGAATGACAGTAACCAACACACAGTCATCAAAATACTGCCTAGACCAAAACAGAAAAACAATACCTTATGGTCCCTTTTATTGGTTACTAGCACACATTTTTAAATTCCTTCTTCATTCCTGAAGAAGGGCTCATGCCCGAAACGTCAACTCTCCTGCTCCTTGGATGCTGCCTGACCTGCTGCACTTTTCCAGCAACACATTTTCAGCACATTTTTAAGAAGTCCATTCTGGGAAATGAGCATTGTTGGTCTGGCCAGCATTTATTGGCCTTTGGATTGTGACAGCAAGCTGTCTTGTTGAACCTTTGCACTCCATATAGTTAAGCTATTAGGTCAGGGGCTTCAGGATTGTGCATTTCTAAATCAGGTTGGATGTGCCTGCTGCCTTTTCAGCTTCTTGATGATAGGGCTGGGAGATACTGTTAAAGAAACAGTGGTGAGTTGTTGCAGTATATCTTGTAAACATTGATGAAAAGGACCGTAATGAAACAACTTGCTTCAGCCCTGATGGGTTTGAGCTTTGCTGGATCTGTGCTCATCTTTTTTGGTTACCCATTTTGGACCAAAAAGGAATAAATCAGGGTATTTTCTAAATGGTATGAAGTTAAATACGAGGCTTGTGGGTTCAACTGCGCAGATTTTTAAATGTCATAAATAGATGCATAAATTAGTGAAGAAAGGCAGCTCCTGTATCTAGAGAACTGGAATACAAGGATGCAGAAGTTGTGCTGCTGTTATACAAAACCTTAGCTAGACCTTACTTGGAATACTGTGAGCAGATCTGGGCACCACACCACAGGAAAAATATAAAGGCCTTAGAGGTAGTACAATGTAGGTTTACAAGAACGATACTCGGACTCCAGGGATTAAATTACGGGAGAGATTATACAAATCAGATGTTTCCTCTGGAGTTTAGAATGTCAGGGGGTAATCTGATCAAAGTCTCCAGGATATTAACAGTACGGGCCAGTGACCAAAACTCTGTTTAATTCTAAATGAAGAAACTTGTGTCTGTTGGTGGCGTTTCTCCCCCACCCCTATGTATATTCCGGTTAATGTGGATTTTTTGGTCACGCTGCGGAGTTCAATATGCTATCAAGACCCAGACTCACTTGGGAAATCTAGGCGTGTATTGCCTCTTAATTTTTCCCCCAATGTACTTCTTTGAAATGCCTGGTCCTATTAACCAGGTCTCTCAGTCAGCAAAGTTTACTCCAGCTGAAATGGTCTTTAGTTTCGTCAGTTATTGACAAAGGTCAGTGGAAAGTGTGCAGCTATAAGTGTACACACTGTACAGAGAGGTCACGCCCATAGCTGACGACTTTAACATTTATTTTCAAAAACGTAGGTAAGTTGTGAATGAGCTGCGGAGGGAGGCTGGGTATAGTCCTTTATGAGATTGCAAAATACCCACAGACTAATGAAGGAGTAAGGGTTAATGATATTACATTTTGAGTTTTAAAATCTCAAATCATATAGGGTCCCCGACTCTGAGTAAAAGGGAGAAAGATTTCCCCCAATCTTACCTGCGACAGTGTCCTCTGGAACTCTGCCAGATCTCCCTGGACCAGGCAGAAGGCGAGGGGGTTGGGGTGGGATGGTGAGACCGATACTTTCGCTAGTCCTTAACATTGAAACACTGGAGCTCGAACTCCCCTCTCTACCGGCACCTGCTGTCGATCTTGTAAATTATTAACTTTGATTCTGAACAGGAAAAGAGGTTGAAACCATATCAACACCTTTGGCACTGCCGTTGAACTTTCTTGGCTGCGAGGAATCACAAGATCTTTAATTAGCTGCTTTGGTCTATGGGAACCCGATATCTGTTTCAGCCTCATTTAAAAGGGCAACATCCCAGACCCACAGAGGCCAATGAGAAAATATGTTTCACCCAAAGTAACCGTTAACAATCATGAAGAGAGGGTCACTGGACCCAAAACGCTGACTCTGCTTTCTCTCGACAGATCCTGCCAGACTTGCTGAGTTTCTCCAGCAATTTCTGTTTGTTTTTGTGTCTTAACACCCTTCTGGCATGATGTCGTCACTATTGGATTGGGAGGGGAAAACAGTGTTTGACGAATGCATGAAGATTGTTTGACGATATTACTAACCTAATTAAAGAGGACTAGATTGACAGAACAAACTTGGATTTCAGATTAATTTTGATGAAGTCCCTCATAGGCGCCTGGAAAACACAGCAGATTATGCAGCAACTGTCGACAGAAACACAGTTAGCATTTTAACTCCAGTGATCCTTCGTCAGAAACATAGGAGATTGGTTAGAAAAGTGAAAGCATACAAGGTTGGTGAAAATGTTCTGGCTTGGATTAAGGCTTGGCTGACAGAAAACAGAAAGTAAAAACAAATGGGTCATTTTTGTAGTGGAAGGTGCTGACCAGTGGGATGCTGCAGGGATGAATGTTTGGACCCCAGCTGTCCACAACATATATTAATCATTGCGATGAGGGAATCAAAAGTAATATTTATAAAGGTTTTGATCATAACAAACTAGGTGAGAGCCTGAATGGTGACGACAATATAAAAGAGTCTTCAGGTGATTTAAACGAGCTGAGTGAGTGAGCAAATACATGGCAAGTACACTCTAGCATTGGTAAATGAATTATCTGGTATGATAAACAGAATGGCAGAGTACTATTTAAATGGTGAAAGATTGGGAAATGTTGACAAACCAAGAGACCTTGGCTGACCTTGTCCACCAGTCATTGAAAGCAAGCAATGCAATGCAGCAAGCAGCTAGGAAGGCTCATGGTATGTTGGTCTTAGATGTATGAGGTTGAGTATAGAACACAGAACACAGAATAGTACAGCACAGGAGCAGGCCCTTCAGTCCACAATATTGTGCCAAACATGACGCCAAATGAAATAATCCTTTCTGCCTGCCATTGGTCCATATTCATCCATTTTGTAGATATTCATGTGCTTATCTAAAAGTCCCTTAAATACTCCAATTGAATCTGCCTCCCCACCACCCCAGGCAGTGTGTTCCAGACTCCTACCATTCTCTGTGTAAAAACTAGTCTCTCATGTCTCCTTTGAACTTTCCTGCTCTAACCTTAAATGCATGCCCCCTCGTATGTGACATTTCAGTGCTGGGAAAAAGATATTGACTGTCAACCCTATCAATGTACCTCATAATTTTATAGACTTCTATCAAATCTCCCCTCAGCCTCTGCCACTCCAGAGAAAACAACTTGAGTTTTTCTAGCCTCTCCTTAGAGCTCATACCCTCTAATCTGGGCATCATCTTGGTAGAACTCTTCTGCACTCTCTCCAAAGCCTCCACATCCTTCCTGTAGCATGGCAACCAGATTGAATGCAATACTCTAAGTGTGGCTGAACCAAAGTCTTATAAATCTGCAGCATGACATCCTCACCTTTGTACTCAATTCCCTGACCAATAAAGGCAAGCATAGCGTGTGCTTTTTGTTGATCTCCCAAATGTAGCACCGCACTCTTACCTGGATTAAACTCCATGTGTCATTTCTCCACCTATACCTGCAACTGATCGATATCCTATTGTATTTGACAACCTTTTATACTAGCCACACCTCCACTGATTTTATAATCTGCAAACTTGCTAACCCACCCCTCTACACTTTCATCTAAGTCATTCATACATATCACAAACAGCAGAGGTCCCAGTCTAAGTCCCTGTGGAACACCAATAATCATGGGCCTCCAGCCTGTAAAGCACCCTTCCACCATTCCCCTCTGCCTTCTGTGGGCAAGCCAATTCTGAATCCATATGACCAAATCACCGTGGATCCCATACATCTTAATCTTCTGGATGACCTACCATGAGGGATGTTATCAAAAGCCTTACTAAAGTCTATGTAAACCGCATCCATTGCTGTACCCTCATCAATCACCTTAAATACCTCCATGCTTTCCAAAATGTGTGTAAATCCCAACCTAAAAATTATCTCCAACAGCTTCCCAACCACTGATGTGAGACTCACTGGTCTGTAGTTTCCTGGATTATTCCTATTTCCCTTCTTGATCAGAAGAACACATTAGCTACTCTCCAGTCTTCCGGGACTTCTCCAGTAGCTAGTGAGGATCTTGGTCAAGGCCCTGGGGAATATAGGAGCAAGGATGTCAGAACTTTGGAAAAAAAAAGTCAAAACAACAACACTCTTACAAGGGAGAAGAACAGACAAAAGAAGCACATGGTAAGGTCAGTGGAGGAGAGAGAGTGAGAAAGAAACTCACATTGCTAACTGACAGAGTTAGCAATTACTGCCTTTGCTGTTGAATTCATGTATCGCTGGACATCGGAGTGGGTCTGGGAAAATTTAAAAAAGTGAACTTCACAACTGATCTTGGAGGAACCTGTCTGAGAGTGGTCACAGCACAGAAGCAGATAAGTGGATTTTAAGTGCAACCTTAAAATAAGGCTGCAGTAGTGAGTATAGTGGGTTCTTTCTTGATTATATGTTTTATTGAGCTATGTCTCTTGATTAAACTTAAAATATAAGCCATATGTGTTAACTAACTTGGAACACTGTTTTGTAGAGGAATAAGATGGTGATATTTTCTGGGTCTGTCGATTAAAAGAAGCAAAAATGGCCCTTCGAGTGATATGCTCTTCTTGTCAGATGTGGGAGTTTAGGGAGAGTTTACAGGTTACTGAGGATTATATCTGCAATAAATGCTGTTGTTTGCGAATCCTATGTGATCAAATGGATCGGTTGGAGAGGCAGTTAGAGGCAATGTGGAATCTACAAGAGCAAGGGGATGTGATGGATGGTAGTTATAGGAAGGAGGGAAAGTCTCAGATGCAGTTACTTAGATGGGTTAACTCCAGGAAAGGAAAGAGAGGGAGGCAGTTAATGCAGGAGTCTGCTGTGGCTATCCCCATTTCAAACAAGAATGCTGTTTTGGAAAATGTTGGGGGTGATGGATTCTCAGGGGAATGTAGCACGACCAGCCAAGTTTCTGGAATTGAGGCTGGCTCTAATGTAATGAGAGGTATGCCCGGTTCCAAGTGATCGATTGTGTTACAGAACACTCTAGTTTAAGGTACAGACAGATGTTTCTGTGGCCAGCAGCGAACATTCAGAATGATGTTTTGCTTCCCTGGTGCCAGGATCAAGGATGTCTCAGAGACGGTGCAGAATGTTCTCAAAGGGGAGAGGAACCAGCAGGAGGTCATTGTACACATTGGAACCTAGGACATAGGAATGGAAAAGGTTGAGATTCTGAAGGGAGATTACAGAGAGTTAAGCAGGAATTTAAAAAGTAGGTCCTCAAGATTAGTAGTATCTGGATTACTCCCAATGCTATGACCTAGTGAGGGCAGAATAAGAGGATATAGCAGATGAATAGCTGCATTTATTTCAATGCATGAGGCCTAACAGGGAAGGCAGATGAACTCAGGGCATGGTTAGGAACATGGGACTGGGATATCATAACAATTACAGAAACATGGCTCAGGGATGGACAGGATTGGCAGCTTAATGTTCTAGGATACAAATGTTACAGGAAGGACATAAAGGGAGGCAAGATAGATGGAGAAGTGGCATTTTTTTTTGTGAATATATTTATTAGCAAATTGTTTTAACTTTACAAACATAAAATTATTGAAAAATGCAATGAATAACAAATACCAGTATAATTTAAAGAAAAAAGCACAAATTACAATACAACTACTGTCTACGAACTACTAACTTACCCTATAATACAAAACAAACCCTAAAACTGTGCAAGCAACACGAATAAATAAGTAAATAACTAATAGATCAAAAAACAAACACAGAATACAGAACAGCTATGCTTGGCGCAAAGCTCCCAAACAAAGGAACAGGAACATTGTATATATAACTGTATTAACTCAGGAGACCCTCTCCAGGGCCCAGGGCTCGACAAACCTAACCATCCTGGTTAAACAAACGCCCTAGTTAATATCTTAATAACTCAAGTATGGCTGCCATGTCTTATAAAAATAGTCTGTTGTGTAGTACACCATGTTTGTAAAAAAGTCCAAGGGAATGCACTCCATAACTAATTTCTGCCATCCCAGCAAGCCTGGTGGGTTCTCAGACACCCAATTCATCAGAATATTCTTCTGTGCACAGTATGCAAGAATATTAAATAGTTTTTTCCCATGCCCATCTAAAGTTGGTAAATTTGGTAGACCTAAGAGGAGAGATATCGGGTCTACTTTGACTTCAGTCCACAATACCCTCCCTATCTCTCCCACCACAGCACTCCAATAAATGCAGAGCCTGTGGCATGTCCAGAAGCAATAGGTAAGAGTACCTACATTTATTATACATTTGGGGCACACTGAAGATGCCCCTTTTTTAAACTTCACCAGATGGTCCAGTGCTAGATGAACCCTGTGCAGAACTTTTAACTACATAGCGCATGTCCAATACAGATTGAGTTCTTTCGAGCATTCTCCGATATGTTCTCCCATGTTTCAGAAGAGACCTCCACTCCTAGATCTTGCTCCATAATCGGTTAATACCCTGCCAAGGCCCCAAGAGATCCTTCCATATCCGCCACAAATTCACCTGCACCTCCACACACATCATTTACTGCATCCACTGCACTCGATGTGGCCTCCTTTATATTGAGGAGACAGGCCGCCTACTTGCAGAACGTTTCAGGGAACACCTCTGGGACATACAGACCAACCAACCACACCACCCCACGGCTCAACACTTCAACTCCCCCTCCCACTCCACCAAGGACATGCAGGTCCTTGGACTCCTCCATCGCCAGACCATATCAACAGGATGGCTGGAGGAAGAGCTTCTCATCTTCCGCCTAGGAACCCTCCAACCACAAGGGATGAACTCAGATTTCTCCAGTTTCCTCATTTCCCTCCCCCCACCTTGTCTCAGTCAAATCCCTCGAACTCAGCACCGCCTTCCTAACCTGCAATCTTCTTCCTGACCTCTCCGTCCCCACCCCCACTCCAGCCTATCACCCTCACCTTGACCTCCTTCCACCTATCGCATTTCCAACGCCCCTCCCCCAAGTCCCTCTTCCCTACCTTTTATCTTAGCCTGCTGGACACACTCTCCTCATTCCTGAAGAAGGGCTCATGCCCGAAATGTCGATTCTCCTGCTCTTTGGATGCTGCCTGACCTGCTGCGCTTTTCCAGCAACACATTTTCAGCTAATATCCTGCCAGGCCCTGCCACCCAGCAGGTGATAGAGGGCACTAACCGAAAGGGTGCTTGTGGAATGTAGCAACAACCTCTATGTATCGCCATAAAGGGCTTAGTGAAAAGCATAATCTTCTTCTGGATGAAATTCCTAAACTGAAAAAAACAGAAAAGATCTCTGCTGGGTAACCCGTATTTGCGGCTCAGTAGCTCAAAAGACATCACAACCTCCCCCTCAAACAAGTCTCCCAAACGAGAAACTCCTCTCGCTGCCCACAGTTTGAACCCTGAGTCCATCATCCCTGGTCGGAACCCTGGCATGCCAACTATAGGTGTAAGTGGCGAAGTCTTGGATAAACAACCCTCACTCTGACGCATCGCCCTCCATGCCCTGACTATACTAATGACAATGGAGTTCCGGCAGTGTCCATAACTGTCCTCTCTTATCCATGAACAACAGGTTAATAAGAGGACACTTTGCCTGGCAGGCCTCAATATCCAGCCATATTGAGTTTGGATCGTTACTGACCCAATCACAGACAAAGGACAGCAGGGAACTCAGTTGATACCTCCTGATGCCTGGGAAGTCAACTCTTCCCCCTCCTTGCGGCAACTGCAATTTAGTAAGTTTGAGGAGGGGCCACCCACGATGCCAGACAAAGGAACCAAACCATCCCATAAGCTTCCACAGCATTGACCTGGGAAACATTATCGGGAGCATACGCATGGGATAAAGCAAACGAGGAAGAACATTCATCTTAATGAGAGATACTCAGCCCAGCCATGAAATTGGAAGAGTCTCCCATCTCTGGAGATCTCGCTTAATATTGTCGAGCAAGTGAGCAAAGTTAGTCTGAAATAACAGATCAAACTTGGGGATAATAAAAATGCCTAGGTATCGGAACTCTGCCCGTGACCACTTAAAAGGGAACTTAGGGCCACCTTCAACTATTGGCACATCTTTGATGTTCCCCAAAGGCATAGCCTCCGATTTTGCAAAGTTAATCTTACATCCTGAAATAGCCCCAAATTAATTGATACGTTGTATGAAATGGGGTACAGAGGTCATTAGGTTCAATAAAAACAGAAGGACATCATCCACATACAGTGTAATTTTGTGTGCCCTCGATCCCACTTCCGGGGCAGTTATGTGGACATTCTGACGAATGGCCTTTGCCAGCGACTCTATCACTAACGTAAACAACAATGGTGAGAGGGGGGCAGCCTTGCCGACTACCCCTACCAATCCTAAAATTCCCAGACTTCACCCCATTGGCGATGACCGCGGTCAGAGGATGGCGATATAAAACCTCCACCCACCTTGCAAAGACCCCAAACCATTCTAAGACATAAAAAAGATACAGCCATTCCACCCGGTCAAATGCTTTCTCTGCATCTAAGGAAATCACGAACCCCTGAATCGATCATTGCTGACAAATTTGGACCATATTCAGCAACCTTCTAATATTATTAGAGGACCTACGGCCCCTTATAAAGCCTGTCTGGCCCTCTAACAATATGGGGCAAGACCTTTTCCAGTCTCAGTGCCAGGATCTTAGACAGAATCTTGAAATCTAAATTTAATAGAGATTGGGCCTGTATGAGGCACAATCCTCAGGAACATAGAACATAGAACATTACAGCGCAGTACAGGCTCTTCGGCCCTCGATGTTGCGCCTCCCTGTCATACTAATCTGAAGCCCATCCCACCTACACTATTCCATGTTTGTCCATATGTCTGTCCAATGACAACTTAAATGCACTTAAACTTGGTGAATCTACTAGCGTAGCAGGCAAAACATTCCAACACTTTCACAGACGCCCTGCCCCAGCTCAGGACAACACTCTCACAGACCGGAACCGACTGATCCCGCATGGACTCCGGACTACATTCCGACCAATAAAATTTGGACCCAACCAGGACAACCAGTACCTACAACAAATCTGAAGCCTCCAGCAACAGACCTCCCTCTGGATCCTCTGCTCCACACTTGCAGCCATGTGTCGCTACCTACATTCCCTGCAGTCAGCCCTACCCCAGCTCAGGACAACACTCTCACAGACATCAACACGGACATCTACTATAAACCGACTGACTCCCACAGCTACCTAGACTACACCTTCTCCCACCCTGCCCCCTGTAAAAACACCATCCCATATTCCCAATTCCTTCATCTCTGCCGCATCTGCTCCCAGGAGGACCAGTTCCAATACAGTACAGCCCAGATGGCCTCCTTTTTCAAGGACCGCAGATTCCCCCAGACGTGATCAACGATGCCCTCCACCGCATTTCCTGCACTTTCCGCTCCTCCGCCCTTGAGCCCTGCCCCTCCAACCGCCACCAGGACAGAAGCCCACTGGTTCTCACCTACCACCCCACCAACCACCGTATACAGCGTATCATCCACCGTCATTTCCGCCACCTCCAAACGGACCCCACCACCAGGGATATATTTCCCTCCCCTCCCCTATCAGCGTTCCGAAAAGACCACTCCCTCCGTGACTGCCTTGTCAGGTCCACACCCCCCACCAACCCAACCTCCACTCCCGGCACCTTCCCCTGCAACTGCAAGAAATGCAAAACTTGCGCCCACACCTCCTCCCTCACTTCCCTCCAAGACCCCAAGGGATCCTTCCATATCCGCCACAAATTCACCTGCACCTCCACAAACATCATTTATTGCATTCGCTGCACCCGATGTGACCTCCTCTATATTGGGAGACAGGCTGCCTACTTGCGGAACGTTTCGGAGAACACCTCTGGGATACCCGGACCTACCAACCCAACCACCCCGTGGTTCAACACTTTAACTCCCCCACCCACTCCACCAAGGACATGCAGGTCCTTGGACTCCTCCATCGCCAGACCATAGCAACACGACGGTTGGAGGAAGAGCGCGTCATCTTCCGCCTGGGAACCCTCCAACCACAAGGGATGAACTCAGATTTCTCCAGTTTCCTCATTTCCCCTCCCCCCACCTTGTCTCAGTCAAATCCCTCGAACTCAGCACCGCCTTCCTAACCTGCAATCTTCTTCCTGACCTCTCCGCCCCCACCCCCCACTCCGGCCTATCACCCTCACCTTGACCTCCTTCCACCTATCGCATCTCCAATGCCCCTCCCCCAAGTCCCTCCTCCCTACCTTTTATCTTAGCCTGCTGGACACACTTTCCTCATTCCTGAAGAAGGGCTCATGCCCAAAACGTCGATTCTCCTGCTCCTTGGATGCTGCCTGACCTGCTGCGCTTTTCCAGCAACACATTTTCAGCTCTGATCTCCAGCATCTGCAGACCTCACTTTCTCCTCCTAAAACATTCCATACCCTTACTACTCTCTGAGTAAAGAAACTACCTCTGACATCTGGCTTATACCTACCTCCCCTCACTTTAAAGTTGCGTCCCCTCGTGTTTGCCGTCCCCACGCTTGGAAAAAGGCTCTCCTTGTCCACCCTATCTAACCCTCTGATTATCTTGTATGTCTCTATTAAGTAACCTCTCAACCTTCTTCTCTCTAACGAGAACAGCCTCAAGGCCCTCAGCCTTTCCTCGTAAGACATTCCTTCGATACCAGGCAACATCCTAGTAAATCTCCTCTGCACCCTTTCCAAAGCTTCCGCATCCTTCTTATAATGCGGTGACCAGAACTGTACACAATACTCCAAGTGTGGCCGTACCAGAGCTTTGTACAGCTGTAGCATAACCTCCTGGTTCCAGGACTCAATCCCTCTATTAATAAAAGCTAAAACACCGTATGCCTTCTTAACAATCCTGTCAACCTGGGTGGCAACTTTCAGGGATCTGTGTACATGGAGACCTAGATCTCTCTGCTCATTTGCACTCCCAAGAATCTTACCCTTAGCCCAATACTTTGCATTCCAATTACTCCGTCCAAAGTGTATCACCTCACACTTGTCCACATTAAACTCCATTTGCCACCTCTCAGCCCATCTCTACATCCTATCTATGTCTTTCTGCAACCTACTACATCGTTTGTCGCTATCCACAACTCCACCGATCTTAGTGTTATCCGCAAATTTACTAACCCACCCTTTTTACCCTCATCCAGGTCATTTATAAAACTGATGAACAGCAGTGGACCCAACACTGACCCTTGCGGTACGCTGCTAGTAAGTGGACACTAAGATGAACATGTTCCATCAACTACAACCCTCTGTTTTCTTTCAGCAAGCCAATTACTGATCCAAACTGCTATGTCTCCCACAATCCCATTCCTCCGCATTTTGTACAATAGCCTACTACGGGGAACCTTATCGAAGGCCTTGCTGAAATCCATATACACCACATCAACCGGTTTACCCTCATCTACTTGTTTGGTCACTTTGTCAAAAAATTCAATAAGATTTGTTAGGCACGACCTACCCTTCACAAAACCGTGCTGACTGTCCCTGATCAGATTATTCTTTTCTAGATGGTTATAAATCCTATGTCTTATAACCTTTTCCAACACTTTACCAATAACTGAAGTGAGACTCGCTGGTCTGTAATTACCAGGGTTGTCTCTACTACCCTTTTTGAACAAGGGAATCACATTTGCTATCCTCCAGTCCTCTGGCACTATTCCTGTATACAATGATGATTTGAAGATCAATGCCAAAGTCTCGGCAATCTCTTCCCTTGCTTCCCAGAGGATTCTAGGATAAATCCCATCCGGTCCAGGGGACTTGTCTATTTTCACACTCTGCAGTATTTCTAATACCTCTTCCTTGTGAACCTCAATGTCTTCTAGTCTTGATGCAAGTATCTATGTACCTTCCTCACCAACATTTTCATTTTCTATAGTGAACACTGTCGAAAAATATTTATTTAGTGCTTCGCTTATCTCCTCTGACTCCACACACAACTTCCCACTATTATCCTTGATTGGCCCTAATTTAACTCTCGTCATACTTTTATTCCTGACATACCTATGGAAAGCCTTGGGGTTAACCCGGATCCTATCCGTCAACAACTTCTCATGTCTCCTCCTGGCTCTTCTGAGCTCTCTTTTTAGGTCTTTCCTGACTTTCTTGTAATCCTCAAGCACCCTAACTGAGTTTTCACATTTTGTCCTAACGTAAGCCTTCTTCTTCTTCTTGACCAGGGATTCCACTTCCTTAGTAAACCAAGGCTCACGCGTTCTAAATCTTCCTCCCTTTTTAAGAATTAAGGAAATATTAGCTTCTCTCAAAGATGGTGGTAGGCATTCATGCATATAGGAGTGATTGTACATCTCCAACATCGGCCCTGACAGAATCCCTATAAACTCCTTATAAAACTCACCCAGGAGACCATCAGGGCCAGGCACTTTCCCACTCTGAAGTTGCCTAACTGCTTCCTGTATTTCCTGAACTGTCAAGGGGCATTAAGGAGACAGGCCTGTTCCAAGGTCACCCCTGGGAGGTGCAGGTTCTTAAAAAAGGCCACCATTTTAGCCCTCCCTGTCCTCACAACCGTCAGTCTGATACAATTCAGAGTAAAAATTCCAAAAAGCCTCAATAATCTTTTTAGCATCATCTGTAAGGACACCGGCGCTGTCTCTGATTGCAGTAATGGATTGGGGAGCACTGTTGCTGCTGTTCCTCCTTCTGTCATTTCCAGCTAGCCAAATAGGAAATAGCTAATCCCCTAGCAAAGGTCTTAGCAGTCCCCCGTAGCATGGACGGACTACTAGCCGTGCCTGAGTTTATAGTCAAGAATTCCTGAAACACGTTCAAAACATATGCCACAAATTTGGAATCTTTAAGGAGGAAAGGGTCCAAACGCCAGTCCGCAAACCTAACCCCTCACTCTTGGCCTTAACTTCCAAATATACCACCGCGTGGTCAAAGACAGCTATATATTCCCAATTTTGCACTCCATAATCAAATCTAGAAGGGCCGAGGGAGCCAGAAAGAGATCAATCCTCGTGTGGCATTTGTGTGGGTTTGGAAAAAAGAAGTCCCTGCCATTTCCAAATATCCATCAGCCCCAACTCCTTGCATGGGCCAGCCACCTGCTTGGCCTGTGAAGAAATAGTTGGGGGCCCACTAGGCATCCTGTCACCTGTTGGACCCAAGAGCCAATGAAAATCCCCCGCTATAATAATGTGCCATGTTCCAAAAGCACTCAGCTTAGAGAAAGCACTAATCAAAAATTTGAGGGGATGTGCCAGAGGACAGTAGACATTTAAAATGCCATATTCTTCCCCGTGTATGAGGGCTTTAAGTATCACAAACCATCCCTGCTCATCTTTCACCTGCTCTAATAATGTGAACAGAAGATTTTTCTGGATAAGTACTGTCACTCCCCTGGTTTTAGGAGTAAAGGATGAAAAGAATACTCAGTCATAATCCCCCTGTTGTAACTTCAGATGTTCCCCATCATCAAGATGGGTTTTCTGCAACAGAGTGATATCAACCCTTTCCCTCTTAAGGCGAGAAAACACTTTTTTCCTTCTAACAGGCAAATGATTTCCCTTGATGTTCCAGGTGCACCATTTAATAAGACACTTAGCCATAGCCCCTTTCAGAGACCCTTGAACCCCTGGGAGGGGATCCTTGCTTACAAAGTGCTGAGTACAAGTAAATAAAGACTCATAGAGTCGAAGAATTATGTATACAAAAACTACTCTATCATAACTACAAACAAGTATTACTATCAAAAAATTACAAAGAAAACCAACTATAAAACCTTGAATGGAAGACCCTTCCCCCTGCCCATAGGAGGCACTCACCGTACCCATCCCCTCCTTCACAGCTCCTTCAAACCTGGTCTGTGCCCCAGCCTTAGGTCAGAAAAAAAGCTAAGGAGATGATCCTTAAATCAACAGAAAAAAGACAAAGTCAGGATGAGCACTCCACCCATCCCTGGCTTCCTGTCACCCCTACTTGTGACTAAAAGAGAAATAGAACAAACAAAAAAAAGGGAGAAAACAAAGAATATCCACAAAATTTCCCATTATAAAATCCAATTATATAAAAAAAATTATTCCAAGTTTTTTTTTAAATCCCCCTTTCCAAAAACAAAATTATTAGGGAGAAAAAAAGGAATAAAAACTGGAAGGGAAAATGTGGGGAAAGAAGGAAAAGAGAACAAACATTAACTGCATTCTTCAGGCCAGTCCATCTATATTAAAGTGTCTACAAAGCTTTTCCCTTTATTCACTGAGTCAAATGTATAAACTAAGTCCTCATCACTGAAACGGAGCACTGCGGGGTACCTCATGGAGTACTGAATGCCCAGGTTCCTCATCCTTCTTTTAACTTCATCAAAGGACTTCCTCTTTCATATTAAAGCTGCCGAGAAATCCTGGAAAAATATGATTTTTGACCCCTTGTACAGCAGCACCTGCGGATCATTTCCCAGTAATCGAGAAGCTTCTATGACTTTTTGCTTGTCTTTATATGAGTGGAGGTGCACTAGGACCAAGCGGGGATGCTGCATTGACCCTGACCTGTGCACTGTAACCCCTTACACCCTTTCAATCTGAAGCCTGCTGGACTCCATGTGAAGGCCCAAAATCTTCGTCAGCCAGCTTTCAAAGCTCACCTTCCTCGCCTTCAGGGAGCCCGACAGTTCAGAGATTTATCCACCCACCTCGATTTTCAAGGTTGTCAATATGGTCTCGCAAGGCTTGCACCTCCCGCTCCAGCACCTGGGAGGACACTCCCCTGCAGCACCAGCGACTGGATGAGGACTCCATCGCAGCTTCCAAAGCCTTAGTTCGACCCTCCATCTCCTCCAGCTGCTCCCCGAACCCTGGATCTCCTGCTCATGCTTCTGCAGCATGGATGCGATAGGTTGGACCTAGGCACAAATCTCCCCACTGATTTCCTAAATCGCAGCCCAACCTTTAAGGTAAGTCTCTCCATCGCCGCAGCCAATTCCTGTGAGTCTGTCAAGTCCCTGGGGGGTTCAGGAGAGGCTGCTGCTGCTGCAGTCTCTGGAATGCCTGGTGCTGCAGGGGAGTGTCCTCCCTGTTGCTGTAATCTCGCTCCTTTTCCCTTTGGCATCCTTTCCACTCCCAAATATTAACAAATATGTGTTTTGTAAGGTTTTAAACTAATAATACACCAGATAAGTTGGCCAGGGATGACAAAAAAACACCAGTATGCCTTGGCTGTTAGGCAGAGCTGTCCATAGTAGTTCTACAGAATCGCCGCCATCTTGCTGAGTCAAGTGGCGTTTTTGTTAAGGGATAGCATTACAACTGTACTAAGGGAGGATATTCATGGAAATACATCCAGGGAAGTTATTTGAGTGGAACTGAGAAATAAGTAAAGGATGATCATGTTATTGGGATTGTATTATAGACCCCCTAATAGTCAGAGGGAAATTGAGAAACAAATTTTTAAGTACATCTCAGTTATCTGTAAGAATAATAGGGTGGTTATGGTAGGAGATTTTAACTTTCCAAACATAGACTGGGACTGCCATAGTGCTAAGTGTTTAGATGGAGAGGAATTTGTGAAGTGTGTACAAGAAAATTTTCTGATTCAGTATGTGGATGTACCTACTAGAGAAGGTGCAAAACTTGACCTACCCTGGGGAAATAAGTCAGGGCAGGTGACTGAGGTGTCAGTGGGGGAGCACTTTGGGGCCAGCGACCATAATTCTATTAGTTTTAAAATAGTGATGGAAAAGGATAGACCAGATCTAAAAGTTGAAGTTCTAACTTGGAGAAAGGCCAATTTTGGTGGTATTAGGCAAGAACTTTCAAAAGCTGATTGGAGGCATATGTTTGCAGGTAAAGGGGCAGCTGGAAAATGGAAGCCTTCAGAAATGAGATAACAAGAATCCAGAGAAAGTATATTCCTGTCAGGGTTAAAGGGAAGGCTGGTAGATGTAGGGAATGCTGGATGACTAAAGAAATTGAGGGTTTGGTTAAGAAAAAGAAGGAAGCATATGTCAGGTATATTCAGGATAGATCGAGTGAATCCTTAAAAAGAATACAAAGGCAGTAGGAGTATACTTAAGAGAGAAAATCATGAGGGGAAAAAGGGGACATGAGATAGCTTTGGCAAATAGGGTTAAGGAGAATCCAAAGGGTTTTTACAAATATATTAATGACAAAAGGGTAACCAGGGAGATAATAGGGCCCCTCAAAGATTAGCAAAGCGGCCTTTGTGTGGAGCTGCAGGATATGGGGCAGATACTAAATGAACATTTTGCATCAGTATTTATTGTGGAAAAGGACATGAAAGATATAGATGTAGGGAAGTAGATGGTGACATCTTGAAGAATATCCATTTTACAGAGGAGGAAGTGCTGGGTGTCTTGAAACGCAAAGAAGTCCAATTCATAAGAATCAATATCCCTCTGCTCCCCACCTATTCGTGCATCTGTCCAGGCAGACCTTAAATGAATCTACCTCTACTACCTCTGCTGGCAACGCGTTCCAGGCACCTATCACCCTCTGTGTAAAGTACTGTCCGTGTGTATCCCCCTTAAACTTTCTCCTCTCGCCTTGAAAGCGTGACCTCTCATTATTGAATCCCTCACCCTGGGAAAAGCTTATTTCTATCCAACCTGCCTATACTCTTCAGGATTTTGTAAACCTCCATCAGGTCCCCCCTCAATCTCGTTTTTTTGAATGAAAACAATCCTAACCCACTCAACCTCTCTTCATAGCCAGCACCTTCCATACCAGGCAACATCCTCGTAAACTTTCTCTGCACCCTCCTCAAAGCATCCATATCTTTCTGGTAATGTGGTGACCAGAACTGTACATAGTATTTTAAATGTGGCCAAACCAAAATCTTGTACAATTTTAAAATGATCTACCAGCTCTTTTACTCAATACATCATCCGATGAAGGCAAGCATACCATATGCCTTCTTGACCACTCTATCCACCTGTACAGCTGCCTTCAGGGTACAGTGGACCTGCCCATCAACTTTTCCCAAGGCTCTTCCAGTTACAGAATAGTTCGCTATAGTATCAAACCTTCCAAAATGCATCACTTCATATTTGCCTGGATTGAACTCCATCTGCCACTTCTCCACCCAACTCTCCAGTCTATCTATATTCTCATGTATTCTTTGACAGTCCCCTATACTTTCTGCTACTTCACTAATCCTCATCTGCAAACTTATTGATCAGACCATCAATGCCCTCTTCCAGATCAGTTATGTATATCACAAACAACATTGGCCCCAGCACTGACCCCTGTGGGACACTACTGGTCACCTTTCTCCATTTCGAGAAACTCCCTTCCACTGCTACGCTCGGTCTCCTGTTGCTCAACCAGTTCTTCATCCACCTAGCTAGAACACCCTGCTCACCATGTGACTTCACTTTCTCTATTAGTTTACCATGGGAGACCTTATCAAATGCCTTACGGAAGTCCATGTATATGACATCTACAGCCCTTGCTTCATCCATCAACTTGGTCACTTCCTCAAAGAACTCTATTAAGTTGGTAAGGCACGACCTCCCCCGCACAAAACCATGCTGCCGATCACTGATAAGTGCTCTCTTCCGAATATAAATAGATCCTATCACTCAGTAACTTCTCCAGCAATTTTCCCACCACTGACATCATGCTCACTGGTCTGTAGTTATCTGGAATATCCCTACTATGCTTCATGACTCTCCAGTCCTTCGGCTTCTCACCTGTATTTAAGAATGCCACAAAGATATCTGTCGGGGGCCCAGCTATTTCTTCTCTCACCTCCCTCTGCAATCTGGGACAGATCCCATCCGGTCCTTGGGGATCTGTCCACCTTAATATCCTTTAGCCTACCCAACACATCCTCCCTCCTTATGTCAACGTAATCCAGAGTAAGGAGAAAGTGAGGTCTGCACATGCTGGAGATCAGAGCTGAAAATGTGTTGCTGGAAAAGCGCAGCTGGTCAGGCAGCATCCAAGGAACAGGAGAATCGACGTTTCGGGCATAAGCCAATTCCTGAAGAAGGGTTTATGCCCGAAACGTCGATTCCCCTGTTCCTTGGATGCTGCCTGACCTGCTGCGCTTTTCCAGTAATCCAGAGTAAACAAACTTCTTTGATCTCAACATTCAGCATGTCCCTTTCTCAGTGAACACTGATGCAAAGTAATCATTCAGAATCTCACTCATTCTCTCAGGTTTCACACGCAAGAGTCCTTCCTTATATTTTAGTGGACCAACCCTTTCTCTAGTTACTCTCTTGCTTCTTATATATGAATAAAAGGCCTTGGGGTTTTCCTTAATTCTGCTCGCTAAAGTTATTTCATGACCCCTTTTAGCCCACTTGATTCCTCATTTAAGATTGGTCCTATCCTCCCAATGTTCCTCCAAAACCGGTTCTATTGTTAGCTGCCTGAATCTTATGTATGCTTTCCTTTCCTCTTGGCTAGTCGCACAATTTCTCCTGTCATCCATGGTTCACGACTCTTGCCTTTCCTCTCCCTGATTTCAAAGGGAGATGCCTATCCTGCACTATCTTGAACCTATCTTTGTAGGCCTCCCACATATCAAATGTGGATTTCCCTTCAAATAGCTGCCTCCAATCCATGTTTTCCAGCTCCTGCCGAATTGTGATATAATTGGCCTTGGCCCAGTTTAGTACTCTTCCATCTGATCAAGATCTCATTGTGCACTGAGGTAACCTTCTTCACTGTTCACTACACCTCCAATTAGTTTTTTTTGGGGTTTAAACTAATTTGGCAGGGGGATGGGATCCGGACTTGTAGTCCAGCAAGTAGGCTAGCTGTTTGTCAGGATGTCCAAGAATGTAGGGAGGCTGTGGAGAAGGTAGCACTGACAGGGAATACTTGCGGACACAGAGATGGGCTCAAGTGCATATACTTCAACGCAAGGAGTATCAGAAATAAAGTGGGTGGATCGGTACCTGGGACTACGATGTTGTGGCCATCACGAAAACGTGGATAGATGAGGGACAGGAATGGTTGTTGGAGGTTCCTGGTTACAGATGTTTCAGTAAGATTAGGGAGGGTGGTAAAAAAGGTGGCATTGCTAATTAGAAATGGTATAACGGCTGCAGAAAGGAAGTTCGAGGGGGATCTGCCTTTGGAGGTAGTATGGGCTGAAGTCAGAAATAGGAAAGGTGCAGTCACCTTGTTGGGTGTTTACTATAGGCCCCCCAATAGCAGCAGAGATGTGGAGAAACAGATTGGGAAACAGATTTTGGAAAGGTGCAGAAGACACAGGGTCGTAGTCATGGGCGACTTCAACTTCCCAAATATTGATTGGAAGCTCTTTAGATCAAGTAGATTGGATGGGGCGGTGTTTGTGCAGTGTGTCCAGGAAGCTTTTCTAACTCAGTATGTAGATTGTCCAACCAGAGGGGAGGCCCTATTGGATTTGGTACTCGGTAATGAACCGGGACAAGTGATGGGCTTGTTAGTGGGTGAACATTTTGGTGATGGTGACCACAATTCTGTGACTTTCACCTTGGTTATGGAGAGAGATAGGTGCGCACAACAGGGTAGATTTTACAATTGGGGGAAGGGAAATTACGATGCTGTAATACAGGATTTGAGGAGCATAAGTTGGGAGCATAGGCTGTCAGGGAAGGATGTGGTGGAAATGTGGAACTTTTTCAAGGAACAGATACGACGTGTCCTTGATATGTATGTACCTATCAGGCAGGAAAGAAATGGTTGTGTGAGGGAGCCTTGGTTGACGAGGGAGGTTGAATATCTAGTAAAGAGGAAGAAGGAGGCTTACATAAGGTTGAGGAAACAGGGTTCAGACAGAGCAGTGGAGGGATACAGGATAGCCAGAAGGGACCTGAAGAAAGGGATTAGGAGAGCTAAGAGAGGGCATGAAAAATCCTTGGCGGATAGGATCAAGGATAACCCCAAGGCATTTTATGCGTATGTGAGAAACATGAGAATGACGAGAACGAGGGTAGGTCCGATCAAGGACAGTAGTGGGAAATTGTGTATTGAGCCGGAAGAGAGAGGAGAGGTTTTGAATGAGTACTTTTCTTCAGTATTTACGAATGAGAGGGACCGTATTGTTGAAGAGGAGAGTGTGAAACGGACTGGTAAGCTAGAAGAGATACTTGTTAGGAAGGAAGATGTGTTGGACATTTTGAACAACTTGAGGATAGACAAGTCCCCCGGGCCTGACAGGATATATCCTAGGATTATGTGGGAAGCAAGAGAGGAAATTGCAGTACCGTTGGCAATGATCTTTTCGTCTTCACTGTCAACGGGGGTGGTACCAGGGGACTGGAGAGTAGCGAATGTTGTGCCCCTGTTCAAAAATGGGAATAGGGATAACCCCGGGAATTACAGGCCAGTTAGTCTTAGTTCTGTGGTAGGCAAAGTAATGGAAAGGGTACTGAGGGATAGGATTTATGAGTATCTGGAAAGACACAGCTTGATTAGGGACAGCCAGCACGGATTTGTGAAGGGTAGGTCTTGCCTTACAAGTCTTATTGAATTCTTTGAGGAGGTGACCAAGCATGTGGATGAGGGTAGAGCAGTGGATGTAGTGTACATGGATTTTAGTAAGGCATTTGATAAGGTTCCCCATGGTAGGCTTATGCGGAAAGCCAGGAGGCATGGGATAGAGGGAAATTTGGCCAACTGGATAGAAAACTGGCTAACCGGTCGAAGTCAGAGAGTGGTGGTAGATGGTAAATATTCAGCCTGGAGCCCAGTTACAAGTGGAGTTCCGCAGGGATCAGTTCTGGGTCCTCTGCTGTTTGTAATTTTTATTAATGACCTGGATGAGGGAGTCGAAGGGTGGGTCAGTAAATTTGCAGATGATACGAAGATTGGTGGAGTTGTGGACAGTGAGGAGGGCTGTTGTCGGCTGCAAAGGGACTTAGATATGATGCAGAGCTGGGCTGAGGAGTGGCAGATGGAGTTCAACCCTGCCAAGTGTGAGGTTGTCCATTTTGGAAGAACAAATAAGAATGCGGAATACAGGGTTAACAGTAGGGTTCTTAGTCAGGTGGAGGAACAGAGGGATCTTGGGGTCTATGTACATAGATCTTTGAAAGTTGCCACTCAGGTGGATAGAGCTTGTAAGAAGGCCTATGGTGTATTAGCGTTCATTAGCAGAGGGATTGAATTCAAGAGTCGTGAAGTGATGTTGCAGCTGTACAGGACTTTGGTTAGGCCACATTTGGAGTACTGTGTGCAGTTCTGGTCACCTCACTTTAGGAAAGATGTGTAAGCTTTGGAGAGGGTGCAGAGAAGATTTACCAGGATGTTGCCTGGAATGGAGAATAGGTCGTACGAGGATAGGTTGAGAGTTCTCGGCCTTTTCTCGTTGGAACGGTGAAGGATGAGGGGTGACTTGATAGAGGTTTATAAGATGATCAGAGAAATATATAGAGTAGACAGTCAGAAACTTTTTCCCTGGGTACAACAGAGTGTTACAAGGGGACATAAATTTAAGGTGAAGGGTGGAAGGTATAGGGGAGATGTCAGGGGTGGGTTCTTTACCCAGAGAGTGGTGGGGGCATGGAATGTGCTGCCCGTGGGAGTGGTAGAGTCAGAATCATTGGCAACCTTTAAGCGGCAATTGGATAGGTACATGGATGGGTGCTTAATCTAGGATAGATGTTCGACACAACATCGTGGGCCGAAGGGCCTGTTCTGTGCTGTATTGTTCTATGTTCTATGCTCAATTTTGGTGTCATCTGCTCTCATTTAGCACTTTGCTTTCTCTAACCTGGGAGTACCACTCAACCTCTGCTTGTCACCCTCACTTACTATTCCCACCCCCCTCCCCCCAAGGTGACAGAGACTCAACAGAAAATAGCTGATACTTTAGAAAAGCCTCTCCAATGGAAAGATGGTTTAGGAAGCAGGAGAAGACATAAGTCCATAAGAAATGGGAGCGGGAATTGGCCATTTGGCACTTCTAGCCATTCAATAGGGCCATGGCTGATTCGATATTGCTCTTGTCCATTTTCTTGCATTTTTCCCATTACCCTTTATTCCACGATTGGTCAAGAATCAAAATCCCTAAAAAGGTGCAAGGACTCTGACCCCATGGCTCTCTGTGGCAAGGAGTTCCAAAGACTCTCAATCAACTGACAGAAGAAATACCTCCTCATTGCAGTTTAAACTAACCCCTTTATTCTGAGACAATGCCCTCTGGTCCTAGACTTTCCCTTGAGGGAAAACGTCCTCTCAGCATTGATCCTGCCAAGCCCCTTTATGTTTCGATAAGAACACCTCTCATTCATCTAAACTCCAATGAGTCCCAATCTATTTAACCTTTGCCCATAAAACAATCCCTCCATACTGGGTCTTATCCTGGGGAACCTTCTCTGAACTGCCTTCAATGAAATGATATCTTTCCTTAAATAAGGGAGCCAAAACTGTTCTCAGTGCTCCAGATGTAGTCTCACCAGCACCTTGGACATTTGCGGTAAGACTTCCTACTCTTGTACTCCAACTCAGATTTCTGACCCTCTTGGAGGAGCAGGCTGCTGAGCTGGCAGGAGAGTCGGGGAATGTGTGAATGCTGAAAGGTGAAGTGCATCTTTACAGCCATCTGATGAGAATGCTCTCAATGTGCTGGACCCTGCTTCATGCCAAGCAAATTCTTAATCAAATTCATTCACTCCCCCAACCCCAGCCATTGGAGCCTCTATCTAAGGAGGAACAGCGTAGGTTTCAGTGGATGTACTAACAAGGCCATTGTACCCCACTGTTCACCAGCGCAGATATATTCACCTCTGCAAGTGATGGGTCTAGAGGCCTTGGCTCAAGGTCACAATCTTGTGAGACAGGCCCATGGCCCAAGGAGGAAGATATGGCCAATATCTGCAGTGTTCAGAGAGCTGCTGGAAACCAGATTATGAGTCTCTGCACTCAGCCATAAATGAATTGATGGAGATGCTATTTGGAGAATGTCCAGCACTGGAGAGACTTGAGCAAAGGCCAAGAAGTCTGCCTAAGTTGTGTCTTAGCCTGTGACTGCTGAATGTCAACATAGGGTTTCTCCAGAGTTTGGGCATTGGTTTCACAGAGAGCCAGGTCCAGTGGAAAAATTAGTTTTTTCCTGGATGTGTGGAGAGACCTTCAATTCATCATCCAAGTCATGCCTGCATTCTTTCACTGGTTTAGAAAGAGATGTCTGTCTTAAAATGCAAACAAATACCGAATGAATACAATACTCCTAAGTGTGGGAAATGAAAGCCAACCCTTATGAAGGGATCTAGGAACCTCACTGCACAACTTCAGCTGGCTGTCTAGAAGGCTTTGCCTGCTGTAAAATTAAACAGCATCTACCACTTGTGAGCTCACCAAGGATTTCTGTTAGGACAGTGTAGGGAGTATGTAGAAGAAATATGCACATGAGATTTGGTGACTGTTACTCCAATATGTGCTCTCAATCTGACCAATTCATCTCATTAGTCCATGTATACTCAGGAAAGCAAATGTTAGAGACTACAAGTGTTAGAGACTTGAAATCAAAACAGGATATATTGGAAATCAGAACCAGCATGAAAGATCATTGACATGAAATGTGAATTCTGATTCTCTCCACAGAAATTGACTGACCTGCACTGCTTTTCCCTCATTTGTTGTGGTCCCTGTTTCAGATTTCCAGCAATGCACTGATGGGCTTGTCACTGAATGGTGACAATAGGATGTCTATGACACCAGTCTGAAGGTGAGGAATTCGAGAAGGTGGGCACATGCTGATTTCTGCTCAGCCAGAGGGAGGTTTAGGTTCAAATGGGGAGATGTGGATAGTAGGTGGGACAGTCTTTTCATTCAGCTGCTAATTCTGATGTTTCAGGAATTGTCCTTTCAAATAATAGCTGTAATCTTCGACATGCTGTGTTTCACTATATGTGATGGCAAACTTCCTCAGTCTGTGTGCAGACCAGGAAGGGTAGCAGCTATGGAGATTTGTGGGAATGTGATAAGAACAGAGAACATGCACTTGTTCAGGGTATGAGGACTTAATCCAGGGAAGGATTGGACAGCATGGTATTGCTCATTTGAGAAGGGTTGAGAAGGTTTAGTAGATTTATACCTTGGATGGGGAGTGTGGGAGGGGGTGGTGCTGGAAAAGCACAGCAGGTCAGCAAGTATCCAAAAAGCAGGAAAATCAATGTTTTGGGCAAAAGGTCTTCATCAGGAATGATGAAGGGCTCTTGCCTGAAATGTTGATTCTCCTGCTCATTGGATGCTGCTTGATCTGTTGTTCTTTTCCAGCACCGCACTCTCGACTCTAATCTCCAGCATCCACAGTCCTCACTTTAACCTAGTGTTGGGGAGGGGAGTGTGTGGTTAGTTTATAAGAAAAAGTTGGATATACTCACTTGTATTCATTGGAATTAGGAACATAGGAAAGAGAAGGCCGTTCAGCCCATTTAACCTGCTCTTCAGTTTCAGTAGATCATGTCTGTTCATCTACCTTAATGCCATTTTCTCGTACTATCCCCAAATCTCTTGATGTCATTAATCTCCAGAGATCTGTTGATTTTGTCTTGAACCTGCTTAATGATTGAGTTCCAAAGTTCTCTGGGGTAGAGAGTTCAAAACATTCTGAATGAAGAAATTCTCCTCAGCTCAGTCTTGATTGATCTGACCTCTATTCTGACGTGATGTACGCAATTATGGGTTCAATAGCCAGAGGAAACTTCCTATCTACATATATCTTTTATAACCCAGTGAGAATAAGTTGCAATTATATCACCTCTCATTCTTTGAAACTCAAAAATACAGACTTGGATACCTAAGTCTGCCCTTATAAAGCAATCTTGTCATCCCTGGTGAACCTGCATTGCAAACCCTCTATGGCATGTATACCTTCCCTTGAGATGGGGACAGAAGAGTAACTAGGGACAGAATAGGGCCTCTTAAAGATCAACAAGGCAGCCTTTGTATGGAGCTGCAGGAGATTAGGGAGATACTAAATTTTGCATATTTACTGTGGAAAAGGACGTGGAAGATAAAGAATGTCGGGAAATAGATGGTGACATAGAACAAAGATCAAAGAAAATTTACAGCTCAGGAACAGGCTCTTCAGCTCTCCTAGCTTGAGGCAATCCAAATCTACTGTCTAAACCTGTCAGTCAATTCTGTGTCCTTCTGCTCCCCACCTACTCATGCATCTGTCCATGCACATCTTACTGTGCCTGCCTTTACTACCTCTGCTGGTAAAGCATTCCAGTTACCTACCACCCTCTGTGTAAAGTACTTGCCGCGTGTATCCCCCTTAAACTTTTCACCTCTCACCTTGAAAGCGTGACCTCTCGTTATTGAATCCCTCACCCTGGAAAAAATACTTAACTCTATCTACCCTGCCTATAACCTTTTATGATTTTGTAAACCTCAATCAAGTCCCCGCTCAATCTCCTTTTCTTGTAATGGAAACAAACCTAATCTACTCAATCTCTGTTCATAACTAGCACCTTCCATACCAGGCAACATCCTCATAAACCTTCACTGCACCCCCTCCAAAGTGTCCACATCCTTTTGGTAATGTGGCGACCAGAACTGTATTCTAAATGCGGCCGAACCAACATCATGTACAATTTTAACATGATCTGCCACCTCTTATACTCAATACCCCGTCCGATGAAGGCAAGCATACCAAATGTCTTCTTGACCACTCTACCCACCTGTATAGCAACCTTCAGGGTACAATGGACCTGAACTTCACCAATCCTTGTGTCATCTGCAAGCTTGTTGGCCATACCACCAGTGCCCTCTTCCAGATCATTTATGCATAACACAAACTACAATGGCCCCAGCATTGATCCCTGTGGAATCCACTGGTCCCCTTTCTCCAATTCGAGAAACTCCTTCAACCACTACTCTCTATCTCCTATTGCTCAACCATGATTTGGAGATGCCGGTGTTGGACTGGGGTATACAAAGTTAAAAATCACACAACACCAGGTTATAGTCCAACAGGTTTAATTAGAAGCACTAGCTTTTGGAGCGACGCTCCTTCATCAGCTAGTGCTTCCAATTAAACCTATTGGACTATAACCTAGTGTTGTGTGATTTTTAACTCTTTTTAGTTAAAACCTTTCTCTTTTACCAATCTTCTCCTCAGTGACTCCATATAATTTTTATCATAGTTGGTCCCTTGAAGAGTCATGGAGCTTTTGTTACTATTTTAAATGCACACGTACACACACACAAAAACCCACATGCACACGTATACATATACGTTTGTGGGGTGAATTTGTACTTGCAGAGTTACATTGTATTTTGCTCAAAAACTGCATGAATTCATGTGAGACTCTGTTAACTCACTTTTTAGATTAGAATGAGTCTAAACATTATGGCACAGACAGGGAACACGGTGGGTGGGGGGGGGGGGGGGGGGGGGAGCTGTTGGTGGTGCTAACACCTTCAGCATATTATCTGACTGACACCAATTGTTACAGTTAATCTGAGAATGTAACTTTTAAAAAGTTTTGTGATTTACATTTGAAAGAAGTGAAACTGCCATGGTACTTGAACAGATGAAAGACTCAACAAACAATCAAGGTATTTTTCAATGTATAATTTCAGTTACATCACACTGTAAACTTTGGCTATAAATTCTGTGCCTTACAATTGTGTCCTCCACAATCACCTGATGAAGGAGTGGCGCTCCGAAAGCTAGTGCTTCCAATTAAATCTAGAAGGATACAGCGCAGTACAGGCCCTTCGGCCCTCAATGTTGCGCCGACCGAATCCTACCTAACCTATACTAGCCCAATAACTTCCAAATGCCTATCCAATGCCCGCTTAAATGACCATAAAGAAGGAGAGTTCACCACTGATACGGGCAGGGCATTCCATGAACTCACAACCCGCTGTGTGAAGAATCTACCCCTAACATCTGTCCTATACCTACCACCCCTTAATTTAAAGCTATGTCCCCTAGTAACACCTGACTCCATTAGCGGTAAAAGGTTCTTAGTATCTACCCTATCTAAACCCCTAATCATCTTATACACTTCTATCAGATCTCCCCTAAACCTTCTCTTCTCCAATGAGAACAGCCCCAAGTGCCTCAGCCTTTCCTCATAAGATTTTCCTACCATTCCAGGCAACATCCTGGTAAACCTCCTCTGCACTCGTTCTAAAGCTTCCACATCCTTCCTATAGTATGGCGACCAAAACTGCACACAATACTCCAGATGAGGCCTCACCAGAGTCTTATACAACTGCAACATGACCTCAGGACTCCGGAACTCAATTCCTCTGCCAATAAAGCCCAGTACACCATATGCCTTCCTCACAGCACTATTTACCTGGGTGGCAACTTTCAGAGTTGAAATCTGTTGAATTATAACCTGGTTTTGTGTGATTTTTAACATTGCTCAACCAGTTCTTTATTCACCTAGCTAGAACACCCTGCACACCGTGTGATTTCACTTTCTCTATTAATTTACCATGGGGAATCTTATCAAATGCCTTTAATAAAGTCCATGTATATGACATCTACAGCTCTTCCTTCATCGATCAACTTGGTCACTTCCTCAAAGAACTCTATTAAGTTGGTATGGCACGATCTTCCCCACACAAAACATGTTGCCTATTACTGATAAACCTATTCTTTTCTAACTATAAATAGATCCTATCCCTCAGTGCCCTCTCCAGCAAGTCTCTCACCACTGTTCTCCCACCCAGCCTCATTCCTGATGAAGGGCTCTGGCCCGAAACGTTGAATTTCCCGTTCCTTGGATGCTGCCTAACCTGCTGTGCTTTAACCAGCAACACATTTTCAGCTCTGATCTCCAGCATCTGCAGACCTCACTTTTTACTCCCACCACTGTTGTCAGGCTCATTGGTCTAGTTAACTGGAATATTCCTATTACCCTTCTCGTACAGGGGGACAACATGAGCAACCCTCCAGTCCTCCGGCACCTCATCTGTATTTAAGGATGCCACAAAGATATGCATCAGGGCCCCAGCTATTTCCTCTCTCGCCTCCCTCAGCAACCTGGGATAGATCCCATTCAGTCCTGGGGATTTGTCCATCTTAATATCCTTTAGCCTACCCAACACATCTTCCCTCCTTATGTCAACATGATCCAGACTAATCAAACTTCTATCTCTAATCTCAAGATTCATCATGTCCCTTTCCTCAGTGAACACTGATGCAAAGTAATCATTCAGAATCTCACCCATTCTCTCAGGTTCGACACAATACCTTCCTTCATTATTCTTTAGTGGACCAATCCTTTCTTCTTATATAAGAATAAAATGCTTTGGGATTCTCCTTAATTCTGCTTGCTAAAGCTATTTCATGACCCCTACTCCTCTGATATTCCTCCAGGGCCTGTTCTGTTCTTAGCTGCGTGGACCTTATGCACGCATCTCTTTTCCTCTCGTAGTATTACGATTTCTTCTGTCATCCATGGTTCACGAATCTTACCTTTCTTATTCTTTCTTTTCAACAGGACATGTCTATCCTGCACTATCTTTAACCTACCTTTGAAAGCCTCCCACGTATCAAATGTGGACTTCCCTTCAAATAGTTGTGTCCAAGCTACATTTCCCAGCTGCTGCCTAATTTTTGACATAATTGGCCTTGGTCCAGTTTAGTACTCTTCCCTTAGGACCACTTTCATCTTTGTCTACAAGTATTCTAAAACTTACAGAATTCTGGTAACTATTCCCAAAGAAATTTCCCACCACAATTTCTACCATCTGGCCTGGCTCATTCCCCAGCACCAGGTCCAATATGGCCCCTTCCCTTGTTGGGCTTCAAAGGTAAGAACTTAAACAGTTTTCTTACTTCCTGGCACCCTTCTGGTCTCCACATCATCTCCGTTCTGTCTGCCGCCGCTCCAGGACAGGAGAAAGGATATCTTGTAAAATATCCATATTACAGAGAAGGATGCCTTGAAACTCATAAAAGTGGTTAAATCCCCAGGACCTGATCAGGTGTACCCTAGAACTCTGTGGGAAGCTAGGGAAGTGATTGCTGGGCCTCTTGCTGAGATATTTGTATCATCGATGGTCACAGGTAAGGTGTCGGATGACTGGAGGTTGGTTAGCATGGTGCCACTGTTTAAGAAAGGTGGTAAGGACAAGCCAGGGAACTATAGACCGGTGAGCCTGACCTCAGTGGTGGGCAAGTTGTTGGAGGGAATCCTGAGGGACAGGATGTACATGTATTTGGAAAGGTAAGGACTGATTAGGGATAGTCAACATGGCTTTGTGTGTGGGAAATCATGTCTCACAAACTTGATTGAATTTTTTGAAGAAGTAGCAAAGAGGATTGATGAAGGCAGAGGGGTAGACATGATCTATACGGCCTTCAGTAAGGTGTTTGACAAGGTTCCCCATGGAAGACTGGTTAACAAGGTTAGATCTCATGGAATTCATGGAGAACTAGCCATTTGGATACAGAACTGGCTCAAAGGTAGAAGACAGAGGGTGATGGTGGAGGGTCGCTTTTCAGACTGGAGGCCTGTAACCAGTGAAGTGCCACAAGGATCGGTGCTGGGTCCACTACTTTTCATCATTTATATAAATGATTTGGATGTGAGCATAAGAGGTATATTAATAAGTTTGCAGATGACACCAAAATTGTAATGGATAGCGAAGAAGGTTACCTCAGATTACAATGAGATCTTGATCAGATGGGCCAATGGGCTGAGAAGTGGCAGATGGAGTTTAATTTAGATAAGTGCAAAGTGCTGCATTTTGGAAATGCAACTCAGGACAGGACATCTAAACTTAATGGGAAGGTCTAGGGAGTGTTGCTGAACAAAGAGACCTTGGAGTGCAGGTTCATAGCTCCTTGAAAGTAGAGATGCAAGTAGATAGGATAGTGAAGAAGGCATTTGGTATGCTTTCCTTTATTGGTCGGTGTACTGAGTACAGGAGTTGGGAGGTCACGTTGTGGCTGTACAGGACATTGGTTAGGCCACTGTTGGAATATTGCGTGCAATTCTGGTCTCCATCCTATCAGAAAGAAGTTGTGAAACTTGAAAGGGTTTGGAAAAGATTTACAAGGATATTGCCAGGGTTGGAGGATTTGAGCTATAAGGAGAAGTTGAATAGGTTGGGGCTGTTTTCCCTGGAGCATCAGAGGCTGAGGGGTGACCTTATAGAGGTTTATAAAATCATGAGGGGCAAAGATAGGATAAATAGACAGAATCTCTTCCCTGGGTTGAGAGAGTCCAAAACTAGAGGGCATAGGTTTAGGGTGAGAGGGGAAAGATATAAAAGAGACCTAAGGGGCAACTTTTTCACGCAGAGGGTGGTACGTGTATGGAATGAGCTGCCAGAGGAAGTGGTGGAGGCTAATAAAATTGAAACATTTCAAAGACATTTGTATGGGTATATGAATAGGAAGGGTTTGGAGGGATATAGGCTGGGTGCTGGCAAGTGGGACTAGATTGGGTTGGGATATCTGGTCGGCATGGACGGTTGGACCAAAGGGTCTGTTTCTGTGCTGTGCATCTCTATGATCTGTCATGGAAAGTTTTCTGCCTAGAGGTTAGTGATGAGTGGGGTATCGCAGGGCTCTGTTCTTGGGCCTCTGCTCTTTGTAGTTTTAATAAATGACTTGGATGAGGAGGTTGAGGGGTGGGTTAGTAAATTTGCAGATGACACAAAGGTTGGAGGTGTCATTGACAGTATCGAGGGCTATTGCAGGTTGCAGTACGACATAGACAGGATGCAGAGCTGGACTGAGAAATGGCAGATGGAGTTCAACCTGGATAAATGCGAAGAGATGCATTTTGGAGGTTGAATTCAAATGCCGGATATAGGATTAAAGACAGGATTCTTGGCAGTGTGGAGGAACAGAGGGATCTGGGTGTATAAGTACATAGATCCCTCAAAGTTACAAACCCAGATGGATAGGGTTGTTTAGAAAGCATATGGTGTTTTGGCTTTCATTAACAGGGGGATGGAGGTTAAGAGCCACGAGGTTTTGTAACACCTCTGCAAGTCCCTGATGAGACCACACTAGGAATATTGTGTCCTGTTCTGGTCATCCAGTTATAGGAAAGATTACATAAGCTTTGGAGAGGGTGCAAAGAAGGTTTACCAGGATGCTACCCGGACTGGAGGGCTTGCCCTATGAAGAAAGTTTAAATAAGCTTGGACTTTTCTTTCTGGAGAGCAGGAGAAAGAGAGGAGACCTGATCAAGGTATACAAGATAATGAGAGGAATAGATAGAGTCAATAGCCAGAGACTTTTCCCCAGGGCAGGACTGACTGGTTCGAGGGAGTCATAGTTTTAAGATATTAGGAGAAAGATATAGAGGAGACGTCAGGGGTAGGTTCTTTATTCAGAGAGTTGTGAATGCATGGAATGCATTGCCAGCTGTGGTGATGGAAGCAGAGTCACTGGGGACATTTAAGCAACTGCTGGACATGCACATGGATAACAGTGAGTTGAGGGGTCCGTAGGTTAAGTTACTATATTTTACATTAGGATTAAACCTCGGCAAAACATGCACATGGATAGCAATGAGTTGAGGGATGCGTAGGTTAAGTTACTATATTTTACATTAGGATTAAACCTCGGCAAAACATGTGCTGCACGTTTCTATGTTCTATGACTCGATGACTCTAAAATCGTAGACAATATTCCAGGTATGATCTCACAAAGGCTCTGTACAACTGTAGGAGAAAATGAGGACTGCAGATGCTGGAGATCAGACCTGAAAATGTGTTGCTGGAAAAGCGCAGCAGGTCAGGCAGCATCCAAGGAACAGGAGAATCGAAGTTTCGGCATGCCCGAAACGTCGATTCTCCTGCTCCTTGGATGCTGCCTGACCTGCTGCGCTTTTCCAGCAACACATTTTCAGCTCTGTACAACTATAGCAAACATTTTTGGAATTATGTGCTTGTATGCCAGTTTTCAGTGACCTATGGGAAAGGACAGCCAGGTGCCTTCAAACGCTCGCACTTTGCAACCTCCACCATGTAGGAAAAATTCTGTCTTATTGCTCTATCAATGTGAATAGCTTCGCATTCACATGTATTCACATTGTCTTACTCCAATGCAAACAGCTTCACATTTATTCATATTATATTACACCATGTGCTGGCCCATTTACTTAGCTTCTCCATGACCCTTGAAGCCTCCATGCACCCACCTCACACTTTACTTTCATACCCACTCTTGTTTGGGAATATTACAATTAGGCCCCATCTCTAAATCAGGGGTGGCACGGTGGCTCAGTGTGCCAGGGACCGGGGTTCGAATCCAGCCTCAGGTGACTGTCCATGTGGAGTTTGCACATTCTCCCTATGTCTGTGTGGGTTCCTCTGGGTTTTCTGGTTTCTCCCACAATCCAAAGATGTGCTGGCTAGGTGAATTAGCCATGCTAAATTGCCTAGTGTTCAGGGATGTGGTGCATTAGTCAGGGGTAAATGCAGAGTATTAGGATAGGGAAATGGGTGGGTTACTCTTCGGAGGTTCAGTGTGGACTTGTTGGACTGAAGGGCTTGTCCCCACACTGTAGAGATTCTATGATTCCATAGCTTATGAGCAACTCTGCATCTTGCACTATCCCACAAGTAATAGTCTGTGCCCTAAATTTATGAATTTATTCTTGCTCTCTGCTTTCTGTTTCTTTAACCAATTTTCATGTCATACCCTTCAATCCAATGAGATCTAATTTTATTTGCGAACATACGTGGAATCTTATCACAAGTGTCCCAAGTGGTATCCATAAAAATCTCAAAGATTGGTCAAATATTACTTCCTTTTTATCAATCCATATTGACTCTGCACAAGTTTCTAAGTGTCTAGTTATCCCATCCTTTAAAATCAATTTGAATGGTTTCCAGTTGTTGACAGGAAACTATCTGATCGATGGTTTTCCACCCTCCTTCCCTTTTAATTGCAGGGTTATATTTATTACTTTCTGTCCGCAGGAACATTTTTACATTTTACAGGATTTGATCCAGAGTAAAGCTCCTTGCACTCTGGGATAGGTACAACAGAGGGTTAGTTACATAGTAAATCTTTCTCTACACTTGTCCCTATCAAACATTGCAGGACAGATCCAACATTGAGATAGATACAGAGTAAATCTCACTCTGCACTGTCCCCATCAACTATTTCCAGGACAGGGACAGCACGGAATTGGATACAAAGTGAAGCTTCCTCTACACTGTTCCCATCAAACGCCCTCAGTATTAAACTTACATTATAAACCTGGGTTTCAGCTCATAAAATTTCTGTCTCAGAACTGAGTGCTGTATTCACTGACTAAGAGGCAGTGTTACACTTAAAACGAACCCCGGTCACCTCAGATGTATTAATTCAGGTCGGCACCCTGGGAGCATGTAAAACTTCGCTTCCCAGGCCGGCCTCAGGTCCTGAGGCGTGGCTGACACAGAGCCACCAGCTTTACATGACACCTCTCTCATAGCACATAGAGGATCTGAAAGGTGTTAACAGTGGAGAGGATTAAAGGTGAGAATCTGTGAGAATTCAGAGGCACAACTTTCCAGTTTAACCTTCAATATAAATCTGTTGTGTTTTAAAGAAGAACAAACCTTTCTCAGAAAAGGGGCACAATGCCCTTATTGCGGTGTAGCGTATTTAGGAAGATAGTTCAGTGAGTGGAGACTACAAGTTAATGAGACAGCTTTCATCTCTCTTGATTTACTGAGTGTACGTTATCCTCTATGGTGCTTTATTTATAATGTGGTGACAATTATGAATTTGCAAGTCTCTTAGTGAATTATCTGTTTTGTTTTCCCTCCGGATAAAGTAATTAAAAAAGAAAACTGGACTGATAGTATCGTCTAATGATGGAAAGCTTCTCCTCGTCAATGGGAAATGGGTCAGCGTTAGGGTGTTGGATGTCCAATGTGGATAGATTCATTTCAGAAGGCAATTCCATAGAACTGCGAACTGTCCCTGATTTGGGAGATAGGTTTTCTTCCAGTGATTGTAATTCAGGGTCCTGAGCGTTAGGGAGTGGGGGGGAGGGGGGGGAGGCGAAATAAAAGGATTTTAGGAATGTGGAACAGTGTGAATTTTAAAAGCACGTTGTTAGACCTGCATTGTTTTTGTCCGTGGAATTTCGAATGGTCTTTTTTTTCAGACACCGCGTGGAAACGGATCTAATTGTTGGGAAGGCGTTTGTTCGCCGTTTGCTGTGTGTTGCTCGGTCTGTCTGTAGAAAGCTGTTCACACCTTGCAGGCACAGCCACGTGTCGACACGAGCTGTCGACAAATTGAGCCCAAATGTGTATCAAGCAACTGACTCCTTAGAAGTTTATGCAAAAGCACAAGGGCATCCAGGCGAACCTCCAACGCCAGTAAAATAAATATTCCGAAACTGAATGTATTGGTGGGGACTGGAACCTGTTGTTGTGAGTGAAACGGCTGAACGTCAGCTCTAACTCTAAACAAAGGAAGCAGATACTGGAAATCCGAAATAAAAACTCAGCAGGTCTGGCAGCATCTGTGAAGAGAGAAAATCAGTTAATTTTTCGAGTCTGAAGGAGGGGTCACTGGACCCGAAACACTGACTGTTTCACTCCATATTTGCTGCCAGACCTGCTAAGTTCCTCCAGCACTTCCTACTTTAGTCTTTCTGTCAGTCGTTGCTTGTTGATCTGCAGCATCTGCAGTTCTCACTTACTCCCAAAAATCACATCACACCAGCTGATAGTCCAAAAAGATTTATTTGGTCGCAGTAGCTTTCAACTCGCTGCTCCTTCATCAGCTGGTCAGTTAGAAAAGATGTGATTTGATTAATTCGGTTAACTGCTCTTGATCGCAGTTCCGGGGCCACACAAGTTATAAACAGTCATTCTAGCATGCCTCATTCTGAAAGATGACAATTATCCTGCTTCAGCCATTAACTTGTCCTCTCAAACAATGGACGCTCTGTTACTGCATCAAATATTTGGCACCTTTTTAAAAGTGAGATTGTAACATTCACCAGTTCATAGCATGTGTATGGGTGGGTGGGTGTGTACATGTGGATGGGTATGTGTATTGTATGTGTTGCTGGGTATGTAGTTGTGCGTGTATGGGCGTGGGGATGGGTGTGTGTGTATGTATAGATGTGTGTGTATGTAAATGTGTGTGGGTGTGTGTGTGTGTGTTGCTGGGTATGTGGGTGTGTGTATGTGTGTGTGGGGGGGATGGGTGTGTGTGTAAGTATGGATGTGTGTGTATGTAATGTGTGTGGGGATGGGTGTGTGTGTATGTATGGATGTGTGTGTATGTAAATGTGTGTGGGGGTGGGTGTGTGTGCTGGTGGGTATGTGGGTGTGTGTGTGTGTGTGGGGATGGGTGTGTGTGTGTGTAAGTATGGATGTGTGTGTATGTATATGTGTGTGGGTGTGTGTGTGGGGATGGGTGTGTGTGGGAGGGGGGGAGCGTGTGTGTGTGTGCATGTGGGTGGTGTTATGTACCAAGCCTGTCCCCGCAAAACATTTTTAAGCAGGTAGCCCAGACCGTAACTTTGCTATTTGTTTTAGGTAAGTGTATGGTGGATATTCCGAGAGCGAATCAACTGGTCTGACTGCCAAGTTTTATACAAATAGAATTTATTTACAAAATTACAGAATGAAAAACAAAGAACAGAAAGTAGAAATACCAGATAACTTATCCTATTAAAAACTTATCCTGCAGACTATCCTGACTTAATAATGCTGTTCCATAAATATTTGCCACAGTCTCAATAAACACATCTGTTTGCACAGGCTTTACCCAGGACAAACAAGCTTTAAGTATGAGAGAGAGAGAGAGAGAGAGAGAGAGAGAGTACCAGCTGGGCTTGCCCCAGCAGCATTTCTTCACCCACACTCTGCTGCTGAACTGAATCAAAAACTCTAATCTCAATGAAGGTTAGCGACACAGCAAGCTGGCTACTCCCCTTTGATCATACTGGCTTTTTAAGATATGAAAGCCTCAGGCTAGAGTGTGTGTGTGTGTGTGTGTGTGTGTGTGTGTGTGTGTGTGTGTGTGTGTGTGTGTGTGTGTGTGTGTGTGTGGATGTGCACGTGTGTGTATGGGTGAATATGTGTGTGGGGAGGTGGGTGTGGGTAAGTATTTATGTGTGGGTGTTTGTGGGGGGTCATGGGTGTGTATGAGTTTTTGTGTGTGGGTGTGTGTGTGTTGAGAGTGTTGTGCACAAAAAGCACAGCAGGCGAGGCAGCATTCGAGGCACAGGAGAATTGATGTTTCGGGCATAAGCTCTTTATCAAGAATTTTAGTGGGGGAGGTGATGGCCTAGTTGTATTATTTACTCTAATCTCCAGCATTTGCCATCCTCAATTTCTCCGTGTGTGTGTGTGTGTGTGTGTGTGTGTAGGGAGAGGGGTCACTTCTTTCAATGTCTTTCCATGAGTATGTCCCCATGGGTATCATTCACAACCTGTTAAGGTGCACTTCATAATAAAACAACTGCCCCAGCAATAAACTAGCTTCACGTTGCTATAAAGTCACACAGTAATACAGCAAGGAAACAGGCCCTCCAGCCTAAACTGTTCTGTGCTGACCATGGTGCTCACTCAGCTAGTTCTGATTGCCTGCATTTGGTTCATATCCCTCTAAACTCTTCCCATCCATGTACCTGTTGAAATGTTTTTTAAATTTTTTATTGTACTGCCTCAACCACTTTCTCTGACATTCCATATACACATCACTCTCTGCATGAAGAAGTTGCCCCTCAGGCCCTTCTTAAATCTTTCCCTCTCACCTTAAATCTATGCCCTTTAGTTTTCAGTTCCCCATTCCTGGGAAAAAGACTGTATGCATTCATCCTATCTATGCCTGTCATGATTTTATACACCTCAATAAAGTCAGCCCTCATTCCACTATGTTCCAAGGAATGAAGTCCTATCCTGGCCAACCTCTCACTGTAACTCAAACCTAATAGTCCTGACAAAATCTCCATAAATCTTCTTTGAACTCTTTCTAGTTTAACTATGTCTTTCCTACAACAGGATGATCAAAATTGTACACAATACTCCAAATGTGGCCTCACCGATGGCTCATACAACTGGAACATAGCATCTCAACTCCTATACTCAATGCCTCAACTAATGAAGGTCAGTGGGCAGCATAGTGGCACACTGCTGCCTCACAGCGCCAGAGACCGGGTTCAATTCCCGCCTCAGGCAACTGTCTGTGTGGAGTTTGCACATTCTCCCCGTGTCTGCGTGGGTTTCCTCCAGGTGCTCCGGTTTCCTCCCACAGTCCAAAGATGTGCAGGTTAGGTGAATTGGCCATACTAAATTGCCCGTAATGTTAGGTGTAGGGGAATGGGTCTGGGTGGGTTGCTCTTTGGAGGGTCAGTGTGGACTTGTTGGGCCGAAGGGTCTGGTCCCACACTGTAAGTAATCTAATCTAAAATGAAGGGCTTATGCTCGAAACGTTGAATTCCCTATTCCTGAGATGCTGCCTAACCTGCTGTGCTTTAACCAGCAACACATTTTCAGCTGTGATCTCCAGCATCTGCAGACCTCATTTTTTACTTTTTAATCTAATCTAAATGCCTTCTTCACTACCCTGTCTATCTGTGATGCCGCTTTCAGGGACTATGTAGTTGTACTCCTAGTCTCCCTTGAATACAACACTCCTCAGGACCTTACTATTTACTGTATGGGTCCTACCTTGGTTTGACTTTCCAAAGTGCATCACCTCACGCCTTCTGTAATGAATTGTATTTGCTAATCCACAACCCACTTCCCCATCTGAACAAGATCCCTCTGTAATTTTTGGTAACCTTCATTGCTATCAATGACATCTCCTAATTTTGAATCATCCACACAAACTTACTAATCATGCCTTGTACATTCATATCCAGATTGTTCATCTAAATAACAAATAACAAACAACCTGTGGTACACCACGAGTCACAGGCCCCCAGTCCAAGAAACAACCTTCAACCATTACTCACTGCTACCTACCATCGAGCCAATTTTGAATTCAATTATCTAGCTCTCCCTGGATTCCATGTGACCTAATCTTCATGATTAGCCTGTTGTACGGGAACTTGCCAAAGGCCTTACTAAAATCCACATAGACAACATCCACCACCCCACCCTCATCTATGCTCTTAGAAAAACTGTAACCAATTTGTCAGACATGACTTCCCACGCACAAATCCACGCTGACTATTCCTAATCAGACCTTGACTATCCAATTGTTCGTTAATCCTGTCCCTTAGTATCCTTTCCAACAACCTGCATCCCACTGATGTCAGGCTCACTGGCCTGTAGTTCTGGCTTGTCTTTGCTACCTTTCTTAAACAATGGAACAACATTAGCCATCCTCCAGGCTTCCAGAACTTCACCCATGGCTAAAGATGAAGCAAAAATCTCTGCAAGGGCCTCTGCAAATTCTTCCCCAACCTCCCGCAGTGTTTGAGGATGGATTTGGTCAGGCCCAGGGGATTTATCCATCTTAATATGCTCTAAGGCTGCAAACGCCTCCTATGTGGTAATACAAATGCAGTCCAAAACATCATCACTTGTTTCCCCTGTTTCCTTAGCAACCATGATTCTCTCCTCAGTAAATGGTGAGGAGAAATATTCATTAAAAATGTCCCCTTCTCCTGTGGCTCCATACATAGATGTTCATGCTGATCTTTAACTCTTAATATAGATATGGAACTTCTTGGGATTGTCTTTAACCTTATCTGCCAGATCCATTTTATAATATCTTTTTGCTCTTCTTATTGCCTTCTTAAGATTCATCTGGGAATTCACTTAACCCTGAAAGCTTAAGCGCAATGTATGCCTTCTTCTTCTTCCTGACCAGGTGCTATGACTTGGAAATCCTGACAAAGTAGTGGGCAAAATGTTGAATGGTAACTTTCTGCAGGAAATTTACGAGGAAGAAGTTTGTAGACCCGGTTGTGGCAAGCAGGAAGGTGATTCCAATTTGTTTCAAAAAGCCACTGGACCCAAATGGATTCTTCCTGTGCCACCAGGCCCCGGTGTAGGTTAATACATACCTCAGTAATTCACCCAGAATAGATTACACTGTCCTTTGGACTGCTTTTGCATCACCTTCCTTCTAATTATCATAAAACCAAAATACTGCAGGCGCTGGAAATCTGAAATGAAAGCTGAAAGTGCTGTAGAAACCCAACCTTTGGCCTCACCAGTGGAGAGAGGAACAGGGTGAATGGTTCAAGTTTGGTGACAGCTAGATATCAGCAATCTGAGTTTCAGAAACTTGGTTCTGATCACAAGTTTCCATCAATGACCACTATACAATGTTTCTCTTGTAGGGATTCCTCCTGTTAAATACTTCTTCCACGTTACTCACACACTCTCTGTATTATTCTCAATGATCTCCTGAAAAATCATCTCAAGAAAGTTGTTCCCCCTGTGATAAATAGGAAGTGCAAAGTAATGGCAGAATTGCAACTCTCTAAATTTGTGTTGCGAGAAAATAAGATGGTGCCAAGACCATAATGTGTTTATATTCAGAGGACAATCATAAGGTGTAAGTTTGCAGTTTCGGACACTCCACTGCAAAACAGATCTTAAAGCACATATTCACCGGGAAGATATCAGGAATGGCAATCTGTAGTGATAAGGAGTGACTTTGCTTATTTATTCAACGGATGTGGGGTGTCACTTTCTGAACCAGCATTTATTATCCATCCATCATTGCCTGTGAGAAGAAGATGGTGAGCTATCTTCTAGAACTGTTGCAGTTCGTGTGCTGAAGGTTGACCTCCAGTATAGCTATGGAGGGGCCTTTGAGAAGGGTATCGTTGGACAATGTCAAGGAGATTGACAGATAATAGAGTCTTGAGCTTATTCATCTGATCCACAGATGTTTTTATAGAGAAACAAGAGAAATTGAATGAAAGAAAAATAAACTTGGAATATTTCATGAATAGAGAAAATCTGCCAGTCTCAATTCTGCTTCATAAAATAATCCATTACATTTGGTTCTTTATATTCAGATCTACTTCTACATAGTATCCCTCCATCCAGCCGTGTTATTGATCAGGTTCTGTACATGTTCTGCTAATATAGTATAATATATGACATGATTATAACATACAGAAGATGAATGCGTTGAATTCCTAACAAAAGTCGGAAAATGATGCTGGAGTAGCCCAAACGTGCTGCATTGTTGATTTGCCCCTGACAATGGTTTGTGTTTGTCAGTTTGTCTATCCAGGTGGATCAATGTGAGGAAAGCCAGTTTCTCATCACCTTGATGGGACATGTGCAAAACTGCAGTTGTCAAACTTCACTTGGAGTGACAGAGGAGATTGAGGAGTTTCAGATTCTGAAGGAGTATGCATGGAATGGAGGGATATGAAGCATCTGTTCCCCTTGGTCAAAAAAAGGGGCATCATTTCAAAGAGAAAGGCAAGGGGTTTAAGAGGAGATTTTACACAATACTCTTTCACACAGAGGATAGTGAGAATCTGGATGAACTGCCTGGAATGGTAGTAGAGGCAGAAAATCACATAATCTCACAAGTACAGGGATGAGGCCTTGTAGTGTCATAACAATCAATGCTCTGGGCCAAGCCAAAGAATCATAGTCATACAGCATGAAAACAGACCTTTCGGTCCAGACAGTCCATGCCAAAGGTTATCCCAAACTAAACTAGTATCAGTGCCTGCTCCTGGCCCAAATCTTTCCAAACCTCCCCTGATCATGTATTTATCCAAATGTCTTTTAAACATAGTTAAAAATCACAGAACTCCAGGTTATAGTCCTACATGTTTATTTGGAAGCACTGGCTTTCAGAGCGCTGCTCCTTCATCAGATAGTTGTGAAGCAGGACCATAAGACACAGAGCTTGGAGCAGAAGGATTGCAGTGTCATGGAGCTGAAATTAAGTCTTTCATCATTTAGAATGGGGTTGTTAGTTTCGGTTCTTTAATTTGTAAATACCCCAATTCGTTTAATTTACATTCTCAAGATAATTTCAGCTTTTCTAACAATAAGTTCCATCTCAGTTCAGTCGATGCATTAAAGGTGTGAGGTTAAAGTCTGTCAGTGTCCTAATCTGGTTCTATTTCTAAAGTGGGATTTACAGAATCTTACATGGATTGACTGCAGGTTATGCATTTCTTGAGCAAAATAAAACATAATTCTGCAAATACAAATTCACCCCATAAACATGCAGGAGAGACAGAGTGAGTGCATGCATGTATGGGTGTGAGTGCATGTGAGAGAGTGTGTGTATGCATGTGTGTATGATTACGTGTGTGAGTATGTAGGAGTATAAGCCTGTGAGAGGGTGCATGCGTGGGTGAGAGTGTGGGGTGTGTATGTATGTGCTTATGAGAGAGAGAGCTTGTCTATGAGAGAGTCTGCATGACTGTCTATGTAAGAGTAGGCAAAAGTGAGCACTGCAGATGCTGGAAATCAGAGTCTAGATTAGAGTGGTGCTGGAAAAGCACAGCAGGTCAGGCAGCATCCGAGGAGCAGGAAAATTGACGTTTCGGCCAAAAGGACTGGCCTATGTACGAGAGTGTGTGTGAGTGAGAGAGTGTGTAAACATTGTAGTTGTGCCCACATTCACCACTTCCTCAGGAAGTTCATTCCACACATGAACCACCCTCTGTGTAAAATAAAATGCCACTGTGTCTTTTTCCAGTCTCTCCTCTCACCTTAAAAATGTTCCTCTAGTCTTGAAATTCCACACCCTAGGGGAAAGACCACTATTAACCCTGTTTTATAAACCTCTATAAGGCCACTTCTCCACTTATGCTCCAGTGAAAAAGTCCCAGCCTATCTATTCTTTGTTTATAACTCAAACTCTCCATTCCTGAAAACATTCTGATAAGCCTCTTCAGAACCCTCAGCAGCTTAATAATATCCTTCCTATAACTGGGCGACCAAAACTGGACACAGTATTCCAGAAGAGTCCTCACAAATGTCCTATACAACCTCAACATGACTTCCTTACTCCTAAACTCAAATGAAAGCAAGAGCGCTGACCACCCTGTCTCCTGAGATTTGTTTTTGACTTATGCAGAGACATCCATGACTGGACTGCAGCTTCCTCTCCCTGCAGCCCAGTATCCAGGCCTGAATCCACAAAGAATTCTTTCCCCGAAACCTTCCTCCTCTCTACCTTGCTTTTCTCTTTTTAGTTATGATTTGGAGATGTCGGTGTTGGACTGGCGTGTACAAAGTAAACAATCACACAACACCAGGTTATAGTCCAACAGGTTTAATTGGAAGCACTGGCTTCCGAGCATCGCTCCTTCATCAGGTGGTTGTGAAAGAGCAGTGCTCCGAAAGCTAATGCTTCCAATTAAACCTGTTGGACTATAACCTGGTGTTCTGTGATTTTTAACTCTTTTTAGTTTAAACCTTTTTCTTTTATCAATCTCAGTGACTCCGTGTAATTTTTTTTCATAGTCGGTCCCTTGAGGAGGGACCTTTCGTTACTATTTTAAACCAACTACATAAAGGCAAGGTGTTGTTTCGAACTTGTGCAAATGCTAAAGTGCTTAAACAACGTGAAAATATGTTCAACTATTCGGTTAATTTTGGCTGCAGTTACCCCGGCTCAATTCGCAACACGGTGTGAAATTACCAACGTCTTCCTTAACCCGTTCTGCAGGCGGTTCCCAGTAAAGCACTGACTGAGCGAGATCTGAAAGAAAGACTGCCTTTCCCACGGGAAGCACCGGTATTATTTATTACACAGAATGTGTGGTCTATTCTCCTTCCCAAACACGTGTTATTGACTCTTACATGGTTTAAGGGGCCGATAGAGTTTAGCAGACATCGCGAGACAGAAATGTTCCCACACACCGCTCATTGCCTCTGAGATGTTAATAGCACCCAATTGAGTGCTGTCAGTATTAACTCAGTGCTGACAGTTTCGTGTGTTCAAACTGCATGGAAAAGGAATGTTGAAGGGGAACAGCAGTTTGTCACTGAACTGTAACTCTGTTCATCAGAGAGAAGGTTTGAATATTGACACTGTATAAGGAAAATTTCTATTGTAGTATTTAATTTCTGTAGTATTTAATTGGCAGTAACTAGCTCTAGCGCAAGGGCAGCAGATACAGGGGAACACCATCATTTACGGGCGGTGGTGATGGCTTCTTCCTCAAGTGGAATTGTCCAGTCTACTTTCATCGTGTTCACCAGTCAAACAATGCCACAGACTCATCAATCATTTCAAACAGGTACCACCTCAAAGAGCACTTTTTTTTTGAAAAAAAAGCTTCGCTTCACAGCCGTACCCGTTTTATCTCCGTATTTTCTTGAAAATATCAGTCATTTCATTGACCGAGGAAGCTGAGTCCTAATTGGTCATAACTAATAATTGTTTAACATGTGCCCAAGATCCTACAGGGTGAACATTAACCATCTCAACGAAGCAAATTCTGGTACTAAACCAAGGACGATTTATGAATCAAACCACAGAAACAATGAAACTATGAACAAAATTAAGCTATTCAGCCATTGGATCATGGGTGATATGTTTCTCAACCCTATGTTCTTGCCTTCTCCCTGTAACCTTTGACCCCCCTTGCTAATCAAGAACCTATAAAATCTGCCTTGAAAACCCTCATGACTCGGCCTCCACAGCTTTCTGCAATAATGAATTCCACACATTCACCACCTTCTGGGCTGAAATCCCTCCTCATCTCAGTTTTAAACACTCGTCGCTTCATTCTGAGGTAGTGCTGTCAGGTGCTTGTCTCTTCTGGTAGTAGAAACATCTTTTTCATGTCCACTCCTCCAGGTCTTTTCAGTGTTCTGTACGCTTCAGTAAGGTCCACGCTCATCCTCCTAAACAGCCTCAGGTGCAGGCAGAGTCCTCAACCACTCTCATATGACAAGCTATTCATTCCTGAGATAATTCTTGGGAGCATCATCTGGTTTTTCACCAGTACCAGGGCAATCTTTCTTAGTTACAGGACCCAAACCTGCTCAGAATGTTCCAAATGCGGTCTAACCAGAGCCTTATACAACCCCAGCAATGCATTTCTGTTCTTGTATTCTAGTCGTTTTGAAATAAATGCTAATACTGTATTTGCCTTCCTAAGTACCAAATGAACCAACATGTTCATCTTAAGAGAATTAGCACTAGGAGTCCTTAGTCACTTCTTGATTCAGATTTCTGAATCATTTCCCTGTTTACAAAACAATCTGCCTGTTTTCCTCCAACCAAAGTGCATAACGTCAGACTTTCCCACATCTGTCACTTCTTTTCCCACACTCCCAACCTGTCCCAGTCCTTCCAGTGTATAATTTTCTCATTTTAATTGGTTGTAGGAATCATTTAGAATTCCAGGTTTTGGAAACAATGCCCTGGGCCCATTCCAAGCCAGTCAGAAATGCAACTTCAGACTCTTCAAGAAACTGGAATCTTGTGAAAACTGGCTATAAAACACACGAGCTAACACCTCACTGCAATCGTTTGAAGTTAATTTCAGCCAAGGCTAAAAGCATGGCGCAAAAGTGCAACATGGGGAAGGACATATCAAACAAACGGTACATCAAAGAAGTGAGTGTGAATCGCAAGTCACTGACAACTCGTGTCCTCCAATTCTGTCTTTAATCGGGTAAAATGACCTCGGGGCTGGATCGGGAAGCAGACGGTGGCAATGAGCAGACACATTGCACGTAGCTTAAGAGTTTGGAGATCAAGGACAGAGTCAGTTTAACCAGAATGGAGAACCGACGCAGAACCCCATCAGATTGCTACGTGTTGAGGGACGCGCTGAAGCTTGGGGCAGCTGCCGCCAAGGCGCGGTGGGGAAAGACCACCGTGTAACCTCTGTCTGCCTAAAGAAGAACAGGGGGCCCACTCAGAAATTGGGCCCCTCTGGCGCCTCAGCTAAATATCTGGGTGGTCAATGTACAGACTTGTATATGCGAATGATTAATTCCCATCTCTGTGTGTAAAGAAATGCAATGTGTGTATAAGAATGGCTGACCAATTGTATAGCTATCAAAATAATTTTATGCATAAAGTATATTTTTGAAATTTAAAAAATCAGATTGCTCAGAAACAAAAATAGAAAGCGTTGGAAAAACTCAGCCGAGAGAAAGGAGAGTTTCGGTTCAGTGACCCTTATTTAACTCTTAATCCTCCTGAAGAAATCTAGGTTTGTTCAATATATCGTTTCTTCTGTTATAAATTCTGTGTTTTATGATTCCGCTCCACAATCACCTGATGAAGGAGCAGCGCCCAAAATCTAGTGCTTCCAAATAAACCTGTTGGACTATAACCTGGTGTTGTGTGGTTTTTAACTTCCGAAGAAGGATCATGGATTGCAGATTTCTTTCCCTAAAGGCATTAGAGAAGTACATAGGATTTTCTATCAATCAGCAACAGTTTCACAGTTATTATTAGACTCTTAATCCGGAGTTTTAAAATTCGACAATCTACCATGGCAGGATTTGAACACTACCTAAAGTGCTAGATTAATAGTCAAGTGCTGATACCATTAGGTCATCACCTCCCCATGCCTGATGGGTCTAACTAGAACATGGCATTGTGGGAAGGAGCGAGATTCAATGGGCAGTATTTAAGGTGAAAATGTGTTGCTGGTTAAAGCACAGCAGGTTAGGCAGCATCCTAGGAACAGGAAATTCGACGTTTTGGGCCAGAGCCCTTCATCAGGAATGGTATTTAAGGTGACTCAAAAATGCAACCGCGAATTGAAGATGTTTTTTATATATATGAAGAGAATTTAGCAGTTGGCGTGCACTGTTCGAAAGTCTGCTTTTAAAACGAGAAATGACTCACTTTGATGAGGTAAAACTTGCACAACTATAAAGAAAAGTTGTTGCCAGACCGAATGCCAGTCTCGGTGAACATGCACGATTTACACCCGTTGTTTCAAAAGGTGTAATACCTTACCTTTCCAGCAGTCTTCACAAGTTACCCGTTTTATAGCAGACTCCCTCCTGTTGCATTCTAACCGAATCCAAATGCACTCCTAGTGGACACTGAATCCATATTCATTCCTGGTGCACACAGACTATATTCACACTCAGCTTTTTGAATCTACATGTCAAACAGGATCTTCTTGATGAAGGAAGAATGATCCATTGGACTGTCCCCTCCACATCCCTCACTGCTACCCGAATGGTGTATCATAACTCTCTTTGAGGCATCCCTAGTTACACCTGACACTTTCCTGATCATGGACTCACTGCTGTAATGCATGATAGCAGTGCTATTAGTTATTAGAATGGGCAAAAATTTAACAAGAGTCTGATGAAGAGCAAGAATAGAAAATCAATATGTTTGAACTATAGGGAGAGGTTGAATAGGCTGGGGCTATTTTCCCTGGAGCATCAGAAGCTGTAGGGTGACCGCATAGATGTTTATAAAATCATAAGGGGCATGATAGGGTGAATAGCCAAAGTCTTTTTCCCTGGGGTGAGGGTGTCCACAACCAGAAGGCATAGGTTTAAGGTGAGAGGGGAATGATTTAAAGGAACCTGAGGAGTAACATTTTCACACAGAGGGTGGTACGTGTATGAAATGAGCTGCCAGAGGAAGTGATGGAGGCTGGTACAATTACAACAGTTAGAAGGCACCTGGATGGGTATATGAATAGGGAGGTATTATAGGGATATTGGCCAAATGCTGGCAAATGGGATGAGATAAATGTAGGCTATCTGGTCAGCATGGACGAGTTGGATCAGAGAGTCAGTTTCCATGGTGTACAGCTCTATGACTTTATAACTAACTAAAAGAAGTGTGGGCATTTCAGAGGGATCTGAATGTATTTCAACATGAATCACAAACTATTAGCAATTAGGCCAACTGAGCAATTAGGATCAAAGAATGTGGCACTGGAAAAGAACAGCAGGTCAAGCAACATCTGAGGAGCAAGAGATGTGACATTTTGGATACAATGGCATATGGAATATTAGCCCTCACTGCAAAGGAGGAGAAATGAAAACGACGAGAATATTTACTATAAATCCATCAGGTGTTGGTGAAACCACACCTGGAGTATTGGGAACAGTTTTCATCTCCTTCCCTAAAGAGGGAGCTACTTTCAGCAGAAGTAGTTGAAAGAAGCTTTACACCATTGAATTCTTGAGATGAAAAGATTGCCTCAGAAGAATGTTTCAACAGGTTGGGCCAGAATCAATTGGGATTGAGAAGGGATTTTATTGAAACATACAAGATTCTGAGGAAGACTTGGTAAAATGGGTATTGAGAGGAAGTTTCCTCACAACTTAAAAATAACAATTGAGGATGCAAATCAGGAGGAATTTCTTCCCTCAAGAATTTCAGATTCTGTGAAACTCTCTTCCCCAGAATGGAAGGGAGTGGAGCCTGGTCTTGTGAAATATATTCCATAAGATGTTGGAGCAGGAGTGGGCTGTTTAACCATCTGACCCATCAAGCCTGCTCCATCATTCCATGACAACCTGGCTGATCTGATCCTTTTCAAATCTACTTTCCAGCCTTTTCCTCATAACCCTTGATTCCAGTACTGATTAAAAATCTACCTCAGGGCTCAATGACCCAGCATCAATAGCCCTCTGTGGTAAATAATTCACCACCCCTCTGACAAAAGAGGTTTACTTAGACAAACTTCTGATGGACAACAGAGTCAAGAAAGAGTGGAGAAGCAGAAAAGTGAAGCTGAAACCACAATCAGATCAGCCATCAACTTACTGAATGATAAATGGCTCAAAGGATGATTGGTGTGCTCCTGCTCCAATTTCTTACATTCTTACAACTGTGTATCTCTATGGTCTGATGCAGAGTTGACCACAAATTCTTGAGGAAGCATTCTGCCCAATTTTAACAAAGGACTATCGGTTGAGAGTGAAACTAATGGTTTGAGATCAGAAGTATGACTGTCTTAGTACAATTAAATGGGGCCTTGGTGAGACCATACCTGGAATACTGGGTATAGTTTTGGTCTCCCTACCTAAGAAAGGATAGACATGCCATCAAGAGAGTGCATAGGAGGTTCACTAATCTGATTTCAGGAATGCCAGGACTGTCCTATTAGGAGAATTTGGTTCTACTAGGATAGTATTCACCAGATTTTAGTGGGATGAGAAAGGATCTGATTAAAACATATAAAGATCTAACAGGACAGGACAGACCGGAAGGTGCTTCCCATGTTGGGGAGTCTAGAATCATGGGATACAATTTCAGGATACACAGTAGGCTATCTAGGACTGAAATGAGGAAACATCACTTCAAGGATTAGTGAACTTATGCAATTTAATACAGAAGTGGCATGTGGAGGTCACTCACTGAATATATTCAAGCTAGTAATAGATATGTTTTTAAATTTTAAAGTTATCAAGGATATGGGAAGAAAGTGGAATATAGCCTTGAGATAAAGAATTGGTCATAATCTTAATGCATGGCCTGCTCCTCTCCTTAGTTTTATTGCTTCCTTCTTTCTAGCAGTGAGTCAGCAGCAGTCCAGTGAGCAGAGTAAAGTTGATAAAGAAACATAAAATTCATGGGGCGTTTTGGGGTAACACTTCATTCAAAGCCACCTCTAACAATCATTGTCAAACACAGATCCTTGATTTAAATGCCCTTTTCAGAGAATGCTCTTTTAATAAAAAATATCTGCTCTCTGTTTCGTGTGGATTTTGTGTTGTTGAACCTTTCCAAAAGGAAAGAACATTGAGCTGCAGACAGAGGGAGATTTAATCCTTCCTTTTACCCTCTTGATGTTCATTCAATCCCTGATTGGGTTTTGAGAGAGGTGGATCCGCCTCACTGACCTTCTGGGCAGACACAATGCTCTATCGGCTGAAAACTTTAACAAATTTAAGGGAGCCATCTGTTCGAGAGCGGACAGAGGATTAGCAGGAATGACCAGTTAAACTGTTTAAGCACCGTCCTTTATGAAGAAAAGTAACAGCTCGTTATTGATGATCACTGGGGTTAAAATGTTCCCATTGACTCTGGGAAATAATTGAAATTCTACCTGAACAATTCTGAGAAAGTTCCCCAATAAATGTCTTCTCTCGTCTCAATTGCATTGACTTTGATGCCGAGACCAAACCCAGTTGCTAATAAGTGTGTTTGTAAATTGTAAGAAACCTCATCAAATCCTAATTCTCCCATTTGTCTACACTTTCTCATTCAGAATTAAAATTTATTACAAGGGAGACAGTTGGTTCAGATGAACAAAGTGTTATGATCTTTTTAATTAATAAAATAAGACAGTTCACTTTTCAAATTAAAGCTAATTTTAAAAACTGACAAGTGACCTAAAGGATACAGTTGGTGGGTTTGGAATCAAAGTGGATCTGGTCATCAGGGTGTGTGGGGTCCAGAGGATGCACCAAGTTCACTCACGAGCTCATGATTAGCATCAGCATCAGTGTAAAACCAACTAACAAATCTGCCTTAAAGAATTAGGTAGAAAGGTGGGTAGATAGGTAGGTAGGTAGATAAATAGATAGATGGATCGATAGATAGATAGATAGATAGATAGATAGATAGATAGATAGATAGATAGATAGATAGATAGATAGATAGATAGATAGAAACTCTTTTTCAACTTGAGCTCTTTGATCAGCTGCTATCTCCCACACTCCAACTGGCAAAAGTTCCACACAAATGTTACTATACAAACTAAAAATTAATAATGTAGGGTGCAACATGTTAGCATGGGTAGACTAACAGAAAAACAGAGTGGGATCAATAAGTACATTTTCATGTTAGCCAGTTATAAGAGTGGAGTGTAACAGGGATCAGTGCAGGTTATTTATAATCTGTACCAGTCATTTACTGAAGCAACCCAACCCACACAGTTGATCATTTAATACTAATGTAAAGATTGTGATGGAGACAGGTCCAGTGAGCGCACAAAAAATTATGGGATATGATTAGGGAAAAATTGAAGTTGTCTACTTTGGCAGGAAGACTAGAAAAACATTATGCAATTTAAATGGAGTGAGAATGCAGGACCCTGAGATACAGAGGGAAGTGAGTATGCTGGAGCAGTAATCACAAGTTTGTGTATACTGTAGTTGCAGAGGTTTATTGCAAGGGAAATGGAATCTAAGAATAAGGCTGCTTTGCTACAATTTTACAGGAATTGTTGAGTTCTGCAGAATTGTGTACAGATTGTGATATTTAAGAGAGGTACTTAATTCCATTAGAAGCAAGACAGAGAGACTTCTCATCAACTGATTCCTGGGATGGAGGGCTGGGTTTTATCTCAGGATGAAAGGTTGGAGAACTTTGGCCTGTACCCATTGCCATTTAGAAAACTGAGAGGTGACCTTGTTCAAACAGAAAAATCCTGAGAGAATTTTATACAATCGATGTTGAAGAGGTGGATTCTACTTGTGGGGGAGATCTGGGGAACCATAATCTTAACATAAGAGGTCTCCCATTAGTAGGTGAGGACATTAATTTTCTCAGTCGACAATGAATCTGTTGAATTCTCTTCCTCAAAAAATCACTAAGACAGGGTCATTGACTATTTTTAAATGCTCCTTTTGTTGATCCTAACTCTTAAACCCCTTCAGTATTGATCATTCTCCCAAGAACTACAAAAAGGAGAGGAGATGGCAATGGAAACATTCACCTCCCGTTTGGGGTGTGCAGGGGTCAAGGGATCAGTTACTCAGACTATGTATAATTGTGAAACTGAATTAAGTCCCTGGGAATCATTTTTGATCCAATGCAGGTATAGCTGAAACTAAAATAGAGAATGCTCTAAAAATCCTTGAGAATGCTCAATGTTTTGAATCCAGTATGACTGCTTTCAGAGCAGAGATAAATGAGTTGTACTTATATTTTCATATCCAAGTGATATATGTCATGTGGTGAGGAATTGTAGATTTACTTCCATTTACTTTCATCCAATAATCACATTCGTTCATCAATTCCTAGTAATTGGTTGAAATTTAATTTTGAGAACAAATTAGCAATATCTTTTTCAATTCTATGCTTAAATCTTCTTTTACTTTTACAGACCTGACATTGTAATGTTAAGTACTGAATTATCAAAGTGTAAGGTCAAGACAGTATTCATTGTCTCTTTGTCAAGCCCCACAATTAGGTTAACTGCATTTCCAAATGTTCTGGTGATGGACAGTTAAACAGTCAGGAGCAGATATGGAGTCAATCAGACAATGAGGTGTATTCTTCCAAAAATGTCTTTTTTACATAAAACTTGTTAAAGAGAGTCACAGTGTAATCTATGCCTAGCTGTTCACATGATATGAGAGAGAGCACTTTCAGTAAATGTAGTACATTGACCCTGTTCTTACAGTGAAGATTGCACAAGCTTTTGCACTGTCACAGGTCACTGTCCAAGGCCTTCTGTCATTGTGTATCAAGAGGTTTGGAACTGTCATACCACTTGTGCTGTGTGAATTATGAGGAATGTATGGTGCAAATCAGCAGTTGAAAAGGTGTCAAGGCACCTCACGGTGCAGCGTGTTGTATGGAGGATACTTTAATAAGCCGGTCAACATCCTCAGTGAAGGACCACCCTTTGCACAGCAAGATTTCAGACAGAATGAAGATGGTCTTTCACTAGGTTAATGGCTGTCCACTGCAGTTGATGTTTGTCTAAGTATGTGCCTCAGGGAACAACTGATAGGTCTCAGAGTCCTTGGCATGGAGCTACACAGAATGAAGCTCACCAAAAAGCCAATTCATCTCTTTCTAGATCTTCTTTGCAAAGGCATATTCCATGAGGAGGTTTGCAACAGTCACCTCCCCCAAGGGCAATATGCAGAAAAGTGATACTCTGGGCATTGGTCCCAAACTAAAATAGAGAATGCACAAAAAATGCTCGAGAATGCTTGATGTTTTGAATCCAGTACAACTGCTTTTAGAGCAGAGATAGCCGAGTTATATTTACATTTTCATATCCAAGTGATATATGTCATGTGGTGAGGAATTGTAAATTTACTTTCATCCAATAATCACATTCATCCCAAAGGACTGCTCTCCCATTAGGGAAAGAGAATGACTGGTGTTGAGTTTAACCTGAGGATTATAATCCCTCAGATGGGGGAAAGGTCAAATTGGTGGGATCTTTAAGGTGACTTCAATCACTGTAGGAAGTGGGTATATAGGAAGGATTGAATGGGAAGGGCATTCCTCACCACTAGACAAGTAACATTTTGGTGCTTCCTTCAGAGTTCCAACATTGGAGCATTCTTCCAAATGAGTTTTACACTCTGCTCAGGGATCAGCCCAACCGGATCAAATTTCCCCTTTTCCCAAATGACCTCCAGTTCAGTATAGTAGACAGTCAACAGTCAGGCTGTATAGAATACTTACACAATCAACCTGGTTGTGTGAATTACCTTACAGTGTCTGGCTGTGCAAGATAACTGCATCGTCATTCTGATTGGTCAGGAACATGCATCGTAAGTCTACTTGTACAGGGTATCTCACTGCAGTTCTGGCTGTGCAAGATATCTGCACTGTAACGCAGGAAATTGCACTGTAACTCTATGCAGGAAATCTGTCAGTAAATATGTGCAGGAAATTTGCACTGTAACTCCGTGCAGGATATTGGTATTGTAACTCTGTGCAGGACATCTGTACAGTAAATATGTGCAGCAAACTTGCACTGTAATTCTGTGCAAGATATCTGTACAGTAACTTTGTGCATGAAATGTGTACTGTAACTCTGTACAGGATAGCCATCCAGTAACTCTGTGCAGGACATCTGTACTGTAAGTCTGTGCAGGAAATCTGTACAGTAACTCTGTGCAGGAAATCTGTTACAGTAACTCTGTGCAGGAAATCTGTACTGTAACTGCAGACTATCTGTACTATAACTCCGTGCAGGATATCTGTTACAGTAACTCTGTGCATGAAATGTGTACTGTAACTCTGCACAGGAAGTCTGTACAGTAACTCTGTGCAGACTATCCTTACTCTAACTCTTGCAGGATATCCGTACAGGAACTCTGTGCAGGATATCCATCCAGTAACTCTGTGCAGGAGATCTGTACTGTAATTCTGTGCAGGAAATCTGTTACAGTAACTCCGTGCAGGAAATCTGTACTGTAACTGCAGACTATCTGTACTATAACTCCGTGCAGGATATCTGTTACAGCAACTGTGCAGAAGGTCTGTACAGTAACTCTGTGCAGGTAATGCGTCCTGTAACTCTGCAAGAAATCTACACTGTGACTCTGTGCAGGCTATCTGTACTGTAACTCTGTGCAGGAAATGTGTACAGTAACTCTGTACTGGAAATGTGTACAGTAACTCTGTGCAGTGTATCTGCATTGTATCTCTGACAGTGTAGGATATCGGGACTGTAACTGTACGTTTGACTGTGAAGGATGCTTGGACTGTAGGTCTGACTGTGCGGCATCATCTTTGGGATGATAGTATCTGGACGGAGAACTGAAAGTACCAAATGAAGAGGAGACACGGGACATAAACACTCCGCCTTTTGTTCTGATTCCAGAGACGGCGGTCGCATCAAACGAGCGTGTGGTCGGCACAAGTTGTCACCTCCTTGTGACTTTCACCTTCCAAAACACTCCAAGATTCTGTGACCGAGAACCAAGAACCTATCGCCTTCATCCCCTGAGGCTAGTTCCAGCGGCTTAAGTATTTATTCAGTGCAGATCAGTCGTAGAGGATTCAGAATTAAAACTCACATTACACCACTTTATAATCCAACAAGTTTATTTGGAAGCACTAGCTTTTGGACCGCTGCTCTCCATCACGTGAAGCACTTCATAAGGAGCAGCGCTCCGAAAACTAGAGCTTCCAAGTAAACCTGTTGGACTATAACCTGGGTATTGTGTGATTTTTTAACTTTGTATACCCCAGTCCAACACCGGCACCTTTACACCAGGATTCAGAATGGCCAATGCAGATTTCACACACAATAATCTGCCTGAGCATTGGACAACCGCGTCAATAAATTAACGCAAACTTTCCTCCTTAAATCTGTAAACAAATCACATCGCACTTTATCCTGCTCAACATGATAGCTAGCCACTTTATCCCAGTCATCAGATTCTATAGGTAGATAGATAGATAACAAACAGAGCGTGTGCGAAACCCGCTTTCATCTTTAACTCTTTGATCACCCGACAGCTCCCACACACCATTGAAGTGAAGCTGAGAAAGTGTGGTAGCCGAGTATGCAAATTGCAGTGTTTCCCACCCTGACACCTGGCTCGGTAAAGTGTACTGGGAATTAAGGCTGGATTCCAAACCTTTCATCGTTGTTACATTCATCCAATTATTTGTGTACATCCCTGAACAATTCTAAGTGCTGTGAGGCCGCATTTTCTTCATCCAACCGAGAGATTGTTTGTTTTATAAATTTTTAAAAAGTTTAAAGGATTCAATTAATTAAAATCTTAGTCTTGTAAACTCTAAATAGATTAAACATTTTTCGTTAAACATGCATGATGTTTAATATTTGCGGTATAATGCAGTGTGCAATCTACAATCCCTTTTGCAAATACTGTATTTCGATTGGAAAGTAGCAAAGGATTTAGTGACGCTGCAGTTTGCATTTCAATGTTAGATGCTTTTCCTTCACAGCTCTGCGGGAGTCCCCGGAAACAAATGCATGCAGATAGGAACAAGTGGGGAGGATGGGTAGGGGCGAACATCAAATGACCCGTGCCCCAATCTCACGTGTCTCGGTACCTCCCCTTTAAATAAAGGCAGCTTCAAGGTTTTCCTTGATGTTTAACCCCGGCGGACACACCAGGACAAGTTCCTCGATGAAGATGGCGGCAGAATCGTCTGATGTCAGAGAAGTTAAAAAGGTAAAAGTGATTTGACAATGGACTAAGTTAAATGTGCTCCACATTAGCCAGTTTGTTTTGTTTTCATATGTATTAAAAGCTGCATTAACTAGGATACAGTTATTCGTTGGTAGTGAAATGTTACTTAAATTATTGCAAGAAAACAATTGGGAGGGAGTCAGGACGTTTCCTCTCAGATTTGAGCAGTTTTAGCCCCTAACCCCCGGATACAGCAACAGCCCCCAGCTCCGAGCTGGCGGGGGCAAACTGGATGCAAAATGTGGTCACATCAATATAAAAAAAACCCTTTCCATTCTATATCAACAGTTACTTAAACCTTTAGTGGAAAAACGGAGACGCGATCGAATGAACCGCAGTTTGGACCAACTGAAATCTTTCTTATTGACACATTACCAGAACGAGGTGAGGGAATCTTTGAAGGAACCTTTCCGCGGCTTAAGTGTGAAATTTCCCGGGATTAGTAGCAAGTGTGTATGGCGCTCCGAACACAAAGAGACGTTGATATCTCTCGCATGTCCTTCCACTTTTACCCAGGTTTCGTTTCTCTTTCCCCAACCCCGTTTCTGTCTCTTTCTGTTTAGAGTTTCCGAAACGGTAAAATGGAGAAGGCTGAAATCTTAGAAATGACGGTTCAATATCTGAAAAACGCGGCGCTTGCGAATGGACCGGGTGGGTATCTGTCTTGCTGTTGTGCCTGGTGATTCCAGTTTCCATGCGCGTTTTTGCTCATCATCCCATCTGCGGAGTTGGCTTTAAACATCCAGCTTGCGTTCGGTAAAATCGTTACCTTTAGTGGGCATTGATACTTGTTGTATTGGTAATCAATGATTCCTCCTGCCTTTAGTTCGCTACCTTCTGTTCAAAAATAAAGCTGGGACATGCAAAATCATAACCCACCTCCCAGAGGGGCTCCCGGATCGGGATTTGTACCCGGAGCTCGGAATTGATTCTTTGCTGAGATCCGATTTGGGATTTTGAAGTAATCGGTTGTAGATTGGTTTAAGTGGAACACTATTAATAAGGGGCATTCACTAATGTAAATATATTAACGTACAGTTCCAAAATGTACAGGATCGTGCGTTCAGTATAGTCCTCAGGGACAATTTTCGGATGTCCCCAAACGCATACTATGCCCTTACATATCACTGACCGACCTTGTGTTTAAACAGAACATCAGGGAGCAGAAATCACACGGCAGAACTACGAGGCTGGCTTTAAGGAGTGCCTCCTGCAGGTGAATAGCTTCGTTCGAAGCTGCGCCAGGTTTAACTCGCAGTCCCGGAGCGGTCTGATGGAGGGTCTAGCCGTCTTCCTGGAGCGAGCTTCCGAGAAAAATAGTAACCGCCGAATGCCGGAGTGTCCGAGCCCCTCCGGCCCCACTTTGGATCCTCTCCGACCAGGACAGCGAGATTCCGGGGCTTGGGATGTCGGTCCCGCCGCCTCCAACACCGTGAGGCCAATGGCTGTTGTCCCCGCAGTCACCAGCAACTCGCCCGCAAGCAATGTTCCGCATTTCCTCGCCGCTCGGTCCGCAGTCTCGTACCAGATGCCAAACCCCAGCCACTTCACAGCGAAACATCATGAACTTCAGGACTCCGGCTCAACATCTTTTCTAGAGTGTCCCCAGAAAGGTATTGTTTCGCCAAAACCAGTCCCTGGTCACCAGGATTCATCGAGAGGGACTGTTTCACACAATGTCTGGAGACCGTGGCCGTAGGTCGCTGAGAGAAGGACCTTTCTGCTTTTGACATTATTGCATTCCTCCTACATTTGTAAATCACTAAATCTGCGCTTTATCCAAATAAAATCCCATCTACTATTTTAAGATGGGAGTTTTGATTAGTTTAAATTTTCTTTAATATTTCTCGTTATTACGTACGTTCCGCTTTTCACTTGTGTATATTTTGGATTAAAGATTTTAATAAGATCTTTATTTGCGTCGTTCTGTTTTAATTAAAACAACTCGATGGTATTATGTCCTGTCGGACTGAGAACCTCATCATCGACACCTCTCCCTACCCCACCTCACCCCGCACCCCTCAAACCCCCAATCCCATACACAGGAAAGCAACAGAGCGTTGACTGAGCTGCTGCTTGCCAGAGATACAGTCTCTACCCTTGGAGCTGATGTTTAGAGAGTAGTCCCTCCGTCAGTTTGTCAGCTCTATCTATCTGTAGCAGGTGAGACTTGAACAAAAGCAGCTTGGCAAAGACGCGAGGCCACAAAGCCGCCCCATTCATTATGTTCCGTCTCTGGATTACGAGCCCAGGGACATTTCCATTATTCCACCCAGTCCCCACTTCTGCTTCCCGTGAACTTGCAGTTACAGGCAGAAGGCAGGAGAATGTGATTGAGAATAGCCGAGCACACTCAATTGGCTGAGCCTAATTCTGCTCCAATATCTTCTGGTCTGAGGGAATAGAATCCAACCTCACCTCGGTTTTAGATAGGACCCCCTGATTGTTGATGTGCACCCCTAGTTCTAGTCTCCAACGAGGGATGAGAGCACTTTCAGCATCCACCTTTTGAAACCCTCCTTAAAAACTGACAGGTTTCAGGAAGCAAATGTGTCAGCTCTTCTCATTCTCACCCCACGGCAGTGACTGCAAGGCCAATCTGTTGATCCTTTCCTGAGAATACAGCTGTTATCCCAGTAATCAGCCGAGTGAACCGACACTGAACTACTCCAATGTCATTGTACTGAGAAAGGGTTTAGATCAGAGCGGTGCTGGAAAAGCACAGCAGGTCCGGCAGCATGGAGGAGCAGGAAAATCGGCATTTCGGGCAAAAGCCCTTCATCAGGAATGGAGGCGGAAACGTCGATTTTCCTGCTCCCCCATGCTGCCTGACCTGCTGTGCTTTTCCAGCACCACTCTAATCTAAACTCTGGTTTCCAGCATCTACAGTCCTCACTTTTGCCTAGTTGATTTTTTTCCTTGAGAAAGGCGACCAGATCCATACACAGAACTCAAGATGCAGTCTCGCTAAAGCCCTTTACGGATGTGAGAACACTTCCCTACTCGTTTTGTTTTATTACCCTTGCAATAAACGCTACGGAACCTGATGCCTCCGTAATAACGGGTTGTGGCTGAATATTAGATTAAAACCTGATTGATGATGGAGAGGAAGAGCAATTCCAACATCAAAGGGGAGACTTTTGAGAACTGGAGAGAGTCGAAATGACTCGGGAAGATCTAGATGAGGGGAGGTAAGGAAAAGGGCGTCTGGGTGAGCTACAGATTTAGGGCTCCTTAGGAATGGCGTCTAGAGTTAACAATCACGTCGGTTGTGTTCTGCAAGATGTGGGTGATGCTCTGCTTTAGAAGTTTACGATTAGATTCCCTACAGTGTCGAAACAGGCCCTTCGGCCCAGCAAGTCCACACCGACCCTCTAAAGAGTAACCCACCCAGACCCATTCCCCTACATTTCCTCCTGACCAATCCACCTAACATTTCGGGCAATTTAGCATGGCCAATTCACTTAACCTGCTCGTTATTGGACGGTGGGAGGAAACCGGAGCACCCAGAGGAACCCCACATGGGGAGAATGTGCAAACTCCACACAGACAGTTGCCTGAGGCAGGAATTGAAACCGGGTCCTTGGTGTTAGGAGATAGCAGCGCTAACCATTGAGCTACTGAGTTGGATTGTTCACGACTCACCTTGTACAGGAGCAGATGAAATATGAGAAATAGGTAGCCAACAGGTGAGAGAGTTTAGCTGCGGTTTGAACCAGAGTCTGCACCCCGCGATCTCGGTAGATCCAGAAGGTATTGATCGTCTCCTCCTCTTCACGAGACCTTTCTTTCTCCAGATTCCTGTGCATTGTCACCAGTTGGATATTGGGAGATCAGCCTTCAGAGTTATGAATGAGGAGGTGCCAGTTTTGGACTGGGGTAGACAAAGTTAAAAATCATACAACACCAGGTGATGATGTTGATAGGCCAACAGGTTTATTTGGAAGAAGCGAGCTACCTGATGAAGAAGCAGCGCTCCGGAAGATTGTATTTCCAAATATAGCTGGTGTGTGATTTTTAACTTCGTCCATCAGAGTTGCACTAATTTCTCTAAGTGTCAGTCAGTCGCCACCTTCAGACAGAGAGCCTTTTCCCCTTTTGCAAAGTAACAGCTTTTGTGGAAGACTACATAACATCTCGATTTGAAACATTAAAATTTTCAGGGAAGTTTATTTTAACAATGTATATTTTATGTCCCATTAAATGTATCGCTGCTGAGCTATTAACAAATGCAAAACAAACGTGGAGCTGGAAAATCAGACATCATCGCAAGATCAAGGAGGTCAGGGCCCACGGGACAGGAAAGCAAGCGGTTGCACTGGGTATTGAACTCAATCTAATAACCAGCTCGCCACAAGGAACGGTTACAGTTCGGAGGGTCTTTCTGCAAAGGCCTGCTTTAAAAGGTACACGACGAGGATGGGATTCGAACCCACGCGTGCAGAGCACAATGGATTAGCAGTCCATCGCCTTAACCACTCGGCCACCTCGTCTAACAATTACCTACGTTTCTCCCATTACACAGCTTTTAGAATATCTTTTGGTGAATAAGTAAATATTGTATTAGAATTTGCAAATTATCTTAAATAGTTGAAGTCCCATCTTTAACTTTTCTGAGATGTTACTGAAATCCGCTAACTGAGGAGCAACATTTCCGTGAGACATCGGAACAAGGCGCCTTAAAGAGCAGAAATTACGAGGGCACGGGGTGAAACTTCTCAAACCAGATTAGAATAACAGAAATTGAAATATAACAGAATTATCGCGGCATGAAAGGAGGCCATTCGGTCCATCATATTCTCATTGGCTTCTCCAAATGAGCCTTTCCTTTAGAGCCACTCCCCCAGAATCTCCTCACCAATGCAACCCTGCACCTTCCTCCTCTTCCAATAATTGTCTAATGGTTTTATGAAGCCGTAAATTGAAACTGCCCCCTATACTGCCTCACAGAGCACATTCCACACCCGTACCATTCCATGCCTGAAAGAAAAACACTTTTTTTTATTGTATCACTTTTGTTTCTTTTACTAATTTCGATCTCTTTATGTTTTCGTTCCGGATCCTTTCACCAGTGAGAACAGTTTCTCTCTGACTACTCTGCCTAGACCCCTCCTTATTTTGAAAACTCCTGTCAAATCTCCTCTCAGTCTTCTCTCTGAGAAATGAATATTTTTCTGTTCTGTCTCTAATGCTTTCACATCCCTCCGAAAGTGTGGAGTCCGAAGATGAATCCAACCCTGTCTTCCCTCAACTCTTTCCATCAATCACTTTAAACACACGCCATGCTGAGGTAAATGCCCTCTGGCTAGGCCCCCACAACCTTGAATCTCTCGATTAAATTTCCCTTCTCTTCCAAGGGGAACACTCCTGCCTTTCGAATCTTTCCTCATTGTTGCATTGTACTGGTCCTGGTAACATCCTTCCAACATCTTTGCTGTGGCCTATTTGGAGTAATGATATCCTTTACTTTATGAGATGGCCAGAACTGCATACAATATTCAAGTTGTGGTCTAAATGACATCTGTGAAGCCTCTTTGCTTTTTCATATTCCAAACCTCAGCTGAGAAAGGTAATTATTCACTGTACCTTTTAGCCACATTATTAACATTTCATTCTCCCTTGAGAATTCTTTGAACATTCACTCCAAAGTCTCTCACTTCCTCCAAACTTAGTATCCTCTCAGTTCACAGAATTCCCGACAGTGGAGAAACAGGCTCTTTGACCCAACAAGTCCACACTGACCCTCTGAAAAGTAACCCATCCAGATCAATTCCCCTATATTTACTCCTGAGTAATGCACCTAACCTACACATCCCTGAACACTATGGGTAATTTAGCATGGCCAATTCACCCTAACCTGCACATCTCTGGATTGTGGGAGGAAACCGGAGCACCTACAAGAAACCCACACAGACACAGGGAGAACATGCCAACTGCAAACAGACAGTCACCAGAGGCTGGAATCAAACCCAGGTCTCTGGTACTGTGAGACAGCAGTACTAACCATTGAGTCACCATGCCATCCCATGGGCATTATTGTGTATGCTGCACCTGGGGTGATATGGTGACTCCTTTACAACGATATCCTTTATTTTATATTGTCTAACTTTGTTTTTTCAACCAAAATTAATTACTTCACGTTTCTATGCTTAATCTGTCACCTGTCTGACCACTCCACCAACTTGTCTATGTTGTTCTGATGTTCCACATTGTCCTCTTCACATTTCCTAATACTTCTAAGTTTTGTATCATATGCAAATTTTGAAATGTTGGCCAGTAGACCAAAGCTTAATGTTATTCATGCACATGGATCAAAATCCTGGAATTCCCTTCCTAGTGGCATTGTTGTTCTACCTACACCAATTGGAGTGCAGCTGTTTAAGAAAACAGCTGGCCACCACTTTCTCAAGAATGACTGTTACATGCTGGTTCACATCCCATGAGTGTCTTTCATGGGATAATGTATTGGCATAGATAGAAGACTGGCTGGCTGAAATCAATTAAACTTTATTGGTCATTTTCTTGTTGGCATAATGTAACAAATGAGCTGAAAAATGTGTTGCTGGAAAAGTGCAGCAGGTCAGGCAGCATCCAAGGAACAGGAGAATCGACATTTTGGGCATAAGCCCTTCTTCAGGAAGAAGGGCTTATGCCTGAAACATCGATTCTCCTGTTCCTTGGATGTTGCCTGACCTGCTGCGCTTTTCCAGCAACACATTTTTCAGCTCTGATCTCCAGCATCTGCAGTCCTCACTTTCTCCTCCATAATATAACAAATAGTGTGCCACAGAGATAAGTGCTAGGGCCTCAGCTCTTTTTAATTCATATAAGTGTTTTGGATGAAAGCACTAAAGAAATAACACAAATTAACAAAATTTGTGACTTTGCAACAGCTAAGAACTAACTAGGCTATCATTGGAGATGGAATCTTCATTGAAATCCAGTAATATTCCCTAGATATGAATACATTATCTCATCTCTCTCATCTGAAAGAAGGAAGGCATCTGCTCTGAGGGCCAATGAGGTGGCAATGCACTCACCTCCAGAATCCACAGCCAGTGCCATTGGGCTTTGTGGTGTCTTGGCCTGACACGGTAAACTCTTCGTGCCCATCCTGGCAATCTCTCAGCCCGACGGGTGATCTTTCGGCAGTGTGTAATGGTCTCTCTACCTGGCAAAGCCTCAGCAGGTACTTCTGATTTTGAGATGTTACCTAATAGTGTGATCCCAAGATAGCTAAGCACTTAAGAAAGATTATAATGTTCGAACTTTCATCTTTATTTCTTTATTTTCTACTTAAAACTAAGAAGGTATCACTGTACTATAATTACTGCAATGGTTAACTTTTAATTTTTTTCTCTACCTTGTTCTGAAGATTTTCTACCCAGTGACTTGTGCCTAAGATGGTGTCTTGTGTGGTGACATCATACACTTTTCACTTTAGTACTTGAGTATACATGACAATAAAATCAAAATCAGAAATCAAGGACCTCAGACATAAATGCAGCAGTTGGAGAACTTACAGGAAACGTAACTACAGAGAGGCGTCCTTAATGTCTGCTAGGAGGAAGGCCACTGTGAACATCCTCCTCAATTCTTTCCTCCCAGAGGCTGAAATATAAAAAACATCAAAAATAAGACCAGGAGTAGGCAATTTGGCCCTTTGAGCCAGCTCCACCATTCAATTTAATCATTCAAAGCATGATCCTTTTCCCACTTTCTTTCCATACAGAACATTACAGTGCAGTACAGGTCATTTGGCCCACGATGTTGCGCCAACATGTGGAACCAATCTGAAGCCCATCTAACTTACACTATTCATGTTGCAGTTGTATAAGACTCTGGTGAGGCCTCATCTGGAGTATTGTGTGCAGTTTTGGTCGCCATACTATAGGAAGGATGTGGAAGCTTTAGAACGAGTGCAGAGGAGGTTTACCAGGATGTTGCCTGGAATGGTAGGAAAATCTTATGAGGAAAGGCTGAGACACTTGGGGCTGTTCTCATTGGAGAAGAGAAGGTTTAGGGGAGATCTGATAGAAGTGTATAAGATGATTAGGGGTTTAGATAGGGTAGATACTAAGAACCTTTTACCGCTAATGGAGTCAGGTGTTACTAGGGGACATAGCTTTAAATTAAGGGGTGGTAGGTATAGGACAGATGTTAGGGGTAGATTCTTCACACAGCGGGTTGTGAGTTCATGGAATGCCCTGCCCGTATCAGTGGTGAACTCTCCTTCTTTATGGTCATTTAAGCGGGCATTGGATAGGCATTTGGAAGTTATTGGGCTAGTATAGGTTAGGTAGGATTCGGTCGGCGCAACATCGAGGGCCGAAGGGCCTGTACTGCGCTGTATCCTTCTATGTTCTATGTTCTATTCTATTTTCATCCATATGTTTATCCAATGACCATTTAAATGTCCTTAAACTTGGCAAGTCTACTACTGTTGCAGGCAGGGCATTCCACGCCCTTATTACTCTCTGATTACAGAAAATACCTCTGATATCTGTCCTATATCTATCACTCATCAATTTAAACCCCTCTTGCTAGCCATCACCATCTGTGAAAAAAGGGTCTCACTGTCTACCCTATCTAACCCTCTGATTATCTTATATGTCTCAATAAAGTAACCCCCAACCTTCTTCTCTCTAATTAAAACAGCCTGAAGTCCTTCAACCTTTTCTCATAAGACCTTCCCTCCATACCAGGCAACATCCTAATAAATTTCCTCTACACCCTTTCCCAAGCTTCCTATCCTTCTTATAATGTGGAAACCGGAACTGTACTCAATACTCCGAGCGCAGATGCAGAATGACCTCATGGCTCCAAATCTTAATCCCTCTACCAATAAAAGCTAACATACCATATTCCTTCTTAATAACCCTATCAACCTGGGTGGCAACTTTCAGGAATCTATGTACATGGCCACTGAGATCTCTCTGTTCAACTACACTACCAAGAATCTTACCATTAGCCCAGTACTCTTTATTCCTGTTACTCCTTCAAAAATAAATCACGTTACACTTTTCCACATTAAACTCCATTTGTCACCTCTCAGTCCAGCTCTGCAACTTATTTATATCCCTCTGTAACCTGCAACATCCTTCGACACTATCCACAACTCCACTGACCTTAGTGTCACCCACAAATTTACTAACCCATCCTTCTACACCCTCATCCAGGTCATTTATAAAAATGACATAACAGCAGTGGCCCAAAACAGATCCTTGTGATATACCACTAGTAACTGAACTCCGGAATGAACATTTCCTGTCCACCACCATTTTCTGTCTTCTTTCGGCTCACCAATTTCTGATTTCTGTATTTTATGCAGTAGTATATTGTGGGGAACATTATCAAATGCCTTACTGAAATCCATATACACCACATCAACCACTTTACCCTCATCTACCAGTGTGGTCAGCTTCTCAAAGAATTCAATAAAGTTTGTTAGCCATGGCCTACCCTTCACAAAACCATGTTGACTATCCCCAATCAAATTATTCCTTTCTCGATGATTATAAATCCTCTCTCTTATAGCCTTTTCCAACACTTTACCCGCAAACGAAGTAAGGCTCACCGGTCTCTAATTACCAGGGTTGTCTCTACTCCCCTTCTTGAACAAGGAGACAACATTTTCTATCTAGACAATGATGACATAAAGATCAAAGCCAAAGGCTCTGCAATCTCCTCTCTGGCTTCCCAGAGAAACCTAGGATAAATCCCATTCAGCCCAAGGGATTTAACTATTTTCAGACTTTCCAGAATTGCTAACACCTCCTCTTTGCGAACCTTAATCCTGTATAGTCTAATAGCCTATGTCTCAGTATTCTCCTCAACAACATTGTCTTTTTCTAATGTAAATATTGATGAAAGATTGGCCCTAATCTTTCTCATTCTTTTATTCCTGGTATATCTATAGAAAGCTTTAGGGTTTTCCTTGATCCTATCTGCTAATGACTTCTCATGTCCTCTCCTGGCCTTTCTTAGCTCTCTCTTTAGATCTTTCCTGACTAACTTGTAACTCTCAAGCACCCTAACTAAGCCTTCACACCTCATCTTAACATAAGCATTTTAATTCCACTTGACAAGAGATTCAACTCCTTTAGTAAAGCACCACTCCCTCACTCGACCACTTCCTTCTTGCCTGATAGGTACGTACTTGTCAAGGACACACAGTACCTGGTCCTTGAATAACTCCACATTTCAATGGTTCTCTTCCCCTGCAGTTTCCTTCTCTATCCTATGCATCGTAAATCTTGCCTAATCACATCATAATTGCCTTTCCCCCAGCTGTAACTCTTGCACTATATTTTTTTTGGTTCTTTTCACCTTAAACTATATCTAAATCTTTCTTGAAAATGTTTTATGTTTTGGGCTCAATACTTTCCTTGTCAGATAATTCCACAAACTCTCAGTAAAGGAATTTATCCTTATCTTATCCAGAACTAGAGGTCATTGTTCATCAATAAGAGGGAGCCCAGTTCAGTCAATCAGAGATGTGGAAACCATTTTTTTTTCTCTGGAGACTCTTTGGAATTCTTTTCCCCAAAAGGTAGTAGATGCAAAAATCATTAAATTTTTTTAAGACAGAGATCATCATCATTGCTGGTCTCTCGCAGATGAGGTTGATTCTCTTCCACTTGCAGGATGAGTCTGTAGGTGGATGCACGGACTGAAGGGACAGGCAGTGGCCATAGGCTGGGTGAGTTGAGTGTTGGTGTGGCAAGGTGCTCCTTTCACGGTTTCCCCGTGGCTTCCCCCTGTTTTTCCTAATGGCAAATGTAGAGGTGCTTGTGCCTTCCTGGATGCTTCCTTCTCCACTTTGGACAATCTTAGGCCACTGTTCCCAGGTATCTTCGGGAATGCTGCAGTTTGACAGTGAGGCCTTGAGAGGATATCACTCTGTCCACCCAGGACTTGCCTGCCATTTAAAAGCTGGGAGTATAGTACTTGACTGGGGAGTCTCTTGTTGAGAATGTGGTATTGGAAAAGCACAGCAGGTCAAGCAGCATCCAACGTTTCAGGCATAAGCCTTTCATCAGGAATGAGGCTTATGAGTGTCCTGTTGGTCATGCAGAAGACATGCCCAGCCTGTCACAGCTATCAAGGCATGTCAGTGTCTCAATGCTGAGGATGTTAGTCTGGTCAAGGGTGGTGGTGTTGGTTCATCTGTCTTCCCAGTGAATTAACAGGATCTTGCAATGGCAGCATTGGTTATACTGCTCCAGCACCTTGAAGTGTCTATTGTAGACAGTTCACATCTCAGAGCCTACAGCAGGGTGGGAATCACTAAGAATCTGATATTATTGTCCTCAAACATCATTTTCCTCAGGGGGATGAAGGCTGCACTATCACACTGGAGGTGGTGCTGAATTTCTTCATTAGTAGCTGCTTTGGACAACAGGATATTACTGAGGCACTGAAATGGTCCACATTCTCTAAGGCCTCCCTGTGGACCTTGATGGTTGGGAAATTACTTCACAATGCCAGACCAGGTGGATGAAGGACTTTCATCTTGTGGACGTTCAAAGTGAGACCCACGCTCTCATATGCCTGGTAAAGGTGCTATGGATGGCTGGAGTAAGGTCTCTGAGATTGACATACACAAGCTTCATTGCTACTGTAGATCCATGACACTGGGTAGGGGTTGAAGGTGGTAGAGGTTGAATAATTTCCCACAGGTTTTGTAAGTTAGCAGAAGTAGATAGATCTTAATTACCAAGGACAAAAAAGATTGTCAGGAATTATGCAGAATAGGAGAGTTGAGAGTGAAATTAGATCACCCACGATGGTATTGAATGGCGATGTAGTCTCGAATGGGCCGAAAGACCTACACTGGTTCCTTGTTGGTATTTCCTGAGAGTGCGGTAGAGGCAGGATCAATCGAGTTTCTTCAATGGGAATTAGCTGATTAAAACTACTTGTAAGGAATAGGGGTTAGGCGAATCGCCATTGTCGAGAGCCAGTACGCTTACTACAGGCCGAATGGTCTCCTCAAGCGAAAAGTAGAATATAAAATAATATCAATAAAGAAAAGAACTGTGGATGCTGGAGATCTGAAACAAAATCAGGTAATACTGAAGAAACTCAGACTGTTATTAAATACGAAAAGATTGTCTTTATACTGAAGCTGAAGTTGGGATTGGGGTGATTTCGGAGGAGAAGGGGAAGGGAAGAAGAAGTGAGCGGAGAGGTGGAGACAGAGCCCAGAGAGAGAGAGAGGCACAGAGTGGCTGTGGGGGTTGAGGCGGGGGAAGATTAAAATGATAGGTAGACCAGCAGAACAGCTGATGAAATGAGGAAATGAGTGAGTCGCGCTGAATCCAGGCCAGATAACGTGTTCATGGGCGCGGGTGTAAGTGGAGCACCAATCACATTCGGACGATTACAATTGAACTATAAACCTACTTCAAGATGAACAACTGAATACTGTGATGTATACTGCCGTAAAATGGTTGAAGAGGTAGCGTGGCCGAGCGGTCTAAGGCGCTGGATTTAGGCTCCAGTCTCTTCGGAGGCGTGGGTTCGAATCCCACCGCTGCCAGTCGGCATTTTCTGCAATTACTGTTGTTCTGCCGCTTAGAACTGAAGTTTATTATTTGTATCACTTTTGCGAGAAACACTGTGCTGTGTTGATTTTAGTCCCATTGAAACTAAAATTAGTTACTGAAACGGCTTTCTCAGCTGTCAATGAACTACTGGTTTGTAACCGCCTGTTCCAATCTGAATTTGCTGCTCTCTGCTGGGGCAGCGACAGTGGTGCTGGAATGATTTCCAAGTTGTCGAGATCAGCCTGGATCTTCATCCTAGTGACTCTGCAGTGGCAATTTACAGGTCAACAATACTTTCTGCTTGGAGAAAGTGAGGACTGTAGATGCTGGAGATCAGAGCTGAAAATGTGTTGCTGGAAAAGCGCAGCAGGTCAGGCAGCATCCAAGGAGCAGGAGAATCGACGTTTCGGGGATTCCTGAAGAAGGGCTCATGCCCGAAACGTCGATTTTCCTGCTCCTTGGATGCTGCCTGACCTGCTGTGCTTTTCCAGTACATTTCCAATACTTCCTGTTTGTCGATTTCTGTCTGAGTCTCCTAGACCAAATAAAAGGTATTAAATAAAACAAAAAAAAACTGCGAGTGCTTAAGATAAGAAGCAAAAATAGCAATTGCTGGAGGAACTCAGCACCTGCGGAGAGAAAGGAAAGTTGACATTTGGAGTCGCTAACTTGAAAATTTAACTCTGCTGCCAGACCTGATGAAGGGCTTTTGCTGGAAACGTCGATTCTCCTGCTCCTCGGATGCTGCCTGACCTGCTGTGCTTTTCCGGCACCACTCTAATCTAGACTCTGATCTCCAGCATCTGCAGTCCTCACTTTCGCCCTGCTGCCAGACCTGCTGAGATTCTCCAGCGATTCTGTTTGTGTTGAAACTGGCTGTAGGTACTTCTCCAGCTTGTCCCTATTATCAACGGGTCCAAAGTCAATTGGCGAAGAAGCAGCTCTTCTTAAAACTTGTGATTTCACATAAACCTGTTGGACTATAACCTGGTATCGAGTGACCTCTAACCTTGTCCACCCCAGGCCCAACACTGGCCCCTCCATATTCTCTGCTGGAGTTTAGAAGACAAGAGACGATTTAATTGAATCATGTGAGATCCCGAGGGTTATTAACCAGACGGATATGCAGAGGATGTTTCTACTTGTGGGAGAACGGAGAAATAGGGGTCACTGGTCAAAAATAAGGAGTCCACCATTTAAAACAGGTGTGAGCTTTTTTCTCGCTCTTTCAGAGGTCGTGAGTTTCCTTCAAGATAGAATGGATGCAGAATCACTGAACTTTTAAGGATGAGGTGGATACATTCTTAAACAAAGCATTGAAAGGTATTCAGGGGTATGGAGGGATACGGATTTGAGGTGACAATCAAAACTGCGATTATCCTCAGTGGGCGAGTAGGGTCGAGGTACCTACTTCCTGCTGGTATATTTGAGATCAGCTGTAAATTGAGATCAGCTGTACAAGCTCGGACAATACCTTGAAAGGGGTTTTGTCCCCATTATTTGACCTGAATGTTCTCTGACATTAAATATGGGGCGCAGCTAATTTCAGCTCAATGTATCCGATCAGGTACATAGCATGTTTGTAACAAATGTAGGTTTACAATTTTCACGCTAGCTATAATACAAGCCGCTATTTATACCAGTAAAGAGTTTGCGCTTCGAACTGAACGCAAAACATATTTTTCTGATATCCACGTTCGCACGTGGAAAACTCAATACTGGCAGCGGTGGGATTCGAACCCACGCCCCCGAAGAGACTGGAGCCTTAATCCAGCGCCTTAGACCGCTCGGCCACGCTACCGTATGTGTAACCAAGCTATCTGTTTCTAAATTGAAGAAATGCTTGTTCTGTATTTGTATGGAGACTGACTAGACTGGGATTATCACCGAGAAAAAACTGAGGACTGCAGATGCTGGAGATCAAAGTCAAGGATGTGGCGCTGGAAAAGCACAGCAGGTCAGGCAGCATCCGAGGGGCAGAAGAATCAACGTTTCGGTGAAAAGCCCTTCATCAGGAAATAAGCTTGTGAGCCCGGGGTGGAGAGAGGAATAGGGCTGGGGGGAGTGGGGGCAGTGTTATCTTAATTGAAGTTACATCAACTATTTCACTGGGCAGGGAATTCCATAGATTTACGACCCTCTGTGTGAAGGAGTTCCTTCTCAACACAGTCCTAAATTTGCTCCCTCTAATCTTGAGGCTCTGCCCTCTTCTCCTAGTTTCACCTGCCAGTGGATGTATCCTCTCTAATTCTATCTTCTCTATTCCATTCATAATTTTATATGTTTCCATAAGATCTCCCCTCATTCTGCTAAATTCCAATGCATATAATCCCAGTCTAGAGTGTGACACTGGGAAAGTACAGCAGGTCAGGCAGGGTGCAGGGGTGGGGAGAATCGACGTTTTGGGCAAAAGACCTTCATCAGGAATGAGGCTGGTGAGCCCAGGGGGTGGAGAGATAAATGGTAGGAGGGGTGAGTCTGAAGGAAAGGTAGCTGAGAGTGCGATAGGTGGATGGAGGTGGGGGAGCAGATTTAAGACCAAATTGAGAAGGAAGTTTTTCACCCAGGGGGTTGTTAAACTATGGAATTCCTTGCCCAGTGAAGTAGTTGGTGCCACTTCAAAGCTATGATAGATATTTTTTGAACAATAAAGGAATTAAGGGGTACGGTGAGAGCGTGGGTAAGTGGGGTTGAGTCCATAAAAAGACCAGCCATGATCTTATTGAATGGCGGAGCAGGCTGGAAGGGCCTACTCCTGTGCCTAGTTTTTATGTTTTAATGGATATGTTTGAATTACAGTAAAAAATGGTAGTTGAATCAAGTGATTCGTTCCTTCAAACATTACTCCACCATCCCCAGAAAATTACTCTGTTTTGTTCAATGAGGGAAAGGGGACAGGATAGCGAGGAGCAGACAGCAGCAGCATTTTATTTAACATAAGGGTATAGAAACTGTTAGTTTAGAGCAGAGAGCCTGACACGATCAGTTTGTGGTGCCATCATTGTCACGGCCTTTCTGTAAGGGCGAGTGTGTACCAGATTGATACCAGCTTTTAAATGTGATATCCATAAAATGTAGGAGCAAAAATAGGCCATTCAGCCCATTGAGTCTGCTCCGTCATTCAATAGGATAATGGCTGATCTGATCATCCTCTACTTTCCTGCCTTTTTTTCCTACAACATCGGATTCCTCATATTGATTAAAAATCTGTCTCTCAGCTTTGAATATACTTGACGACACTGTCTTGACAGCCCTCTGCGGTGAAGAGTTCCACAAACTCACTGCTCTCTGAGAGAAAATAAATTATCGCCATCTCTGTTTGAAGTGGGCCATCCCTTATTATGAGAGATTATGTCCCCTAGTGTCATCACCCTGCCTTGCCCCTAAAAAGTTTGTACTTTTCAATAAGGTCACTCTTCTAAACTCCAAAGAGTACAGACCAAAATTGCACAATCTCTCCTCAGAAAACACTCCCTTCATACGCAGGATCACCTGAACAAATCTTCTCTGGTCTACCCCCAGTGTCAGTATCATCGTTGCATAGATGGGGGGAGAAAACAAACACCACAATGAGATTTCAGATCATACTCCAAGATCATTAGTCCAGTTTACTAGTTTAGTAACATTATCACCTTTCCCACACGGATGACAAGCAATATCTATTGCCAAAAAGAGAAAATCTAAGTATCGCCCTATGACCTTTCCATCATTAAAGTCCCCCACAATCAACATCTAAGGGTTACCATTGACGAGAAAGTGAACTGGACCAGCCACATAAATCCAGTGGCTACAAGAGCAGGTCAGAGGAATCTTGCAGCAAGTAACTCACCTCCTGATTTCTCAAATCCTGACCATTATCTACAAGACATGTGATGGAATAACACACCCCCACCCCTTCTCCCCATGCCCACCGGTTGGTCGCAGTTGCAACCATGCAAGTAGCTCAACACCATCTAGGACAAAGCAACCCACTAGATTGACACTACATTCACAATCACCCATTCCCTCCACCACTGACACAAGGTGGCAGCAGTGTATACTATCTACAAGATGCACTGCAAAAATTCATAAAGTCTTCTTAGCATTACCTTCCAAACCCACAACCATTTCCATCTAGAAGGGACAAGGACAGCATATACATGGAAACACCACCCCCTGCAAGGTCCCTCCAAGCCACGCACCATCCTGACTTGCAAATACATTCCTATTCTTTCAGGGTCTCTGGGTCAAAATCCTGGAACTCATTCTCATAACAGCATTGTGGATGTATTACACCCCACAGACTGCAGTTGTTCAAGAAACCAGTACACCACCACTTTTATAGGGGGAAATTAGGGACAGCAATGAATGCTGCTCCAGCTAGCAACAATGGCATCCCAAGAAAGAATGCTAATTGGAGATTTGATCCTATTTGGGGGTAGATTTGGGATTGGCAATATGTCAGACCTGCATTTGGCAGTGATTTCAAGAACAATAGGACATTGAACCACAGAATTAGGGCAATTATTCCTTTGTCTACAAGCTATGCATGTATTTCAAAAGTCAATTGCACCAGCATTATACTGTTGTATTGATAAAGAATACTGTCGGAGACAATTCTTTCTAAGAACAAAAAACAAAGAAGAAAGAAAATTTACAGCCTAGTAACAGGCCCTTCGGCCCTCCAAGCCTATACCGATCCAAATCCACTGTCCAAACCTATCACCCAATTCTTAAGGATCTGCATCCCTTTGCTCCTATCTGCTTATGCATCCGTCCACACACACCTTAAATGAATCTACCGTGCCTGCCTCTACTACCTCTGCTGGCAATGCATTCCAGGCACCTACCACCCTCTGTGTAAGGTACTTTCTGCATGTATTCCACCCTAACCTTTTCGTATCTCGACTTGAACACATGATTGGGAGAAACCTTATCTCTATCCACCCTGTCATTACCCTTCATGATTTTGTAAACTTCAATCAGGTCCCCCTCAATCTCCTTTCTTCTAATGAAAACAAACCTAATCTACTCAACCTCCCTTCATAGCTAGCACCTTCCATACCAGGCAACATCCTCAAAAACCTTCTCTGCACCCTCTCCAAATCATCCACATCCTTTTGGTAATGTGGCGAACAGAACTGCACACAGTATTCTAAATGCAACGGAACCAAAGCCTTGTACAATTTTAACATGACCTGTCAGCTCTACCTCTTTTACTCAATACCCCATCTGATGAAGGCAAGCATACCATATGCCTTCTTGACCACTCTATTCATAGTTCTGGGTGTTACTCTACCCAGAGTTCTGCTCAACAGACAGTTCACTGTGATTCAGTCCTTTAACCCTCTCCAGGGTCCCCATAACACCAAAGAAAGCTCCCCCTCATCAGTGACTTTCTCTGTATCACCTTTCATCAAGCCATCTCTTCATTCTTTCTCAACAACTGGTGACTGACTGTTTCACAAGGACAATAGTGCCATGTTGCAATCTCAGAGTTTTGCTCCATTTTCTGACAGTTGCTGCTTATCTCTTTTTCAATATTGATGAAACCAAGGATACAGGAAGGGTTATGTGCTACAAGACTGGTTTAATTTGCTCTCTCTAAATCATTTCAAATGCCTCCAAGGCTGGGGGAGTAGGAAAGATGGGAAAGTTGGAAAGGCTCAGAAAGGATTTACAAAGATGTTGCCAGGGTTGGAGGGTTTGAGCTATAGGGAGAGGCTGAATAGTCTGGGGCTGTTTCCCAGGAGCATCGGAGGCTGAGGGGTTGTTGATTTTATAGAGTTGTGTGAATTTATAGAGGTTTATAAAATCATGAGGGGTAAGGATAGACAAGGCCTTTCCCCAGTGTAGCAGTGTCCAGACCAGAAAGAAAGAGGGGAAAGATTTAAAAAGGGACCCCAGGCACAATTCTCACACAGACAAGGAGTGTGAATGATTTGGAGATGCCAGTGTTGGACTGGGGTGTACTAGCTTTGTGCTTCCAATTAAATCTGTTGGACTATAACCTGATGTTGTGTGATTATTAACTTTAAAGGTGTGTGTATGTAGTGAGCTGCCAGAGGAAGTGGTAGAGGTTGATACAATGACAACATTTCAAATACATCTGGATGGGGACATGAATAGGAAGGGTTTAGAGGGATATGGGCCAAGAGCTGGCAAATGGGACTAGATTGGATTGGGATATCTGGTCGGCATGGACGAGTTGGACCGAAGGGTTTGTTTTCCATGTTGTATAACTCTGTACAACTCTAAATGTGGGATTTAGTAGTTTCCATTTCAAACTAAGCTGCTTTCACTCTTTTTCTGCAAGGGTTGATGGTGTCTGAGTCAGTGTCTCCTTGAAACAGCTCACGGGTGCAGTGTGAGTAGTAAGTACATATTGCTGACGTGACAAGCAGACACTGGACAGCAATAGGATTCCAGATATCACTCCTGCGTGATGTGGAGCGGGGAATACGCCTGCAGCTGGGATTTCTGTCATGAATGGGTCAGAAAAATGTGTCCAGACGTGGCTGCAAAATGTAAATAGAAGATATGTGGTTTAAAAATGAAAGTAAACCACATTTACTTTCACCCATCCCTCTCCAGTTTCCCCACCTCACAGGTCCCCTTTATTTATCTCCCCAACTCCCTGGACTGTTTAGTTCCCTCTGGTTCCGGGCATCCCGCCTATTGTACCAGTCCCTTCTAATTAACGCCATAGGTTTTTTTAAAACCTTTATCATTTTAAAACGGCGCCCTCCCGTTATTAAAATCGCCCAGTTTAGAGCGAGCATTAATTATCGATGGACCACTGATCCGAGTAATCCTTTCCCCGAGAACTGACCGAGATTTGCGGGGGGGGGGGGAGTGGGGGAGGGGGTGGGCAGGCTTGTCACAAATCAAAGATGAACATTTTATAAAGAAATAAAACAGCAAGAGATTTCGCCAAGATAAACTCTAAACTTTAAATCATTGGGAAGGAGTATCTCTCGGTATTTTCTTCTAAACGGGAACATAACACATTTCAAAGTTACAGGTTCGATTGCGCAGGTTCTAATTATTCTAGAAATAATATTATTCTCAATATAATACAGGCCCTTGTTTAAGCGGAAGTTGGCTCCCGGCTAAGCCGGTTGTATACGGAAATGAAACTCTTCCAATTTAGACCCTAATCCTTTCCAATGAGCGCTTTCCCATCGCGGTGTTCAGACATCCAGGAAAGTGAGCGACTGCTGCTGCCTCTTTTGTGAGAGGGCGGCAGATTAAAAAAGCAATAAAAGTTAAAAGGAGCCAAATCCGATTCTGGCTCTTTGGAGACTCATTCGACGCGATTAATCCGTGAGTTTGAAGCAGGAGCACAGACTGTAACTTGGCCCGGGGTCACCGGGAGCAGGGGGTGGCCGCAGCACTGCAGCACCCAGTTCTAACATGGGAATTTAATTATATCTCAAAGAGAACTGTCTTACCTCCCGCCGAGAAGGGACACAGGAGGTTCCTGAAAGCGAGGATTAATTTCAGAGATAACTTTGAGGTCTGCGCAGAGAGAGATAGTGAGTGCGCAACAGTAGTGCATAGACAAAGTCAGAAATAGAGAGAAGGGCAGATATAGATTGAGTGTGAATGGTATATGGAAGGCTAAATGGGATCACAGAGATAGGGAAGGTGTGGGGACTGGAGGAGGTTGCAGAGATAGGAAAAAAGTAGGGGCTGGAGAAGGTTACAGAGATAAGGAGGGGTGTACGAGTTAAAACATAGAACATTACCATGCAATACAGGGCCTTCAGCCCTCGATGTTGTGCTGACCAGTGGAACCAATATGAAGCCTACACTATTCCATTTTCATCCATATGTTTATCCAATGACCGCTTAAATGCCCTTAAAGCTGATGAGTCTACTACTGTTGCAAGCAGGGCATTCCTGGCACCCAGTGCTCTCTGAGTAAAGAAACTACCTCTGACATTGGTCCTATATCTATCACTCCCCCTTAATTTAAAGCTGTGTCCCCTTGTGCTAGCCATCACCATCCGAGAAAAAGGGTTTTCACTGTCCACCCCATCTAACCCTCTGATTATTTTATATGTCTCAATAAAGTCACCTCTCAGCCTTCTTCTAACAAAAACAGCCTCAAGTCCCTCAAGCCTTTCCTTGCAAGACCTTCCCTCCTTACCAGGCAACATCCTGGTAACTCTCCTCTGCACCCTTTCCAAAGCCTCCACATCCTTCCTATAATGCAGTGACCAGAACTGTACACAATACTCCAAGTGCAGCCGCACTAGAGTTTTGTACAGCTGCAACATGACCTCATGGTTCTGAAACTCAATCCTTCTCCCAATAAAAGCTAACACACTGTATATCTCCTAATAACCCTGTCAACCTGGATGTAAAAAGTGAGGTCTGCAGATGCTGGAGATCAGAGCTGAAAATGTGTTGCTGGTTAAAGCACAGCAGGTCAGGCAGCATCCAAGGAACAGGAAATTCGACGTTTCGGGCCAGAGCCCTTCATCCTGATGGGCTCGAATTTCCTGTTCCTTGGATGCTGCCTGACCTGCTGTGCTTTAACCAGCAACACATTTTCAGCTCTATCACACCTGGATGGCAACTTTCATGGATCTGGACACTGAGATCTCTCAGCTCATATACACTACCACAAATCGTACCATTGGCCCTGTACTCTGCATTCCTGTTACTCCTTTCAAAGTGAATCACCTCACACTTTTCCACACTAAACTCCATTTGCCACCTCTCAGCCCAGCTCTGCAGCTTATCTATGTCCCTCTGTAATGTGCAAAATCCACAACTCCACTGACCTTGTGTCATCCACAAATTTACTAGCCCATCCTTCTGCACCCTCATTCAGGTCATTTATAAAAATGACAACAGCAGTGCCCCCAAAACAGATCCTTGCAGTACACCACTAGTAACTAGATTCCAGGATGAGCCCTTTATCCTCTGTCTTCTTACAGTTAGCCAATTTCTGATCCAAACCACTAAATCACCCTCAATCCCATGCCTCCATGTTTGGTGTAATAGCCTACTATGTGTCACCTTATCAAATGCCTTATTGAAATCCATATACACCACATCAACCACTTTACCCTCATCCACCTGTTTGGTCACCATCTCAAAGAACTCAATAAGGTTTGTGAGGCATGACCTATCCTTACCCACAGCCAAATTAAGGCTTACTGGTCAATCATTGCCAGGATTGTCTCTACTCCCTTTCTTGTACAAGGGACAATATTTGCTATCCTCCAGTCTTCTGGCACTATTGACGACATAAAGATCAAAGCCAAAGGCTTTGCGATCTCCTCCCTGGCTTCCCAGGGAATCTTAGGATAAATCCCATCTGGCCCAGGGGACTTAGCTATTTTCACACTTTCCAGAATTGCTAACACTTCCTCCCTGTGAACCTCAATCCTATCTAGTCTAGTCCCCTGTATCTCAGTATTCTCCTCAACAACATTGTCCTTTTCAAGTGTGAATACTGAAGAAAAATATTCATTTAGCACATCCCCTATCTTCTCTAACACCATGCACTACTTCCCACTACTATCCTTGATTGACCCTAAACTTACTCTGGTCATTCTTTTATTCCTGATAATACCTATAGAAATCTTTTGGGTTTTCCTTGATTCTACCTGCCAAAGACATCTCATTAGATTACTTACAGTGTGGAAACAGGCCCTTCAGCCCAACAAGTCCACACCGACCTGCCGAAGCACAACCCACCCATATCCCTACACCTACACCTTCACCCCTACAGGCAATTTAGCGTGGCCAATTCACCTGGCCTGCACATCTTTGTGACTGTGGGAGGAAACCGGAGCACCCGGAGGAAACCCACGCATACACAGGGAGAATGTGCAAACTCCACACAGTCAGTCGCCTGAAGCGGGAACTGAACCCAGGTCTCTGGTACTGTGCTACCGTGCCGCCCGTTGTCTCCTGGCTCTTCTTAGCTCTCTCTTTAGGTCTTTCCTGGCTAACTTATAACTCTCATGTGCCTTAACTGAGCCTTCACATCTCATCCGAACATAGCCCTTCTTCTTCCTCTTGACAAAAGATTCAACCTCTTTATTAAACAATGGCTCCCTTGCTTGACTACTTCCACCCTGCCTGACAGGTACATACTTATCAAGGAGATGCAGTAGCTGTTCCTTGAATAACTCCACATTTCAATTGTGCCCATGCCTGCAGTTTCCTTCCCCATCCTATGCACCCTAATTCTTGCCTAATCACATCATAATTGCCTTTTCCCCAGCTATAACGCTTGCTCTGTGATATATAACTATCCCTGTCTATCGCTAAAGTAAACATAACTAAATTGTGGTCACTATCACTGAAGTGCTCACCTACCGCCAAATCTTAACACCTGGCCAGGTTCATTACCCAATCCCAAATCCAATGTGGCCTTGCCCCTTGTTGTCTTATCTGCATACAGTGAGAAAGTGAGGACTTTCAGTTGAGAGCACTTAACTCCTCCTCCCACTCTGCCAAGTAATGGGCCTCCTCCATCACCATACCCCCATCACCCGATGCCTGGAGGAACAATGCCTCATCTTCTGCCTTGGGACTCTCCAACCATACAGCATCAATGTGAATTTCACTGGTTTCCTCATTTCCCCAGCCCCACTTTATCACAGTTCCAACCTTATAACTTGGTACCACCCTCTTGAACTCTCTGACCTGTTCATCTTCCTTCCCACCCACCTGCTCCACCCTCCTCTCTGACCTATCACCATTGCCCCCACCTTCATCTGCCTATTGCACTCTCAACTACCTTTCCTCCAGCCCCACCCCCCACCTCCATTTATCTCTCTATCCCGTCCACTCACAAGCCTCCTGAAGGGGTCTTGCCCAAAACGTCGATTCTCCTGCTCCTCAGATGCTGCCTGACCTGCTGGGCTTTTCCAATACCTCACTCTTGACTCTTGCCAGGAAACCATCCTGCACACATTGGACAAAAACTGACCCATCTGAAGTACTCAAACTATAGTATTTCCAGTCAATATTTGGAAAGTTAAAGACCCCCATAGCAACTACCCTGTTACTCTTGCTCCTATTCAGAGTTGGAGGAGGTTCCAGAGGTAGGAAAAATGTAGGGGCTGGAGGAGGTGACTGAGATAGCGAGGGATTAGGGCTGGAAAAGGTTACTGAGATATGCACGAATTTGGGGAAAAAAAGAATTTAAACTTGAAAGATTTGTGTTGCCTCAAATTGAGAAAGAATTTGGGAGTGAAATTGAGTGATGTGGAGTAGCTGAAAATGTGTTGCTGGTTAAAGCACAGCAAGTTAGGCAGCATCCAAGGAACAGGAAATTCGATGTTTCGGGCCAGAGCCCTTTTTTGGAAATATAACATATATTAAGGGATTGTGTGGGGAATTTGAAGATATTAAAGTGGTAAAACTTTCTGTTTTAAAACAGACTTTTACTACGTCTTTTTGGAAATAAGGTCAAGATGGTAAGTGGTTTACAGAAAGTCAATTGATTTTGGAAAGTAGCCAAACAAAACATTTGGTGAAATATGATATGGGGTTTATTGCCCTTAATTGATGGAAATCCAGACTTTGAAAGAGACTAAGCTGCCTGTTCTGGTAATCCAGCAATCATTTTTCTGTTTTCTGTTCTAGGAATCTTGGCGATATAAGAAGGAGGAGGGGTTAGAAAGCTGTTCAAAGCTGCAGCAGCACCGCAACACTGTCCTGTACTCGTCCAGTCTCTTGGCTATTTGGTAACGGGATAAAGTCTGCCCTGACCACCTGGCTGGCAAACCCTGTGAACATAGTCGAAGGGAGTGGACCCAGCTAGCTGCAGCTGCTTACAGCTTGAGACTCAGCTCATCAGCGGGACAGTCCTCGGTCTGTGGAGCATATGAAGGTTTCTCTCAGCTCCTCTCCAATCAGATTCTGCTCACCGGCTCTTTCAATCTGAAAACGGAGTGCGATAAGGCAAGTATACGGTAGATAGAATCTTCCGCTGTTTCCGGGGCAACAGGTGGGGGTAAAATATAAATCGGGGAGGATGTTGACTTTTATGGGCTTGGCCTTTACAACAGTGTGATTTTGAGTGTTGAACCGAAAGCCCCATATCACTGGGGTAAATGCGAAATTGCTGGCGATTTTCTGGCTACAAAACTGAAACAATTTTATTTTTAAAAAAAGACTCGGTAGAGGTCGACTGTAAACCGAGAAAGAGTTGAAGGAGTTGAATTGGAAACTCGGTGCTGTTGCAGTCAATGGAACAGATCTGGACAGTTCTCCCCAGTGTCCTGAACAGTATTTATCCCTCAGTACAACATGTTGTACATTCAAATATCTTCAAGGCTTAGTTACTCATGAACTTTTGATGATCAAGAGTCAAAGGCTATGACAGTGGGTGTTAAACTAAAGTCAGATCAGTCACCATCTTATTGAATGACGAAAAACCTCGAGGGACCCAATAGTTTTCCTTATGATGTTAGGAACTGCACATAAACATAAACATAATTAACCAGTAAGTGCCTTAATATATCCTGAGCTGAAGCTGGATGACATTTTTTAAAATGTACTGAGTGATCCTTGGAGTTACTTGCTGCTTGTGACTGGCTCCTTCCATTTCCCAGAACTAAATTTTATTCATAACATTTAGGAAGATACCTTAACTAACAGTTCAAATTAGACGTGACATACAGCGCAAACTCTGAGTAATCGGAGATTCTTCTCCACACTCACAAGGACAGCCACTATATTCACTTCCAGTGAGACACACTGCCCTAAGCATGTTACGTGCTGCCCCCCCCCGCCCCCCCACACACACACACACCACAGAAACACCTTAGACAGCAGACGTTCCCTCTTGAACCTTGCAATGAGCCAGTCACATCAAGAGTTTTGTACACCTAAAGAGCAGTGGGTTTCAGATAAACCAAACAACATCTTTCATTGAGCAGATCTCAATCCAAACTAGTGAATACTATCTTGGGCGGTTCAGTGGTTAGCACTTGCTGCCTCATAGCACCAGAGAACCAGTTCTGATTCCAGCCCCAGGCATCTGTGTGGAGTTTGTAAAAACAATGACTGCAGATGCTGGAAACCAGATTCTGGATTAGAGTGGTGCTGGAAAAGCACAGCAGTTCAGGCAGCATCCGAGGAGCAGGAAAATCGACGTTTTGGGCATCAGGAATAAGGCAGAGAGCCTGAAGGGTGGAGAGATAAATGAGGAGGGTGGGAGTGGGGAGAAAGTAGCATAGAGTACAATGGGTGAGGGGGGGGTAGGATGAAGGTGATAGGTCAGAGAGGAGGGTGGAGTGGATAGGTGGAAAGGAAGATAGGCAGGTAGGACAAGTCATGGGGACAGTGCTGAGCTGGAAGTTTGGAACTGGGGTGGGGTGGGGGAAGGGGAAATGAGGAAACTGTTGAAGTCCACATTGATGCCCTGGGGTTGAAGTGTTTCGAGGCAGAACATGAGGCGTTCTTCCTCCAGGCGTCTGGTGGTGAGGGAGCGGCGGCAAAGGAGGCCCAGGACCTGCATGTCCTCGGCAGAGTGGGAGGGGGAATTGAAATGTTGGGCCACGGGGCGGTGTGGTTGATTGGTGCGGGGTCCCAGAGATGTTCCCTAAAGCGCCCTGCTAGAAGGCGTCCAGTCTCCCCAATGTAGAGGAGACTGCATCGGGAGCAACGCATACAATAAATGATATTGGTGGATGTGCAGGTAAAACTTTGATGGATATGGAAGGCTCCTTTAGGGCCTTGGATAGAGGTGAGGGAGGAGGTGTGGGCGCAAGTTTTGCAGTTCCTGCGGTGGCAGGGGAAGGTGCCAGGATGGGAGGGTGGGTTGTAGGTGGGGCGTGGACCTGACCAGGTAAGTCACGGAGGGAATGGTCCTTGCAGAAGGTGGAAAGGAGTGGGGAGAGAAATATATCCCTGGTGGTGGGGTCCGTTTGGAGGTGACAGAAATGTTGTTGGATGATTTGGTTTATACGAAGGTTGGTAGGGTGGAAGGTGAGCACCAGGAGGGTTGTGTCCTTGATACGGTTGGAGGGGTGTGGTCTGAGGGTGATGGTGCGGGATGTGGAGGAGATGCATTGGAGGGCATCTTTAACCACGTGGGAAGGAAAATTGTGGTCTCTAAAGAAGGAGGCCATCTGGTGTGTTCTGTGATGGAACTGGTCCTCCTGGGAGCAGATACGACGAAGGTGGAGGAATTGGGAGTACGGGATGGCATTTTTGCAGGAGGTAGGGTGGGAAGAGGTGTAATCCAGGTTGCTGCGGGAGTCGGTGGGTTTGTAACAAATGTCAGTGTCAAGTCGGTGCGCAATCTCCCCTGCTCTGCGTGGGTTTCCTCCCACAGTCCAAAGGTGCGCAGCTTAGGTGAATTGGCCATGCTATGTTGCCCATAGTGTAGGAAGGTGCATTAGCTAGAGGTAAATATAGGATAATAGGGTAGGGGAATGGGTCTGGGCAGGTTACTCTTTTAAGGGTTGGTGTGGACTTGTTAAGCCGAAGGGATTCTATTCTGTGGTGTCTCCCCTTTGGAAGGCCGCACAGAGTCCTCTTTGATGGACCTTTGTTTACTAGACTGACTTTGCAAAAACACAGTGAGGTAGAAGATAGAAAATGCTCTCTTTCCAGCTAGTGAGGAGTCAATGATCACAATGAGAAAGGATGTGACTAACAGGGGTACTTCTCACTGCCTGATGAATTTGTGGTTAGAAGTATTTTTCAGCATTTTATTTACTATCTGCACTGTCTGACTGATTAGTATGTTCAGTAAAACCACAAATGACCTTTCCCTAAAAGGATACAGGGGGAACGCAGGAGAATGGGGTTGAGAAACTTATCAGCCATGATTGAATGGCAGAGCAAACTCAATGGGCTGAATGGTCTAATTTCTGCTCCTATGTCTTATGGTCTTAAAACTATCTTCAAAGTTTTAAAAAGTACATCATATAACCAAAGTTGACATCAGAGAAAGTGCAAAATGAATCAGTTTAATCAGATTATTTATGTAACTGACTGCATTTACAATTACAGTCAATACTTGCAATGTTCATTACATGTTAAACATACAACTCAAGAGTTCACAGCTTCCAACTACAATGTACAAGTCCTGAAGGGCTTTAAAGAGTGTTCTTTCCTAATTGTTGTCCCAGACTCCAGTCCATCCCGAAACTTGTAATCTGGACTTGGGAATGTGCCAATCAGCAAAATCCAATTGTGGACAGCTCATTACTCCAGGTTCTTGACAGATCACATAGAATAATTCATGATTTGATAATCATCCATCCAGCCATCTTGATGTCACCCCCTGGGAATATCCCACATAGCACAGAGCCTTGTGCCTATTGTAATGAAGATGATTACAATAAATGAACAGTATTGTACCTTTCTCCAGGCTGGCTTTGCAGAGGCATGTTGCAGAACAATGTGGATAAACATTTCTGAATCACCTCAAGGGCAACCTGTAGAGTGAATGGCCTCATATTGGAAAAATCTGTTGGAAGGCCTTCCTATGTCCAGCCAAACTAGATTCTGGTACTTGTTTCCAAAATCTGATGATAAGGCTTTCTGACAAATGACTTTGACTTTCTGCTCACAGAACCATGATACAGGATTCACCATCTCCTTTAACCCCCAAGATGTGGAAAACATGAAATGAAAACTAATGCCTTGTGGATTTGTGGTCAAAGATGTGTTTCTCTACAAGGGTTAGGTGGAATAACACAGTTCAAATGCATGGCTTGTTCTGCTACAACATGGCTAGATTCATCCTTCACAATACTAGGGATGGGTAGCACATGGTGACACTGAGTGTTTGTACACTCTAGGTCTATGGACAGCTTGATGCAATCCCCCACATGCACCCAAAGCTGACCATCAGAATGAGGATAACATTAACCTCTTTGTCTGGAGGGAGATGTAGCATCTCCCTGACAGGTTATCCAGACAAAGTAAAACATGGTGAGGGTGATCCTCAGAATGCTGAAGCCATGTCCGATAACAATTGAGCTCCTTAACCACAATGGAAAGGGATTGCTGTTTCTGCACTGCCCACCTTTCTACTCCCTTGGTGACAGGATAATATGTGCTAATCGGGAATGTAGGACCAATCTGAAATAACAAATTAAGAAGGCTAAAAGGAGTCAAGAAATATATTTAGCAAACAGGATTAAGGAAAATCCCAAAGCCTTTTTTTCATATATAAGCAGCAAGAGGGGTTGACCCACTCAGGGATAAAGGAGGAAAGTTATGCATGGAATCAGAGAAAATGGGTGAGATTCTTAACGGGTACTTTGCATCGGTATTCACCGAGGAGAGGGACATAACGGATGTTGAGATTAGGGATAGATGTTTGATTACTCTAGGTCAAGTCAGCATAAGGAGGGAGGAATAGTTAGTTGTTCTAAAACGCATTAAGATGGACAAGTCCCAGGTCCAGATGGGATTTATCCCAGATTTCTGAGGGAAGTGAGAGTGGAAATAACTGGGTCCTTAACAGATATCCTTGCAGCATCCTTGAACATGGGTGAGGTCCCAGACACTGGAAAATTGCTAATGTTATCCCCTCATTTCAGAAGGGCGGCCTGGATACTCCAGGTCATTATAGACCGGTGAGCCTGTGGTAGTGAAGCTGCTGGAGAAGATACTGAGGGGTAGGATTTATTCCCATCTGGAAGAAAATGGGCTTATCAGTGATAGGCAGCATGGCTTTGAGCGGGGAAGGTCATGTCTTACCAACTTAGTAGAATTCTTTGAGGAAATGACAAAGTTGATTGATATGGGGAGGGCTGTAGATATCATATACATGAACTCCAGTAAGGCGTTTGATAAGGTTCCCTGGCAGACTGATGGAGAAGGTGAAGTTGCATGGGGTCCATGGTGTACTGGTTAGATGGATAGAGAACTGGCATTTAACAGGAGGCAGAGACTAGTAGTGGAAGGGAGTTTCTCAAAATGAAGTCCTGCGACCAGTGGTGTTCCACAGGGATCCGTGCTGGGACCACTGTTGTGTGTGATATACATAAATGATTTGGAGGAAGGTATAGGTGGTCTGATTAGCAAGTTTGCAAATTACACTAAGATTGGTAGAGTAGCAGATAGTGAAGGGGACTGTCAGCAAATACAGCAGAATATAGATAGATTGGAGAGTTGGGCAGAGAAATGGCTGAAGGAGTTTTATCAGAACAAATGCAATCTGATGCATCTTGGAATATCCAATTCAAGAATGAACTATACAGTAAATGGAAAAATCCTGGGGTAAAATGATGTCCAGAGAGGTCTAAGTGTTCAGATTATTGTTCCCTGAAGGTGGCAATGCAGATCAATTGAGTGGTCAAGAAGGCATACGAAATGCTTTCCTTCATTGAACGGGGTATTGAGTATAAGAGTAGGCAAGTCATGTTACAGTTTTTGATTAAATTAGATTAGATTCCCTACAGTGTGGAAACAGCCCTTCAGCCCAACAAGTCCACACCGACCCTCCGAAGAGTAACCCACTCACCCAGACCCATTTCTCTCTGACTAATGCACGTAACATTATGGGCAATTTAGCATTGTCAATTCTCCTGACCTGCACATCTTTGGAGTGTGCGGGGAAACTGGAGCGAACCCACGCAGACACATGGAGAATGTGTAAACTCCACACAGACAGTCACCCGAGGCTGGAATCAAACCTGGGACCCTGGTGGTATGAGGCAGCAGTGCTAACCATTGAGCCACTGTGCCATCCTCTTTGGTTCAACCACGTTTGGAAAACTGCATACAGTTTTGGTGCCACATTACCAAAACGATGTGGATGCATTGGTGAGAGTGCAGAGGAGGTTCACCAGGTTGTTGCCTGGTCTGGAGGGTGCTAGCTATGAAGAGAGGTTGATTAGATTAGGATTATTTTCATCAGAAAGACAAAAATTGAGGGGGGACCTGATTGAGGCCTATAAAATCATGAAAGGCAAGACGCTTTTTCCCAGAGTGGGTACTCGATTACTAGGGGTCACAAGTTCTAAGTGAGAGGGGAAAAGTCTAGAAGAGATATATGTGGAAAGTTCTTTACGCAGAGATTGGGGGGTGCCTGGAATGCGTTGCCAGCAGAGGTGGGCACGATAGCATCAATTAAGATATATCTAGACAGATACATGAATGGACAGGGAGCAAAGGGATACAGACCCTTAGAAAATAGGCAACAGGTTTAGATAGAGGATCTGGATCGGTGCAGGCTTGGACAGCTGAAGGATGTGTTCCTGTGCTGTAATTTTCTTTGTTCTTTGTTAACCAGGAAGAGAATAGGGCTCATTAGGGATCAAGGATGTAGTCTGTGAGTGAAGCTGCAGGACATTGTAAGGATATTGAATGAGTACTTCCCTTCACTTTGGAAAAGGATGATGTAGGCATGGATTTCAGGAAAAGGGGCTGTGAGAAACTTGCCCAGTTTGACAGAGGAAATGGGGAGGAATTGGAGACTCTGTCAGGCTGAAAAACAGAGAAATGACCTGGACTGGATGAACTGCATCCCAGACTGCTGGGGCAGGTGAGGCATGAAATTGCAGGGGCTCGGAGGATGGCAAATGTGGTTCCAAAGATCCTTATACAGCACCAAATCCATGACCTTTTCTATCTAGGACAAAGGCAGCATTTATATGAGAACACCACCCCTGCAAGGTCCCTCCAAGCCCCTCACTTTGGAAATGTATCAAATTCCTTCAGTGTCACTGGGTCAAAATCTGGAACTCTTTTCCTAACATCATTGTGGATCTACTACCGCACATGGACCAAGAAGGCAGCTCATCCTCAGCTTCTCAAGGGGGCAATTAAGGCACGGGCCACGTAGCATTGCCCATATCTCACAAGTGAGTATAATAAAATCATCGAAGGTTCTCCTCAACAATAGAGATGGATGATAACAGGTTCGCGTGTTTATCAAAAGCTCCAATAAAGATCAAAAGATCTATTGATGCTTGACCAGAGAGTCTGGTTCTTAATGGAACATGAATACAAAGTTAGGATTAAATACTTAACGCAGAGCTGGGGTCTTGAAAGATGAAATACGGAAATCTATAAAAGACATTGAGAGGCAGAAAGACGAGATCAGGTATGAGCAGAGGAGTTAAAAAGAGATGAAACAGTAACAGATGCAACATTATTGAAAAGATAGCAACAACAGGTGAATGGAGTATATCAGAGATGGGCCAGTTGGCACCGAGATGGAATTGTGCAAAAGGTTGTACCCATCCATCTAAAGTACTATTTGACATCAGACAGGGTCACTGCCTCTATGAACAGAAAAATGCCAGAGAAACAGCTTAATTTCATTGCTGGAAAGGCTGCATCTTTTAACCTGATGCTCTAATGGGAGATATTACAGACTCTGGTGTGTGCAAACACCTTGTATGAGTAATACAACACGGAAATGCATCAGCAGTCAGAGTGGAAAATTCAATGTCAACTGCATCACCCTCATCAACTCTCTCTTTAAAAGAAACTGAATTCAAGTTGACCAATCACAATTTGCTCTATCAAGTCTGTGCTGGCTTTCATTATCCAATCAACACTAAGACCAGCATCTGTTAATTTTGTTCTGGATATCATTTGAAAAGCTTTCCCACTACTGACCAGCCAGCAGCTTCTGTGCTGATTTTCTTACCCGTTTTTGAACAATGGTTGTAAGATTATGTCAAGTGTCTTCACAATTTTCACTCTCAACAACCTAAAAATGAACTTCCAATTCTGGTCTCCCTCATATCAGAAGGATGTTGTGAAACTTAAAAGAGTTCAGAATAGATTTACAAGGATGGTGCCAAGGCTGGAGGATTCAAGCTATAGGGAGAAGTTGAATAGGCTGGGATGGTTTTCCCTGGAATGTTGGACCCTGAAGGGTGACCTTATAGAAGTTTATAAAATCATGAGGAGCATGGATAGGATTAATAGACAAGGTATTTTCCCAGGTGTGGGGGAGTCCAGAACTGGAGAGCATAGGTTTAGGGTGAGAGAGAAAAGATTCAAATAAAAGAGACCTAATAGGCAACATTTTCACATAGAGGGTGGTGCATATTTGGAATAAGCTGCCAGAGGACATAATGGAGGCTAGTACAATGCCAACATTTAAAAGGCATCAGGTTGGGTACACAAATAGGCAGGGTTTAGAAGGATATGGGCCAAGTGCTGGCAAATGGGACTGGATTAGGTTAGGATATCTGGTCAGCATGGAAGAATTGGACTGAAAGGTCTGTTTCCATGCTGTACATCTCTGACTAGAAGATGATGGATTGGGGCTTCTGAGACCAGGGCTGGCTGGTTTTGTTTTGGTTTCCTTTCTTCTTTAAAATCTTTTATTTTATTTCACTTATCTCATGGTGAAGAGCTTGGTCACAGCATTGACAGCAGTGAGTGGGCCCAGCAGCACCGATGCATGGCAGCAGTGGAAAGGAGGCTGGGCTCCGGGAGGCTGCTGCTTTGGGAAGACGTTTGGGTTTCTGGTAGTGTCTGCATCCAGCACAAATTCATGGAGGAGGCATTGAAGCAGAGTTTGGGCCCAATATAGGACCTGGCAGCATCAGCAGCTTTGGTGAGGTGGGCGTGAAGTGAACTCATCATGGGAAGCAGAATTGAGATTGGGCTGGTGAAATATCTGAATTGGTGAGGTTCAGCGTGGATTCATAATGGCCAAGGTATTGGTGGAGGCAAAATAGCACTAAAAAAGAGCAAACTACTTTCCTACCAGCAACAGCAGCACACTCCAAGGGAATCAGGTCCACCAGGTCCATGATGAAGCACTTAACAAGGACTGTAAATTAAGACACTTTATTCTAGGTTTTGATTTATTTTTATGGCACTGGAGAGAGTGACAACATTAGACAAAACATTTCACATATTTTGTAGCAAGATACATGTGACAATAAATTAAATTAAGTGATCTGGCTAGCTTTTGTCTCTCTCGATCCTTGAATAACTCAGCTATCTATATTTACTCTTCAAACCAAAACCACTATCTTGTCTTCTGCCTATTAAAGACCAAAGTGGTGTAGTCTGAAATGAACATAGTTCCTCCTATCCAATGTGAAATTAGGCCACTCAGCATCAAATGGAATTAAACTTTTCAATTTGGAGATTGCAAGGGGACGTGGTTGTACTCATTTGAAAACAACTTCTGACAAGAGCCTCAGTATTTGAAATGCACCCACGGGTGGAAAAATACTTGGATATCAGAAAAAGTGTTCATGGAATCCCTAGAGTGTGGCTCATCAAGTCCACTCTGAGTCTTTAAAGAGTACCCTACCCTATGACCCTGCATTTCCCATGGCTAATCCACATTAACCTACACATCGGGGAGGAAACCCATGGGAGGGGTGGGGGGTGGGGGTTGGTGGTGGTGGTGGTGGGGGGGGGGTGGAAAGAGGGGAGAGAGCGAGAGAGCACGAGAGCAAGAGAGACAGCAATGCTAAACACTGAGCCAGTGTGTCACCCTGGTTAGGGGTAAGGAGTAAACAACCAATTTTTTGAAACAGATATGATCCACAGTTTTGGGTCAATTTCATCTGACATTTATGAAATATGCATCATTGTTTTGTTTTAATCAGATTGTACAGCCACTGGCATAAAGTTAACAGTACAACTTACAATCAAGATATGGTTCTTTTTGTATTTTGTAGAACATTTATTTCAAAAATGATAAAAGTGAAGATAACAGAAAGCAGATTACATTCAGAACACATTTCTTTGTCTGCAAAATGTGCAAAGGCATCTTGATTAATTTTGTACAATGCATCCTAAAAGACATCATAAAAACATTATTCAGTAAACAGGAAAGCTTCAACAGTTATTCTGGCACCAATTCATAATTCTCACTGAAGCATATATTCTGCACAATAACCCAAAACTAAAAATATTAAGTTAAAACACATCAGAAGGAAAGCAGAATGTTTGTGGATCCCCACAATGGCTCTATTTTACAAATGATTTTCAGAAGTAAAGCCTGTGTGTTTGGGTTGAATGAAACATCCATATCTGTTAGTCACCAGTCCCTCCAAACTGCACTCTCAAACTAGAAATAAAACCATGTATCCTTATCCCATCCACTCAAACATATCAGCTTTTGAAAGTATTTGAGCATTGAAACAATAAGGCACGACTCAGGTCAACTTGCTAACGCAAGTTAATGAATTTCCAAATATCGAACATGACCCTTAATTCAGCTTGATATTGAAACCAGACATTTCCACTTATCATGCCCCCAGTTAAAATGAAAGTAAGTATCATTTAATTCAAAAGATTTCTTAGAAATCTTAAGGCCAAAACACCGAGAACAACATTCACACATTCTTCTCCCAAATTCACATATTACATTGAGCACCACTCAGTCACAGGATGGCCTTCACTGAACAGATCGGCTGATCCAGGCTGTTGCATTTCATATGCACCAAACACTGGTGCAAGTGTCAGATAATCTGGCAAAGATACATCATTTTGTGCTGGATTCCAGTTATTTGGGTTCATTTGGAAGTCCTGAGTAGAAACAATCAATTCTCTCCCAACTGTCCCCATGTTAAAAGACGAAACTTGGTGACATTCTGAGGGAGGGTAACTTGTGGATGTAGCAATGCATTGAATGTCCTCCTTGATTGATGGAGCTTGGTGAATTTTGACAGCTGGGAATCCCATTCCTGATCTCGAAATCTGATTCCGGAAACTCAAAGACTGTGTGCCAGGGATCATAAGGCATTCTTTGTGAAAGTTGCCAAAATTGGAGTCTGAGCATTGAGCTTGTGGAAAGTTCTGGAAATATGAAGAAACAGGTGGATATTGAAGATCTCTACGGATTGGAGAAGACTGTACAATGTCCACAATTGGATGCTCCATGGAGGTTCGATGCCTCCTATAGGATATAGCTTGGCCACTGGAGAAAACGGACTGTTGCTGGGAGCTGATAAGATGGGGCTTTGTTACAGTAGGTGTTCGTCCTCGAGTCAGGGGGCAGGTCTGGAATGAGAAACAAGACATCAATTGTGTGTCTGTAGAGCTACTTAAATGCCATAGACATTGGGAAACAGTAGTATAAAGGGAATAGTTTGAGTGAGTTGGGACCCTATAAGAAGTTAATCATTCACTGTAAATTATGGTTCAAGAAAGCAACTCACCACCCACCTTCTCAAGGCCAAGGGATGGGAATATACATTGGCTGAGCCAGTGACATCCATGCCTCAAGTGAATAAGAATAAAAATAAAAAATTATGAACCAACCGTAGGATGTTTAATCATAGAATGGTTGGAACACAAGCCATATTCTGTGTTGGAGGCCACTTTACCCATCTCTGCAAAGGTAACTCACCTAATCCACCCCAACCATGCAAATGTTTTGGCATTCAGGTGCTTTTCTCATTCAGTTTTGAAAGCAGAGATTTAAATTGGATCCACCACATACACAGTGGATTCTTGATCCTGAACACCTCATTGAGTATAGAAGTTGGGAACATCATCTTGCGGCTAAAGAGGAGAGTGGTTAGGCCACTTTTGGAATATTGCGTGCAATTCTGGTCTCCTTCCTACTGGAAGTTGTGAAACTTAAAAGGGTTCAGAGAAAAGTTGTTGCCAGGGTTAGAGGATTTGAGCTAGAGGGAGAGGGAGAGGTTGAATAGGCTGGGGCTGTTTTCCGTGGAGCATTGGACCCTGAAGGGTGACCTTAGAGGTTTTTAAAATCATGTGGGGCATGGATAGGATAAATAGACAAAGTCTTTTTCCAGGGGTGTGGGAATACAAAAGAGGTCATAGGTTTAGGGTGAGAGGGGAAAGATATAAAAGGGACCTAAGGAGCAACATTTTCACGTAGAGGGTTGTGCACATATGAAATGAGCTGCCAGAGGAAGTGGTCGAGGCTGGTACAATTACAACATCTAAAAGCATCTGGATGGGTATGTTAATAGGAAGGGTTTAGTGGGACATGGGCCAGGTGCTGGCAAGTGGCACTAGATTAGGTTAGGATATCTGGTCGGCATGGATGAGTTGGACCAAAGGGTCTGTTTCCGAGCTATAAATCTCTGTGGCGCTATGACTCGTTATGCAGGCAAGAAGATGAAGGAGCAACCAAATCACATTGAGTCTACTTCATCTTCAATGAGGTTGTGGCTGATTGGGTAATCTTAAATTTTACTTTCCTGCATTTTCCCCATAACCCTCAATTTTTTTTTTTACAAATTAAAACTCTGAAAAAGGTTTTGTCCCATATTTACCATAAATAAATGACATCTTTCTCAACACTTCTGCCAACAAGCAGCAGTGACTCTACCCTCCACAATATCCACAACTCCACCAACCTTCATCGGCAAACTTACTAACTCACCCTGCCACTTTCTCAAAGTCATTTTTATAAATCACAAAGAGCAGAGATCCCAGAACTAATCCCCGTGGAACACCACTGGTCACCAAGCTCCAGGCTGAATACTTTCCATCTACCACCACCCTGTCTTCTATGGGCCAGCCAATTCTGTACCCAGACAGACAAGCTTCCCTGTATCCCAAGCCTCCTTACTTTCTGAATGAACCTACCATGGGGAACCTTATCAAATGCCTTGCTAAAAGCCATATACACCACATGCACTGCTCTACCTTCAACGTGTTGTCTCATCCTCAAAGAACTCATTAAAGGCTTGAGAGACATGACCTGCCCCTCAAGGCCATGCTGACTACCTCTAATCAAACTATGGTTTTCCAAGAAATAGTAAATCCTGTTTCTCAGAATCCTCTCCAATACTTTGCCCACCGCTGACAAAAGACTGACTGGTCTGTATTCCAGGATTATCCCTATCCCCTTCCTTGAATAAGGGAATAACATTTGCCACCCTCCAATCATCTGGCACTACTCCAGTGGACAATGAGGATGCAAAGACCAGTGCCTTTGGCGCTGCAATCTCTTCCCTCGCTTCCTGTAACAATCTTGGGTATATCCCGTCTGCACAGGAATTTATCTATCCTTATATTTTTCAAACTTTTCAGCACATGTCCTTCCTAATATCAACCGGTTTTAGTCTGTTTCTGAGGACAGCACGAAACATCACGATTCCTCTCAGCAGTGAAAACTGAAGCAAAACAGTCATTAAGGACCTCACTTAGCTCCTCCGATTCCAGATGCAAGTTCCCTCCATTACCCCAGATTTGCCCTACCCTCACTCTGGCCATCCTCTGGTTCCTCACAGAAGTGTAGAATACCTTGGGGTTTTCCTTAATTCTACCTGCTAAAGCTGTTTCCACATTCCCTTCTCGCTCTCCCAAGTCTATTTTTCAGTTCCTTCCTGACTACCTTGTAACCCTCTAAAGCCCTGTCTGATCATTGCCACCTCAACCTTACGTAAGCTTCGTTCTTCCTCTTGACTAGATGTTCCACATCCCTGGTCACCCAAGGTTCCTTCAACCTATCATCCCTTCCTTGCCTCAGTGGGACAAATCTATCTAGCACTTGCAGCAAGTGCTCCCAAAACAACCGTCATTTCTATTGCGCATTTTCCTGAGAACATCTGTCCCCAGTTTAGGCACCTTAGTTCCTGCCTAATAGCATTGTAATTCCCCATGCCTCAGTTAAATACTTTCCCATATCATCTGCTCCTAGCCCTCTCCCTGACAATAGTAAAGATCAGGGAGTTGTGATCACTATTATCGAACTGCTTTCCCACCGATAGATCTGACTTCTGGCATGGTTCGTTGCCAAGCATCAAATCCAATATGGCCTCCTCTCTAGTCAGCTTATTCTACATATCACATCAGGAACCCTTCCTGGACACACCTGACAAAAACTGTTCCATCCAAACTATTTGAACTCAATTTAGGAGTCAGTGTTGGACTGGGTGGACAACGTTAAAAAAGAATCACAATACCTGGTTATATTCCAACAGGTTTATTTGAAGGCACTAGCTTTCGAAGCACTGCTTCATCAGGTGATTGACCGAGAAGCAGTAATTTGAAATATAGTAGCTTCAAATAGACCTGTTGGACTATAACCTGGTATTGTGTTACTTGAACTAAGTACAGTCCAATCAATGTTAGGAAAATTAATGCTACCAATGACAACAACCCCATTTCTTCTGCACCTTTCCAAAATCTGCCTCCCAATCTGCTCCTCCGTGTCTCAGTTGCTATCGGGTGATCTGTAGAAAACACTCAATAAAGTGACTGCACTTCTCCTGTTTCTGACTTGCACCTATACGGACTCTGTAGACAAACCCACCCAGACGACCTCCCTTTCTGCAGCTGTAATACTATCCCTGATTAGCGGTGCCATTCCTCCACCTCTTACCTCTTTCTCCCCCCCACTGTTACTTTCGAATCATCTAAGCCCTGGAACATTAAAACCACCTTGGTGGATAGGATCAAGGATAACCCCAAGGCATTTTATGCGTATGTGAGAAACATTAGTGGGCGGCACGGTGGCACAGTGGTTAGCACTGCTGCCTCACAGCGCCTGAGACCTGGGTTCAATTCCCGACTCAGGCGACTGACTGTGTGGAGTTTGCACGTTCTCCCCGTGTCTGCGTGGGTTTCCTCCGGGTGCTCCGGTTTCCTCCCACAGTCACAAAGATGTGCGGGTCAGGTGAATTGGCCATGCTAAATTGCCCGTATTGTTAGGTAAGGGGTAAATGTAGGGGTATGGGTGGGTTGCGCTTCGGCGGGTCGGTGTGGACTTGTTGGGCCGAAGGGCCTGTTTCCACACTGTAAGTAATCTAATGAGAATGACGAGAACGAGGGTAGGTCCGATCAAGGACAGTAGTGGGAGATTGTGTATGGAGTCGGAAGAGATAGGAGGGGAGATTGAATGAGTACTTTTCTTCAGTATTTACGAACGAGAGGGACCGTATTGTTGAAGAGGAGAGTGTGAAACGGACTGGTAAGCTAGAAGAGATACTTGTTAGGAAGGAAGATGTGTTGGACACTTTGAACAACTTGACGATAGACAAGTTCCCCGGGCCTGACGGGATATATCCTAGGATTATGTGGGAAGCAAGAGAGGAAATTGCAGTACCATTGGAAATGATCTTTTCGTCTTCACTGTCAACAGGGGTGGTACCAGGAGACTGGAGAGTAGCGAATGTTGTGCCCCTGTTCAAAAAAAAAGGGAATAGTGATAACCCCGGGAATTACAGGCCAGTTAGTCGTACTTCTGTGGTAGGCAAAGTAATGGAAAGGGTACTGAGGGATAGGATTTATGAGTATCTGGAAAGACACTGCTTGATTAGGGACAGCCAGCACGGATTTGTGAAGTGTAGGTCTTGCCTTACAAGTCTTATTGAATTCTTTGAGGAGGTGACCAAGCATGTGGATGAGGGTAGAGCAGTGGATGTAGTGTACGTGGATTTTAGTAAGGCATTTGATAAGGTTCCCCATAGTAGGCTTATGCGGAAAGTCAGGAGGCATGGGATAGAGGAAAATTTGGCCAACTGGATAGAAAACTGGCTAACCGGTCGAAGTCAGAGAGAGTGGTGGTAGATAGTAAATATTCAGCCTGGAGCCCAGTTACAAGTGGAGTTCCTCAGGGATCAGTTCTGGGTCCTCTGCTGTTTGTAATTTTTATTAATGACTTGGATGAGGGAGTCGAAGGGTGGGTCAGTAAATTTGCAGATGATACGAAGATTGGTGGAGTTGTGGACAGTGAGGAGGGCTGTTGATGGCTGCAAAGGGACTTAGATCTGATGCAGAGCTGGGCTAAGGAGTGGCAGATGGAGTTCAACCCTGCCAAGTGTGAGGTTGTCCATTTTGGAAGAACAAATAAGAATGTGGAATACAGGGTTAACGGTAGGGTTCTTAGTCAGGTGGAGGAACAGAGGGATCTTGGGGTCTATGTACATAGATCTTTGAAAGTTGCCACTCAGGTGGATAGAGCTTGTAAGAAGGCCTATGGTGTATTAGCGTTCATTAGCAGAGGGATTGAATTCAAGAGTCGTGAAGTGATGTTGCAGCTGTACAGGACTTTGGTTAGGCCACATTTGGAGTACTGTGTGCAGTTCTGGTTGTCTCACTTTAGGAAAGATGTGGAAGCTTTGGAGAGGGTGCAGAGAAGATTTACCAGGATGTTGCCTGGAATGGAGAATAGGTCATACGAGGATAGGTTGAGAGGTCTCGGCCTTTTCTCGTTGGAACGGTGAAGGATGAGGGGTGACTTGATAGAGGTTTATAAGATGATCAGAGGAATAGATAGAGTAGACAGTCAGAAACTTTTTCCCCGGGTACAACAGAGTGTTACAAGGGGACATAAATTTAAGGTGAAGGGTGGAAGGTGTAGGGGAGATGTCAGGGGTGGGTTCTTTACCCAGAGAGTGGTGGGGGCATGGAATGCGCTGCCCGTGGGAGTGGTAGAGTCAGAATCATTGGCGACCTTTAAGCAGCAATTGGATAGGTACATGGATGGGTGCTTAATCTAGGATAGATGTTCGGCACAACATCGTGGGCCGAAGGGCCTGTTCTGTGCTGTATTGTTCTATGTTCTAACCATTCCTGCCCCTGTGAGATCTAACCTTCTGTAATGGCCACAACATTGTAGTTCCAAGTATGGATCCATCCTCTTCCTCCCACACCAGCCCTGGAACACATGTTTAGCTGCACCCACTCTCTGTTCCTAGTCTCACTAGCACGTGGCACCAGTAGCAATCCTGAGATTACTACTCTGCTTCTCCTACCTTCTTGCTTCCAACCTGACGCCCTATATTCTCTTTTCAACTCCTCCTCCATTTCCCTATCTATGCCATTGGTATCAATGTGTACCACGGCTCCTGGCTGCTCTCCCTTCCCCTTAAGAATCCTGTAGACTGGAATTTGAATGCAGAGTACAGGGTTAAAGGCAGGATTCTTGACAGTGTGGAGGAACAAATAGATCTTGGGGTCCATGTCCATAGATCCCTCAAAGTTGCCACCCAAGTTGATACAGTTGTTTAGAATGTTTATGGTGTGTTGTCTTTCATTAACAGGGGTTAAGGTTAAGAGCCCTGGTTAGACCATATTTGGAATATTGCATTCTGTTCTAGTCATCTCATAAGGAGGATGTGGAAGATTTAGAGAGGGTGCAGAGGAGATTTCCCTGGATACTACCTGGACTGGAGGGCATGTCTTATGAAGAAAGGTTGAGGAAGCTAGGGTTTTTCTCATTGGAGTGAAGAATGATGAGGTGTGACTTGATAGAGATGTAGAAGATGTTGAGAGGCATAGATTGAGTAGATAGCCAGAGACTCTTTCCCTCTGTGGAAATGTCTATCATGAGGGGGCATCATTTAAAATGTAATTAGAGGAAGGTTTAGGGGAGATGCCAGAGGTAGGATCTTTACAGAGTGCTGGGTGCGTGGTTTGCACTGCCAGCAGTGGGAATAGAGTCAAGTACGTTAGGGACATTTAAGCAACTCTTAGATAGGCAATTGGATGATTGTAAAATGAAATGAATGTGGGTTTGTCTGATCTTAGAGTAGGATAAAAGACCAGCACAACAGAGTTGAATGGCCTGCACTGTGCTATGCTGGTCTATGTTCTAATTCAGACTAGACTGCCAGAATGATTTTGAACACCTCTACCAAATCTCCTTTCCAAACGACCTCAGATTCTTTAACCTCTCTAGTTTCTCATCATTAGAATGAATCTGACAAGTCTCTTATGCACCATTTCTAAAATCTTCATATTCTTCCTAAAGTCCAGTGCCTGCAGTTTTGTACAGAATGCCAGGTGAGTCTGAACCTGATGAAAAAATAGCTAAGGTGCCTCTTATGTTTTGGAATAACCAATGGGAAAGTCATTGATTTAAACCAATGGCATGTGGAAGAAGATTCTGTAGTCTTTTTAAAATATGAGTTACCAGAATGCAAGGAGACTTGGATTTGCAATGCTGCATTATTTGAGTGTAAGGGGTAGAGAAGGGAAATATGCCAGACACCTCAGCTCTGTGGATGCTGGTCAGGAGTGCCTGGCATAGAAAGAACTGATTGTTCCTGGGCAGTAACTTTTGAGTTTGGGCAATGCAGGAGAAACGTGATCTGTGAAAGAGAAAGCAACTAAAATCTCTCTAGATCTAAATCACAAAATTCTGAGTAGTGCCCCTTCTCCTCTGCAAACCCTTTGTAGAATGAATCTTAACCAGCAATGAATTCTGAAGCAGTTGAGAATGAGTTGTGACAGATAAAAAGAACACTTAAGTAAACACCAGGGTCCATCAGAATCATTTGCTGGATATTCAGGAAGATAATGAAAGTAATTGTCAAAGGAACTAGAACAGCTGCATCCAGGCTATGTGGATGGGCAAGAGAATGGCAGATGGATTATACGGTGGGGGAAACTGTAAAGCTAAAAAGCAGAATATTTTTGGGAAGGCAAGTACCTTTCAATGTTGATGTTCAGATGGACTTTGGTGTACCTGTTCTTTTGGTGGAACACAGAATGAGAAACTATAGAGGGAGTGCAGACTGATGCCTGGGTTAAAGAACTGATGTATGAGGAGGGGTTGAATTGGTTAGGAATATATTCGTTGGAGTTTAGGAGAATTGGGGGATTGAAGGTGGGGGTGGGGGGAAAGTATATCATAAAAATCTATTAAATTCTAACAAGAGTAAGGGCAAACAGGATGTCTCCGGTGACCAGGGACTCCAGAATCAAGGGTGCTATTTAGAACCGAGGAGGAGGAGGAGGAGGAGGAGGAGGGATATCTTCACCCAGAGTGGTGGGCCGGTGGAATTCAGTACCACAGATGGTACTGGAGGTCAAAACATTGAATGACTTCAAGAAGATATTGGAGATTGTATTTGGGTCAAAAGGGATCAAAGAAATAGAGGGAAAAGTGGAAATAGGCTAATCAATGGTAGAAAAGGCTGCAAGAGCTGAATGGCTCCTAATTCCTATATGTTTCTATTGTGATAAATGTCAATGGGAAAATCAGGAAGGGAGTGGGCCTATGTTGCAAAGACATTGGATGATAGGAAATGCTACAGTAATGCAGGGTTTTAATGCAGCCTAACTTGGAAAATTGCATACAGTGGAGGTTTATATTTTCATTACTGTCTGTACAGTGAAGGTTCACTATCTTTAGGAAGTGCAGACAGAGGATTTTTTAAATGGGATATTCATGGGATGTGGAAGTCACTGGCGAGGTCAGCAATTATTGCCCAGCCCTAATTGCCCAGAGGACAGTTAAGAGACAGACTTTAGGGAGCTTGGTAAGAAATTGAAAAAAGGTAACAATCTCTGGAATATTCCTGGTCCCATGCAGTAGTGAGTACAAGAATACAAAGATAGAGCAGATGAATGCAGGACTAAATGGGAATATGGTATCATAGTCATGACCAGGATTTGGCTGATGAGTAGAATTGGCAGCTCAATATTTCTAATTGTAGAATATTATGACCTGACACCAAGGGGGCAGTTGTAATGGAGGGTGCACAATATTGATCAAGAATTCAAAGATAGCTGGGGTGGGTGGGGGGTAGATCTTGAAAAGACCATCAGATGAGACTATATGGGTAGAAATACAAAGGGGGGCAAACACACATAGGTGTGAACTATAAACACCCAAACAAACAACCAACAAGACAAAAATATTATGGTGGAGTTCTGCAAAATATAGAAGAAATTAACTGTGAACAAGAATATGTGGAGGGGGTTAACAGCCTTAAAACACTGACCTGGATGAGATGTATCCCAAACTGTTGAAGGAGACCAAGAAAGAGATATCAGAGATATTGGCCATCATTTTCAAGTCCTCCCTGGCCAGAAATGAGGCACCAGAGGACTAGAAGACAGCTAACTGTCTCATTAGTAAAAGGGAGGCAGAGATTAAACGATACAATTACTGGCCAGAACAGCCTAATCTGTGATTGGAAAATCGTTAGCAAGAAGAGAGAAAAATACATCTACACCTGAGTTATGGAGTATTCAGGAACTTTCAAAATGGATTTTTTTTTAAAGGAATGATCATGTTTGACAAATATGGTCAAATTTCAAGGATGTAACAACAAGTGTTAATCAAGATAGTGCATTGGATGTGATCCCTCCACGGCAGACTGTTCAAGAAAGAAAGATCCCATGGGATCCAAGGCAATGTGGCAATTTGGATCTAAAACTTGCTGAGAGACATGAGCAGAGGGTGATGGCAGAGAGAAGATTTTCTGTCTGGAAACCTGTTTCCAGTGTGGTTCCTCAGAGCTCAGTCTTAATGTTTGGGGTGTACATTAATGATTTGGATTTGAATGTTGGGGTTAATATTTCTGGGCCTGGATGACATGAAAATTGAAAATAGTAAATAGTGAGGAGGGTAACTATAAACTGAGTGGATAACAACAGATTTGTCAGTTGGGCAGAGAGTGGGAAATGGAATTCAATCTAGAAAACAGAGGAAGTACATTTGGAGAGAATTAACAGGGCAAGCTATTATGTTAAAAAAAAATCACAACACCAGATTATAGTCCAACAGGTTTATTTGGAAGCACTAGCTTTCAGAGCACCGTTCCTTTGTCAGATAGCTGCCTGGCAAAGGAGCTGTGCTCTGAAAACTTGTACTTCCAAATAAATCTGTTGGACTAGAACCTGGTGTTGTGTGATTTTTAACCTTTGTTCACCCCAGTCCAACATCGGCACACCCACCTTATGAACAGTCGGGACCTGGGAAGTAGAGATAATCAGAGAGACACTGATGTGCCCCTACACCAATTCTGCAGGTAATAGGACGGGTACATTGGTGTCCAGAAGGCACAAGGGATACTTCATTTATTAAGTGAGGCACAGGATACAATAGCAGGGAGGCTATGGAGAAACTGTATCAGTGTTTTTCTCCAAAGGAAGAAAACATTAATCTACATTTAACAGAATAATCACAACATACATTAGAGCAAGGCAGGTCAAGACAGCCATGTGGAGAGAACTTCGTATTCCCAGAGTTAGTGTATTCTTACCTGGGATGAAACAGGATTGAAACTGGGTTGATCCCAAGAGGTTCCTGGGGTTTGGATACACTGACTGCGTTTCAGCTTCATCCTCCTATTCTGATACCATGTCTTGATCTGAAATGAGAATGACCAAGGGGCTCACGTGGTTGAAATTTCACAACATGTTCATTGCTTTACTTTTTCCAAAAGCTGCGCTGGTTTTTTTGAAAGTGCAAACTATTCCCAATTCTCTTGACCCTGAAACATTTCACTAATACCCCTTTCCAAAAGTACAATTAAATCAAGTTCCTCCCTTCCTGCAGTACAGATGTTGGAAATCTAAAATGAAATAACAATTGCTGGAGAAACTCAGGAAGTCTAGCAGCATTTGTTGAGAGAGAAACAGAGTTCAGGTTTCCAAATGACTCTTGTTCAGAACTACCTTCTACAAGATCAGGTATCTCCCACCCTACCACACCACCCCACCCCACCCCTTTCCGTCCTCCTGCCCCACCCCACCAACTACCTTTCTTCACCAACACTCCCTTCCCCATTTGTACGATTCTCTTCCTTTGGTTTTAGTGTCTCTGAAACTTGACCTAGAGGAGAATAGATTCTGCAGCCTCTCCAACCAATCACTAAGCTGTCCCTGCAGAAGGAGGCCGTTCAGCCCATCTGTTACAACTAGGAAGGGTGGAGCTTCTTGAAGTGCCTTCTCCCCAGACCCCAGTACTTTCGGAGAGAAATCTCACTCCCTGCTCCTGTTGGGTGTGATCAGCCTCACCAAAGGACAGTAACCTGTATGGAGTAAGGTTCCTGACCTGTTTACAATTCAATCCGAGGGCGGTGGCGAGCTCTGTCCTCTCTTGTGGAGAAATATATTTCTGCCTGTGAAACCGTTGCATCAGTTTCCTTTTCTGCTCCTCGCTGAACACGGTGCGCGCTCGGCCCCTGGAGGAGTCCGTCTTCTTTGGCTCCTGTTGCTGGTCCGTGCTGGTCACGGGGTTTGGGAGCACTGCATGTGAACCGATCAAACACAGACAGTGAGAACTCAAAACACATACAGACAATTCATATATACACACACACAGGCAGTATCTCTCTCTCTCTCACACACACAGACAGGCAGTCTCTCTCTCATACAGTCTCAGACACACACAGGCAGGCAGTATCTCTCTGTCACACACGCCCACCCACGGGGAATTATCCGTCCCTCGGCTAATGATTTCTCCTCTTGTCGGAGCTGGGCTTCATTTATGAGGAACAGTTTCTCAGGTGAAACTATCCGCGCCACTGAAGAGCCCAATGCCGGACAGGCTCCCGGGTCACTGCTCACCTAGAGGATTCCAGTCTCCTGCCCTGGGATCTCTGAGGGTCCGGGGAGATCTCACGGTAGTGCCACGACAGGCGCAGAGACCCGGTACTGGGGAGGACACCAACAGTTACTCACTACATACCATTCCGCTGGACATGAACGGGTTAACATGCCTCTCCCCTCCCTCTTTCCCATGCCTCTCCCCTCCCCCTCCCGGAGCCGTCAGGAAGTTCTCACTCACACTGAGAATTTGGATATTGCTCCTGGACCTTCTCGCTGCCGGACAGGTTCTGAGTAGACGGGCCGAACTCATAATCAATGCGGTTGTAGGTGAGGAACTGACTGCTGTAGGCATCCTGCTGTAAATCCTGTAGGAACTGGGTGTATTGCTGCTCCATTGCACTGGGGGAGTCTGAGTGCAGGGTCTCGGTCCTGCCTGTTTGAGGAGCAGCCAATGAACCGGTTTTTATCTCCCCGGTGTTCACACCTCACTGACCCAGTCGATTCAAATGCAAACGAGCAGCGGCAAAGGTGTGACATATGCTTCAGGTATCAGGAGTTTCTGAATGTTTACATTAATCTCTTCAAATCTCCAACTCCTGACATTCCAGTTAGTTTTTACAAGCGGAATCGCCGAAATTTGAAGTGGATAATTTGGCCTTTTGACTGTGACAAAACGGATTGCACTGTTACTTTACTGATTGGAAAGACAAGTGGTGAGGTGGAACCCCTCTCCAAACCTTCATTGTCAGTCCCTGCAGGGGCAGAGCGGAAAACAAATAGCAGAGGTAGACCACTCAGCCCTTCAAGTCTGCACCACCATTCAATGAGATCCTGGTTGATCTGATCATCGTTAATTCCACTATCCTGCCTTTCCCCCTATGACCCCGATTCCTCTTTTACTGATTAAGGTTCTGTTGTCCTCCAGAAGCTGTTGTTCTTTGGCGCTGGCTGCTGGAACTAACGTCAGTTCGTGTCTTACACAGACTCACCTACCCTCTGGCTGATCTCACTAATCCACGTTGATGATAGGAATATGGAGCAAATAACGAGGCCATTCAGCCCACTGCCGTCATGCCGTCCAACAAGGTGCCCAATAGGTAATCCTACCTTTTAGTTCTTGGTTCAGTGTGATATGGTACTTGTTATTTATATAATCAAATTACAATACTCTTTCTGGCACAAAAACAGAAATTTCTGGCAGTGGAGAGAAATCAGAATTAATGTTTCAGATCCAGTGGCCCTAATTCAGCAATACAGACATGAGCCAATCGTAGCCCCAGCAACCAGTGCCAAAGAATAATTTCTCCATGAGGGAAACAGAAGTTTAATCAGTAAGAGGGGAATCAAAGGTTATGAGAATAAGGCAGGATAGTTGAGTTCAGGATGATCAGATCAACCATGATCTCATTGATTGTGCAGATTTGATGGGCTGAATGGCCAACTTCTGCTCCTTTGTCTTCTGGACTGTCTGTGGAGAGGATCTCCAAAAACCCAGTGTTTGGAGAGTGTTCCTCCACATCATTCATTTCTGTAATCTAGGTCAGGATTTTTAAAGAAAAGAATACAATCTGGTTTGTTTTAAAATAAATTTCTTCTTGGCACGTCAAAAGGCCAACTTATGCATTTCTTAATGTTTCTCTCTAGGGATGCTGCCAGACCTGCTGAGTTTTCCCACTAATTTTCATCTTTGTTTCTGATTTTCAGCTTCTGCAGTTTAATTGGTGTTGTGATCCTTTTGGTATGTTGTGGTTCTTTCAATGGTGTGTGACTGAGTCACGCTGTAGAACATAGAACAGTACAGCACAGAACAGGCCCTTTAGCCCACGATGTTGTGCCGACCACTGATCCTCATGTGTGCACCCGCAAATTTCTGTGACCATATGCATGTCCAGGAGTCTCTTAAATGTCCCCAATGACCTCGCTTCCACAACTGCTGCTGGCAACACATTCCATGCTCTCACAACTCTCTGTGTAAAGAACCCGTTTCTGACATCCCCTCTATACTTTCCTCCAACCAGTTTAAAACTATGACCCCTCGTGTTAGTTATTTCTGCACTGAGAAATAGTTTCTGGCTATCGACTCTATCTATGCCTCTCATTATCTTGTATACCTCAATTAGGTCCCCTCTTCTCCTCCTTTTCTCCAATGAAAAAATTCCGAGCTCAGTCAACTCTCTTCATAAGATAAGCCCTCCAGTCCAGGCAGCATCCTGGTAAACCTCCTCTGAACCCTCTCCAAAGCATCCACATCTTTCTTATAATAGGGCGACCAGAACTGGACGCAGTATTCCAAATGCGGTCTAACCAAAGTTTTATAGAGCTGCAACAAGATCTCATGGCTCTTAAACTCAATCTCCCTGTTAATGAAAGCCAAAATACCATATGCTTTCTTAACAACCCTGTCCACTTGGGTGGCCATTTTAAGGGATCTATATACCTACACACCAAGATCATTCTGTTCCTCCACACTGCCAGGAATCCTATCCTTTATCCTGTACTCAGCTTTCAAATTCGACTTTCCAAAATGCATCACCTCGCATTTATCCAGGTTGAACTCCATCTGCCACCTCTCAGCCCATCTCTGCATCCTGTCAATGTCCTGCTGCAGCCTACAACAGCCCTCTATACTGTCAACGACACCTCCAAACTTTGTGTCATCTGCAAACTTGCTGACCCATCCTTCAATCCCCTCATCCAAGTCATTAATAAAAATTACAAACAGTAGAGGCCCAAGGACAGAGCCCTGTGGAACACCACTCACCACTGACTGCCAGGCAGAATATTTTCCTTCTACTACCATTCGCTGTCTTCTGTTGGCCAGCCAGTTCTGTATCCAGACAGCTAAGTTCCCCTCTATCCCATTCCTCCTGACCTTCTGAATGAGCCTACTATGGGGAACCTTATCAAATGCCTTGCTGAAGTCCATATACACCACATTCACAGCTCAACCCTCATCAACTTTCCTCGTCACATCCTCAAAGAACTTGATAAGGTTTGTGAGGCATGACCTGCCCCTCACAAAGCCGTGTTGACTGCATTTAATCAAGCCCTGCTCTTCCAGATGGTCATAAATCCTATCCCTCAGAATCCTTTCTAACACCTTGCAGACGACAGACGTGAGACTGACTGGTCTGTAATTGCCGGGGATTTCCCTATTTCCTTTCTTGAAGAGAGGAATTACATTTGCTTCTCTCCAGTCCCCAGGTACGACTCCAGTGGAGAGTGAGGATGCAAAGATGTTCGCAAGTGGTGAAGCAATTGCATTTCTCGATTCCCAAAGCAGCTGACGACAAATCTGGTCCGGGCCTGGGCACTTGTCAATTTTAATGTTTGAAAACATTTTCAGCACATCAGCTTCCTCTATCTCTATCCATTCCAGCATGCACACCTGCTCTTCAAAGGTTTCATTCACTACAAAGTTCGTTTCTTTCATAAAGACAGAAGCAAAAAACTCATTTAGGGCTTCCCCTACCTCCTCAGACTCCACACACAAATTCCCTATGCTATCCCTGATTGGCCCTATTCTTTCTTTGATCATTCTCTTACTCCTCACATAAGTGTAAAATGCCTTTATGTTCTCCCTAATTTGTTCTGCCAAGCCTTTCTCGTGCCCCCTCCTGGCTCTCCTCAGACCATTTTTGAGCTCCTTCCTCACCTGCCTGTAATCCTGTAGAGCTGAGCTTGACCCTAGCTTCCTCCACCTTATGTAAGCTACCTTCTTCCTTTTGACGAGAAGCTCCACCGCTCTCGTCATCCAAGGTTCCGTTATCTTACCACTTCTTGCCTTATTCATCACTCGCAACAACTGTTCCTTAAACAGCCTCCACATGTCTATAGTGTCTTTACCATGGAACAATTGCTCCCAGTCCATGCTTCCTAACTCATGTTTAATCGCATCACAGTTTCCTCTTCCCCAATTAAATATCCTCCCATTTTGCCTAATCCTCTCCTTCTCCATAGCTATGTAGAATGTGAGGCAGTTGTGATCACTATCATTGAAATGCTCTCCCACCACAAGTTCTGATACCTGCCCTGGCTCGTTTCCGAGCACCAAGTCTAGAATGGCCTGTCCCCTCGTCGGCCTGTCAATGTACTGAGTTAGGAAACCCTCCTGAACACACCTTACAAAAACAGCTCCATTCAAATCTTCTGCTCAAAGGAGGTTCCAATCAATATTGGGAAAGTTAAAGTCACCCATTACAACAACCCTACTACGTCCACACTTTTCCAAAATCTGCTGACCTATGCTTTCTTCCATCTCCCTGCTGCTATTGGGGTCCAGCAGTAAACCCCTAACAAAATGACAGTTCCCTTGCTGTTCCTAATTTCCACCCGTACTGACTCAGTAGGCAGATCTTCCTTGACAATGGAAGCTTCTGTAGCTGTAATACCCTCTCTGATTAATAGTGCTACACCCCCTCCTCTTTTTCCCCCCTCCCTATTCTGTTTAAATGCTCTAAACCCTGGAACATCCAGCAACCATTCCTGCTCCTGAGAAACCCATGGCCACAACATCATAGCACCAGGTACTGATCCATACTGTAAAATCATCACTTTTATTCTTGATACTCCTTGCGTTAAAGCAAACACACTTTAACTGATCCCTTGGTTCCTTCCCAGGAAAATCCTTCCCACTAGCTGGTCTACCTCTTGCTATTGCCTCATCTGCATCAACTCTCACCTCCGGTATGCAGCTCAGGTTCCCACCCCCTGCCATACTAGTTTAAACCCTCTCAAACTACTCGAGCAAACCTTCCACGCAGGACATTGGTCCCCTTCCAGTTCAGATGCAACCCGTCCTTCTTGTACAGGTCCCACCTTCCCCAGAAGGCATCCCAATTATCTACATAGCTGAAGCCCTCCCTCCTACACCAGCTGCGCAGCCACGTGTTAAGCTGTGCCCGCTCCCTGTTCCTCGCCTCGCTATCTCGTGGCGCCGGTAGTAAACTAGAGAACATTACTCTGTTCGTCCTGCTATGCAGCTTCCATCCTAACTCCCTGAAATCACTTTTTATATCCTCAATCCTTTTCCTGGCTATATCATTAGTGCCAATATGTAATACTGTGGTCAGGGTTCTAGCTTTCTCTTTTACTTCTAGCTGTCACTCAAGGTATTTTTCACATTTGGCAGTTCTGTCAAATTGTTCAAAACTTGCAGTAAGAAATAAAGCTGGTAAATTCAGCAGATTAGCCAACATCTGCGTAGAGAAAACAAGAGAGCTGTCCTCCTCTGAATCAATATGAATTTACAATAAAAACAAAAAGGCTGAAAGCACTCAGCTGCTCTGTTAATATCTGTGAAGGAGGAAACCAGGCTCATATTTCTGATCAATCAAGACAGGGGAAAATATTAAGAGTATGAATATTCTAAGTGATGGCTGGTGAAGCTCAGGGTAAGGTTTGTCACAGGATGGAGTTGTTGAATTTGCAGTTGAGATTCTGTCAAGCTTAGATTCATTAGAACTGAAAATTATCAGATCATTCTGACTCCCCAGTAAAAAAGTTAAAAGAATACAACACAGGACATCATTCAATGCATGCTCTTTGGAAGATCTGTCTGATTCGTCCGACTGTCTGGTCTTCCCCAAATGAAACATCTCCTCTTTAAGTATTTCATCGCTTCCTTTATAGGGGTTACTGTTGAAAAAAATAACTTTTCTTGTAGGATAACAGAACTCTAATCATTAAGGGTGTCAAGGGTTATAGGGAAAAGGCAGGAAAATGGAGTTCAGGATTCTCAGATCACCCCAATCTTACTGAGTGGTGGAGCTGAATCAATGGGCTTAAAGGTCAACTTCTGCTTCTATGTCTTACTGTCTAACCTGCAGCAAAATATTCCCTCGAAGATTCAACATCTTGTCCAAGTATCAGGGTAGAGTTGGTTGTTAGATCCATCATAAACTCCTCACTGAATTGGTTCTGAAGCCAATTACATGGCACTCTCGATTATCCAAAAATCGGATTATCCAAACAAGACTTCAAGGTCCCAATAGGAGAAAGTGAGGACTGCATTTGCTGGAGATCAGAGCTTAAAAATGTGTTGCTGGAAAAGCGCAGCAGGTCAGGCAGCATCACGCTGGAAATGCGCAGCCTGACTTTTCCAGCAACACATTTTTAAGCTTCAAGGTCCCACTGCTTAGCTAAATGTTGATCCGAACATAATACTCTCTGCCTGTGTCATTTGGATTATCATGGTTGTCCTGTAATCAGTCAGCATAAGTGCATCCAGTTCTAAAGTTAACCCTGAGCTTAGTGAGGTTCATCATTGTAATTCTCCAGCACACTCCATTTCGTAGTCTCCTTTATGCTCTTCCAGTGATGCTAATCCCATGCTTTCAGAGTGCTGCTCCATCATTGAGTGGAGACTTCACCTGACAAAGGAGCAGCACTCTGAAAGTTTGAGATTTCAAATAAACCTGATGTTGTGACAACTGACTTTTTCCACCCAGTCCAACACCAGTACTTCTACATCATGGCTATCAGAAGCTATAGAAACATCATGTCTTATTTTGAATTAGGCATTTTAGAGCTTCCTTGGCAAGATGAGTTCAATTCTAGATCATAGATTAGAGTGGTGCTGGAAAAGCACAGCAGTTCAGGCAGTATCTGAGAAGCAGGAAAATCGACATTTCGGGCAAAAGCCCTTCATCTAGATAATGGCAATTGCTCCAGTACCCTTCAGAGCTATGTTGGAAACATATCCAATGTTACAGCACCCCAGACCCATTCCTTTCTCTTCACTCGCTCCATTATCATTGTTTTCTATTGTACATCATTTCTGCAATATCTCTGCCTCCACCACCTCACCAACCTCACTTCCCTGCATTGCTTAAAACTCAAAATACCTAACTTTTTCCACCTCTGAGGAAATCTTAATTCTGGTTCTCCCTCCAAATACATTGTCAAGAGTCGAGTCTTAGCATATTTTAAATGTTCAAACAGATTGGACAGCTGGGAATTGCAGTACCTACATTACGTCAAAGTAGTTCATGGGCTGTGAAGCAAATTGGGACATGTTGAGGTAATGGAAGGTGCTACAGCAATGGAAATTTCCAAAGACTATTTGGTGTTTGACTGTGCAGGCAATTTAATCAGAGTTACACAATGACTCAGATGGAATCTTTCAGCTTTATTGAAGTCTTTAACCACCATTTTGTTAACAAATAATCAAACTCAAGTTGACAATTACAACAGATGCCTCTTGCTGTGCCAGACTGTGCCAAGTGATGATGGGTCAGATTGGAACAATAACACTTTCACAGTCAGTTATAGAAATTCACCTGGAGCTGCCATGAAGCCAGTGCCAGCTGATGGGAATTTCCACACTCCCTCTGCCCACACAAAGTTACAAGCTCAGAAGGCCACCTTGGTGCCAGGAATGAGTGACTATCAGTAGCTCTCAAGTTATAAGCAGCTAAGCAGACCCAGTGAAATCAGTGACCACTGACCAGAGGAACATACTTTAAAAGAAGGACAACCTGATTACAAACTAAATTATCTTTCATAAAAGTTTGCTTTTTGCAATGTTGTTCAGCATGTAAAAATATAATTAAATTAAAACACAAATGAAATCCCTTTCAGAACTGTAGGACTAAGCTTTGAGAAATCTTTGGCATCAGTGTCAAGTATGGCAGGGATCACAGAGCATAGCTCCTTGGGGGGTCAAGGGAAGAGTCTGTCCATAAAGTCTGCAATGAAAGAAAGCAGGGCTGAGTCACAATGTGCAGAGAGAGCTGCTTTCTGGATTGCAAGAACTCACCTCTGCAGCCTATGACTCTTTTTACTAGGAATGTGGCAATCAAAAGGTTAATTTCTTCAGTCAAATTGCCAAGAGGGGCTCTAGGAAATGAAAACTTCTTCATAATGAAGTTCATCCCCTGCAGGTTTGTGCATCTCATATGGGAGGCTCTGCTGGAGGTATCGAGGCTTGGACAAGGCTTGCTGCAGAGAGAAATCAAAGTGTTGCACTGGCACAGCGTGACTGTAGGATGTCATTGGTTTCAGCTCTGGCCGAGAAGAGAGTGCAATAGCTTGTTTCTTGATGGAAAAGTTGACAGACTGATTGGTGTACTGCAATTTGCTTTTGATAACTGTGGACTGGAATTTACCCAAATTTGGATACACAGAGCCTGGACTGGCCCAGTGCTTGTCAGAAGATGACATCAGCTGTTTGGGTAACAGATGTGGCAGGGGATAGCTGTTAAACTGTTGCTTCATGTAATCCATTGGTTTCCCGTACACCATCGAGTTATTCTGTGAAAAGCAAGAACGAAAACTAGTGTAAATACAACAAACTTCAAATATAATTTGCTTTACTTCACTTTTTAAAATCTATCCTCTCATCTAACTCTGTCCCAGAACTCAGTTTGGTTTTGTTCTTGCTTCCAATCTCCCGACTTTCACTTGCTTAATTTTTTTTATATCAAAAATATAATTTATTCATAAAAATATCTTTATATACATAGTCACTAAAGCAGTTCGGCCCAGGACAGTAGCATATGATGGAGCAGACTAACATTGGAGTTTGACTCTCTTGCCTAAAATCTACACAAACATTTCCCTGGGGCACAGATCTGAAAATGTTATCAGATTCTGCCAGACTAGAGTCATTCAAAGCATTGTCTCTTTTAATTCATGATTACTTGCTTGCTCTTGAGCGCACTTGGGAAGAGAGATTTTGGGCTGGTTTGTTAGGGTGGTTCATGTTTCACAGCTGTTGGGAAAGTCATGATTGAGAAAGAATAGCTGTGAAGGAATTATCAGCTGCTGTTTAGAATAACATTAGGACCTATCAGAAAAAATGCTTTTTATAGTTTCTGGAGTGCATGGAGATTGAATCAAATTGTATCATTCAATACAAAAAGTGCTAGAGATTACAGCCGATCTGGCAGCATCCATGGTGAGATGACTCTTCACCAGGGCTAAAGTGAAGGCTGGAAGGGACAGCATTTATGCGAGAATAGAGGAGGGGTTGCAGTACAGGAGGGAAAAGGATATTGATAGTTGATCCTGTCATTAAAACATTAGCTTGCTTTCTCTCCATGGATACTACCTGACCTGCTGTGATCTTCAACATTTTTTGTGTTCAGTTCAGATTCCAGAATCTACAGTAATTTACTTCCTCTGTATCATTCAACAGACGGATGTCGTACAGGATCTGTTTCTCTTGCTGTAAGCCTGACCTGCTGAGTATTTCCTGTTTAGATTCCAATATTTAGTAGTGGAGGTAAATAAAGGAATGTGGGGGGCAGGATTTGGAATCAAGACATTTATTTCTGTGGAAGACTAAAACTTGGTGGGACCAAATACTGCATTTCATTGCAATTACTATGCAATGCTTTCAAATGTGCTACCAGGTTTCACTTTGAAGCTTATCGAATACTTGGGCATTCTTATTGGAAAGGCTTTAATATGCACAAGTTTATCTCCGATGTTCACAAACTGCTGAGCAATTTACATTTTTTAGCCACGTTCACAAATGATACAGAGGGAAGATGGGATTGAAAGAGCAAAGACCTGTTCCCCAAAACACAACCTTCCAGTGAAACATAAAGTGCCTGGTGAACTCAGTGCAGACCAACATACGAATCCATATGCTCATCTCACCTCAATAAGATTACCTGATGACAACAGTGGGATTTAAACCTTCAGCCCAAGAAAATAGTCTTGATGCGGCAATTTAGAATGCCTGACCATGTTATCACTAACTACTATTATCACCTGAGACAGGTCGGCTGGAAGGAAGCCAATTTGAGGGCCAGCAGTTGGTTCCTTAAGAAGACGTTTCACCTTCATACGACGGTTCTGAAACCAGGTCTTCACCTAAAAAGAAAGATGTATTTTTAAACATAAAGTCTTAGTGCTTTCGAGCCCCTCCAGGGGTCAGAAACCCTGTATTAGTTGGCACATAGTCACAGCTCAGTCATCCCAGGGCAGGGAGGAACATTAAAACACTGCTTAAATGCTCCCAGTGAGAACAACACCGAGGTGATACATGTTGCTAGAAAGGACAAGAATTAGAATTATAATCTCTACAGTGTGGAAACAGGTCCACACCTACACTCCAAAAAGTAGCCCACCCAGATTCATTCCCCTACGATTAACCCCCAACTAAAGCACCCAACCTACACATCCCTGAACACTGTGGACAATTTAGCGTGGAAATTCACCTAATCTGCACATCTTTGGATTGTGGAATGAAACTGGAGCATCCAAAGGAAATCCATGCAGACACAGGGAGAATGTGCAAACTCTACACAGAAGGGAAAACAAAATAAAAATAAATGCTACACAAGGTAGAGGAAAGCCTGGGTGAGAGGTGCACTCTTACAGAGATACAACAGCCAAATGGCCTTATTTGTTTGTACAGAATAAAAGAAGGGTTACAACAGAGCACATAAGGGGGAGGCATCTAGAAGGATTAGGGGCAGGTATTTTGATATTTCACGTCCTCCTAACATTCAACAAGATTGTGGCTAAAGTTTGACACGGAGTCGACTTATCCCTCAGGAGAAATCTCAGCATCCTTTTTAAATAAACTCAACAGGCAATCAGTCATATTCTGAGCGTAGCTAATCACATACACACAAGCCTCTGAGAAAAGAAATGTCGCCTCTTTCCACTTTGGAATGACTTGTCCATTTGAGATGATACTCGCCTGCATCCTGATTCTGCCCTCTGCCCAGACTTGATGGGCTGAAGGGCCTTCCTGCACAGTATAATTCCATGACTCCCCCACCGCCCCACAGACAGTTCTTTGACTTCACAGCTGAGAGAACTAGCCCCTCAGCATCTCCCCCATTAGGAGAAAGTGAGGACTGCAGATGCTGGAGACTAGAGTCAAAACATGTAGCACTGGAAAAGCGCAGCAGGTCAGGCAGCAACTGAGGGGCAGGAGAGTTGACGTTTTGAGCATAAGGTCTTCAGCAGAACTCATCCTCAAAGTCGACTCTCCTGTTCTTCAGATGCTGCCTGACCAGCTGTGTTTTTCAATTGTTTCAATGAGATTATCCTTCATTCTCCTACAAAGAGCAAATCTCCCTAAAAGTGCTGAGTACGACCACGGATGACAGGCAGCACAACTGAAAGTGTACAGGTGAGGAAATTAACCCTGAACCTTTTGGGCTAACAGATTATTTCCTCACGTGTAAGATTTCTAGAGTCACCCACCTCAGGGACCATCTAAAACTTGACATTCAATTTCAAAGGTAATTTCAGCTGATGTTCAGCAAAACCACAGAAAAAAACTAGGAATGATGCACTATTTTTTATAAATCCGCAAGAGGAATTTTATTTTCAGGCTTTATCTGCAAGACAGCATCTCCAGTGATGCAGCATGAGTTCCAGACTGGAGTAGTGGTTCAATTCCACAGTGAGGTTGGGACCCAAAGCTATTCCTTTTAGGCAGTGGTTTGCAAAGTCTACGGTCAACTCAATCACCTTAAGGAGAGGAAGCTCTCATTGCAGACCCCAAGATCCCCAGCAGTTCATTAGCAGAACAAAGGCAGCAGTGGCTCCAGCAGGTCTGACTGGAGAAAGGTGTGAAAGATGTGACCAGTCACAGCTGCACAATTCGCAGGGTTTTGCCATTAACACTCCATTTATACATCTTTAACCTGGAGTACATTACAAAAACAAGTTTTCATGTATACAGCCTGAGTACAAAGTCCACATAATAATAAGGATGAGTCAGAATTATGCATCAAATCACAAAAAGCCACATTCTAGAAACTTTTGACTCTTGCTCAGTTACATTGCATTGTTCTCCTTAATGGGCTCAGCATTTTTACAAAAACAGAAAATATTCAACAGGCCAAGCAGTACCTGCTCATTATGCAAAGGCTACTGGAGGCAGGCAAAGGCAAAAGGCTGTGGATTCTGGAAATGAACTGCAAAAAGACCAAGTTGGGTGAGCGAAATAAGCGGGAGATGGAATTTCATGGAAGTTCAATCACTCCCAAAGAGCCATCACAGGATCGAAAAAGTGCAGACTGCAGACGCTGGAGATCAGAGTTGACAGTGTGTGAACCGCTGTGCTTTTCCAGCACCACACTCTCATCATAGGAAGGAAGTTTACTCACATGTTGATCAAGAGAAAAGTGGGTCAAAATCTATCTTAAATAGAGGCAACCAGAGTATTTGAAAGTGGAGCTAGCTAAAAGAAACTGGTCATCCAGGTCAAGGGAGAGGCCAAACAGACCAAATGGCGAACATTTTCAGGATTAATTCCCATGATGGAATCTAGTTCTCAACCACTACCCTTGCCTGAAGTATGGTAACCCTAAGTTTAAACTCTAAAGAGAGATTAACCGTTCGGTCATCCAGGATATTGGCAAATTTTATTTCAGAATGCAGAGAAGATGACCTGGCAGGATCAGTCAGTTCCACGGGCAGACGCTGCGGAAGGAGATGTGGCTGTGGTAACGAGGGGCAGGAGATGTGACTCTGGTAGTGAGGGGAAAGAGATGTGACTATGGTAGTGAGGGGAAGGAGATGTGACTGTGGTAGCGAGGGGATGTAGATGTGATTGTGGTAGTGGGAGGACGGAGATTGATTGTGGTAGCGAGGGAAAGGAGATGTGGTAGTCAGGGGAAGGAGATGTGACTCTGGTAGCGTGGAAGGAAATATGGCTGTGGTAGTGAGGGGAAGAAGATGTGACTGTGGTAGTGAGGGGAAGGAGATATGACTGTGGTAGCGAGGGAAGGGAGATGTGGATGTGGCAGGGAGGGGAAGGAGATGTGACTGTGGTAGCGAGGGGAAGGAGATGTGACTGAGGTAGCGAGAGGAAGGAGATGTGACTGAGGTAGCGAGGGGAAGGAGATGTGACTGAGGTAGCGAGGGAAGGGAGATGTGACTGTGGTAGCGAGGGGAAGGAGATGTGACTGAGGTAGCGAGAGGAAGGAGATGTGACTGAGGTAGCGAGAGGAAGGAGATGTGACTGTGGTAGCGAGGGGAAGGAGATGTGACTGAGGTAGCGAGGGAAAGGGGATGTGACTGTGGTAGCGAGGGGAAGGTGATGTGACTGTGGTAGTGGGAGGACGGAGATTGATTGTGGTAGCGAGGGAAAGAAGATGTGGTAGTCAGGGGAAGGAGATGTGACTCTGGTAGCGAGGGGACGGAGATGTGACTGTGGTGGCGAGGGGAAGGAGATGTGACTGTGGTAGCGAGGGGAGGGAGATGTGACTGTGGTAGCGAGGGGAGGGAGATGTGACTGAGGTAGCGAGGGGAAGGAGATGTGACTGTGGTAGAGAGGGGACGGAGATGTGACTGTGGTAGCGAGGGAAGGAGATGTGGTTGTGGTGGCGAGGGGAAGGAGATGTGACTGTGGTAGCGAGGGGAAGGAGATGTGACTGTGGTAGTGAGGGGAAGGAGATGTGACTGTGGTAGTGAGGGGAAGGAGATGTGACTGAGATTGCGAGGGGAAGGAGATGTGACTGTGGTAGTGAGGGGAGGGAGATGTGACTGAGGTAGCGAGGGGAAGGAGATGTGACTGTGGTAGTGAGGGGAAGGAGATGTGACTGAGATTGCGAGGGGAAGGAGATGTGACTGTGGTAGTGAGGGGAAGGAGACGTGACTGAGATTGCGAGGGGACGGAGATGTGACTGTGGTAGCGAGGGGAGGGAGATGTGACTGAGGTAGTGAGGGGAAGGAGATGTGACTGAGATTGCGAGGGGAAGGAGATGTGACTGAGGTAGTGAGGGGAAGGAGATGTGACTGAGATTGCGAGGGGACGGAGATGTGACTGAGATCGCGAGGGGACAGAGATGTGACTGTGGTAGCGAGGGGAAGGAGACGTGAATGTAGTAGCGATCGAGATGTGGTTGCGGTAGCGAGGGGAAGGAGATGTCACTGTGGTAGCGAGGGGAAGGAGATGTGACTGTGGTAGCGAGGGGAAGGAGATGTGACTGTGGTAGCGAGGGGAAGGAGATGTGACTGTGGTAGCGAGAGGAAGGAGATGTGACTGTGGTAGCGAGGGAAAGGAGATGTCACTGGGGTAGCGAGGGGAAGGAGATGTGACTGAGGTAGCGAGAGGAAGTAGATGTGACTGTGGTAGCGATTGACGGAGATGTGGTTGTGGTTGCGAGGGAAACGAGATGTGACTGTGGTAGCGAGGGCAAGGAGATGTGACTGAGATCGCGAGGGGAAGGAGATGTGGCTGTGTTAGCGAGGGGAAGGAGATGTGACTGGGGTAGCGAGGAAAAGAAGACGTGACTGTGGGAGCGAGGGGAAGGAGAAGTGACTGAGATCGCGAGGGGACGGAGATGTGACTGAGATCGCGAGGGGACGGAGATGTGACTGAGATCGCGAGGGGACGGAGATGTGACTGAGGGAGCGAGGGGACGGAGATGTGACTGCGGTAGCGAGGGGAAGGAGATGTGACTGTGGTAGCGAGGGGACGGAGATGTGACTGTGGTAGCGAGGGGACGGAGACGTGACTGTGGTAGCGAGGGGACGGAGATGTGACTGTGGTAGCGAGGGGACGGAGACGTGACTGAGATCGCGAGGGGACGGAGACGTGACTGTGGTAGCGAGGGGACGGAGATGTGACTGTGGTAGCGAGGGGACGGAGACGTGACTGAGATCGCGAGGGGACGGAGATGTGACTGTGGTAGCGAGGGGACGGAGACGTGACTGTGGTAGCGAGGGGACGGAGATGTGACTGCGGTAGCGAGGGGACGGAGATGTGACTGCGGTAGCGAGGGGACGGAGATGTGACTGCGGTAGCGAGGGGACGGAGATGTGACTGCGGTAGCGAGGGGACGGAGACGTGACTGAGATCGCGAGGGGACGGAGATGTGACTGAGATCGCGAGGGAAACGAGATGTGACTGCGGTAGCGAGGGGACGGAGACGTGACTGAGATTGCGAGGGGACGGAGACGTGACTGAGATCGCGAGGGGACGGAGATGTGACTGTGGTAGCGAGGGGACGGAGATGTGACTGTGGTAGCGAGGGGACGGAGACGTGACTGAGATCGCGAGGGGACGGAGATGTGACTGCGGTAGCGAGGGGACGGAGACGTGACTGAGATCGCGAGGGGACGGAGATGTGACTGAGATCGCGAGGGAAACGAGATGTGACTGCGGTAGCGAGGGGACGGAGACGTGACTGAGATTGCGAGGGGACGGAGACGTGACTGAGATCGCGAGGGGACGGAGATGTGACTGTGGTTGCGAGGGGAAGGAGACGTGAATGTGGTAGCGAGATGACGGAGATGTGACTGTGGTAGCCAGGGAAGGAGATGTGACTGGGGTAGCGAGGGGACGGAGACGTGACTGATGTAGCGAGGGGACGGAGATGTGACTGTGGTAGCGAGGGGAAGGAGATGTGACTGAGATCGCGAGTGGAAGGAGATGTGACTGAGATCGCGAGGGGACGGAGATGTGACTGTGGTAGCGAGGGGACGGAGATGTGACTGAGATCGCGAGGGGACGGAGATGTGACTGTGGTAGCGAGGGGACGGAGATGTGACTGAGATCGCGAGGGGACGGAGATGTGACTGAGATCGCGAGGGGACGGAGATGTGACTGAGGTAGCGAGGGGACGGAGATGTGACTGGGGTAGCGAGGGGAAGGAGAAGTGACTGGGGTAGCGAGGGGACGGAGAAGTGACTTAGGTAGCGAGGGGAAGGAGATGTGACTGTGGTAGCGAGGGGAAGGAGATGTGACTCTGGTAGTGAGGGGAAGGAGATGTCACTGTGGTAGCGAGGGGAAGGAGAGGTGACTGTGGTAGCGAGGGGAAGGAGATGTGACTGTGGTAGTGAGGGGAAGGAGATGTGACTGTGGTAGCGAGGGGAAGGAGAGGTGACTGTGGTAGCGAGGGGAAGGAGATGTGACTGTGGTAGCGAGGGGAAGGAGATGTCACTGAGGTAGCGATTGACGGAGATGTGGTTGTGGTAGTGAGGGGAAGGAGATGTGACTGAGATCGCGAGGGGAAGGAGATGTGACTGGGGTAGCGAGGAAAAGAAGACGTGACTGTGGGAGCGAGGGGAAGGAGAAGTGACTGAGATCGCGAGGGGACGGAGATGTGACTGAGATCGCGAGGGGACGGAGATGTGACTGAGATCGCGAGGGGACGGAGATGTGACTGAGATCGCGAGGGGACGGAGATGTGACTGAGATCGCGAGGGGACGGAGATGTGACTGTGGTAGCGAGGGGACGGAGATGTGACTGTGGTAGCGAGGGGACGGAGATGTGACTGTGGTAGCGAGGGGACGGAGACGTGACTGAGATCGCGAGGGGACGGAGATGTGACTGTGGTAGCGAGGGGACGGAGACGTGAATGTGGTAGCGAGATGACGGAGATGTGACTGTGGTAGCGAGGGGACGGAGATGTGACTGTGGGAGCGAGATGACGGAGATGTGAATTTAGTAGCGATCAACGGAGATGTAGTTGTGGTAGCGAGGGGACGGAGATGTGACTGTGGTAGCGAGGGGACGGAGATGTGACTGGGGTAGCGAGGGGACGGAGATGTGACTGTGGTAGCGAGGGGACGGAGACGTGAATTTAGTAGCGATCAACGGAGATGTAGTTGTGGTAGCGAGGGGAAGGAGATGTGACTGGGGTAGCGAGGGGAAGGAGAAGTGACTGTGGTAGCGAGGGGAAGGAGACATGACTGAGATCGCGAGGGGAAGGAGATGTGACTGTGGGAGCGAGGGGAAGGAGAAGTGACTGAGATCGCGAGGGGACGGAGATGTGACTGTGGTAGCGAGGGGACGGAGATGTGACTGTGGTAGCGAGGGGACGGAGATGTGACTGTGGTAGCGAGGGGACGGAGATGTGACTGTGGTAGCGAGGGGACGGAGATGTGACTGAGATCGCGAGGGGACGGAGATGTGACTGTGGGAGCGAGGGGACGGAGATGTGACTGAGAATGCGAGGGGACGGAGATGTGACTGTGGTAGCGAGGGGACGGAGATGTGACTGTGGTAGCGAGGGGACGGAGATGTGACTGGGGTAGCGAGGGAACGGAGACGTGAGTGTGGTAGCGAGGGGAAGGAGAAGTGACTGAGATCGCGAGGGGACGGAGATGTGACTGAGATCGCGAGGGGACGGAGATGTGACTGTGGTAGCGAGGGGACGGAGATGTGACTGTGGTAGCGAGGGGACGGAGATGTGACTGTGGTAGCGAGGGAACGGAGACGTGACTGTGGTAGTGAGGGGAAGGAGATGTGACGGAGATTGCAAGGGGACGGAGATGTGACTGAGATCGCGAGGGAACGGAGACGTGACTGTGGGAGCGAGGGGAAGGAGATGTGAATTTAGTAGCGATCGACGGAGATGTGGTTGTGGTAGTGAGGGAAACGAGATGTGACTGTGGTCGTGAGGAAGGAGATGTGACTGTGGTTGCGAGGGGAAGGAGACGTGAATGTAGTAGCGATCGAGATGTGGTTGAGGTAGTGAAGGGAAGGACATGTGTCTGTGGTAGTGAGGGAAACGAGATGTGACTGTGGTAGCGAGGGCAAGGAGATGTGACTGAGATCGCGAGGGGAAGGAGATGTGACTGAGGTAGCGAGGAAAAGAAGACGTGACTGTGGGAGCGAGGGGAAGGAGAAGTGACTGAGATCGCGAGGGGACGGAGATGTGACTGAGATCGCGAGGGGACGGAGATGTGACTGTGGTAGCGAGGGGACGGAGATGTGACTGCGGTAGCGAGGGGACGGAGATGTGACTGAGATCACGAGGGGACGGAGATGTGACTGTGGGAGCGAGGGGAAGGAGACGTGACTGAGTTCGCGAGGGAAACGAGATGTGACTGCGGTAGCGAGGGGACGGAGACGTGACTGAGATCGCGAGGGGACGGAGATGTGACTGTGGTTGCGAGGGGAAGGAGACGTGAATGTAGTAGCGATCGAGATGTGGTTGTGGTAGTGAGGGGAAGGAGATGTGACTGTGGTAGCGATCGACAGAGATGTGATTGTGGTAGCGATCGACGGAGATGTGATTGTGGTAGCGAGGGGATGGAGATGTGACTGTGGTAGTGAGGGGAAGGAGATGTGACTGTAGAAGCGAGGGAAAGGAGACGTGAATTTAGTAGCGATCGACGGAGATGTGACTGTGGTAGCGAGGGGAAGGAGATGTGACTGTGGGAGCGAGGGGAAGGAGACGTGACTGAGGTAGCGAGGGGAAGGAGACGTGACTGTGGGAGCGAGGGGAAGGAGATGTGACTGTAGAAGCGAGGGAAAGGAGACGTGAATTTAGTAGCGATCGACGGAGATGTGACTGTGGTAGCGAGGGGAAGGAGATGTGACTGTGGGAGCGAGGGGAAGGAGACGTGACTGTGGGAGCGAGGGAAAGGAGACGTGACTGAGGTAGCGAGGGGAAGGAGATGTGACTGTGGTAGCGAGGGGAAGGAGACGTGACTGAAGAAGCGAGGGGATGGAGATGTGACTGTGGTAGTGAGGGAAACGAGATGTGACTGTGGTAGTGAGGGGAAGGAGATGTGACTGAGATTGCGAGGGGACGGAGATGTGACTGTGGTAGCGAGGGGACGGAGATGTGACTGAGATCGCGAGGGGACAGAGATGTGACTGTGGTAGTGAGGGGAAGGAGATGTGACTGAGATTGCGAGGGGAAGGAGATGTGACTGTGGTAGCGAGGGGACGGAGATGTGACTGAGATCGCGAGGGGATGGAGATGTGACTGTGGTAGTGAGGGAAACGAGATGTGACTGTGGTAGTGAGGGGAAGGAGATGTGACTGAGATTGCGAGGGGACGGAGATGTGACTGTGGTAGCGAGGGGAAGGAGATGTGACTGAGATTGCGAGGGGACGGAGATGTGACTGAGATCGCGAGGGGACAGAGATGTGACTGTGGTTGCGAGGGGAAGGAGACGTGAATGTAGTAGCGATCGAGATGTGGTTGTGGTAGTGAAGGGAAGGAGATGTCACTGTGGTAGCGAGGGGAAGGTGATGTGACTGTGGTAGCGAGGGGAAGGTGATGTGACTGTGGTAGCGAGGGGAAGGAGACGTGAATTTAGTAGCGATCGACGGAGATGTGACTGTGGGAGTGAGGGGAAGGAGATGTGACTGTGGGAGCGAGGGAAGGAGATGTGACTGTGGGAGCGAGGGAAGGAGATGTGACTGTGGTAGCGAGGGGAAGGTGATGTGACTGTGGTAGCGAGGGAAGGAGATGTGGTTGTGGTAGCGAGGGGAAGGAGACGTGACTGTGGGAGCGAGGGGAAGGAGATGTGACTGTGGTAGCGAGGGGAAGGAGATGTGACTGAGGTAGCGAGGGGAAGGAGACGTGAATTTAGTAGCGATTGACGGAGATGTGACTGTGGGAGTGAGGGGAAGGAGATGTGACTGTAGAAGCGAGGGGAAGGAGACGTGAATTTAGTAGCGATCGACGGAGATGTGACTGTGGTAGCGAGGGGACGGAGATGTGACTGAGATCGCGAGGGGAAGGAGATGTGACTGTGGGAGCGAGGGGAAGGAGATGTGACTGAGATCGCGAGGGGAAGGAGATGTGACTGTGGGAGCGAGGGGAAGGAGATGTGACTGAGATCGCGAGGGGAAGGAGATGTGACTGTGGTAGCGAGGGGAAGGAGATGTGACTGTGGTAGCGAGGGGAAGGAGATGTGAATGTAGTAGCGATTGACGGAGATGTGGTTGAGGTAGTGAAGGGAAGGAGATGTGGGAGTCAGGGAAGGAGATGTGTCTGTGGTAGCGAGGAAGGTGTTGCGAGTGTGGTAGCGAGGGGAAGGAGATGTGACTGTAGAAGCGAGGGAAAGGAGACGAGAATTTAGTAGCCATCGACGGAGATGTGACTGTGGTAGCGAGGGAACGGAGACGTGACTGTGGTAGCGAGGGGAAGGAGACGTGACTGTGGTAGTGAGGGAAGGGAGACGTGACTGTGGGAGCGAGTGGAAGGAAAAGTGACTGAGGTAGCGAGGGGATGGAGATGTGACTGTGGGAGCGAGGGGAAGGAGATGTGACTGAGATCGCGAGGGGAAGGAGATGTGACTGAGGTAGCGAGGGGAAGGAGACGCGAATGTAGTAGCGATTGACGGAGATGTGGTTGTGGTAGTGAAGGGAAGGAGATGTGGGAGTCAGGGAAGGAGATGTGTCTGTGGTAGCCAGGGGAAGGAGATGTGACTGTAGAAGCGAGGGAAAGGAGACGAGAATTTAGTAGCCATCGACGGAGATGTGGTTGTGGTAGCGAGGGAACGGAGACGTGACTGAGATCGCGAGGGGAAGGAGATGTGACTGTGGTAGCGAGGGGAAGGAGACGTGACTGTGGGAGCGAGGGGAAGGAGATGTGACTGAGATCGCGAGGGGACGGAGATGTGACTGTGGTAGCGAGGGGAAGGAGACGTGAATGTAGTAGCGATTGACGGAGATGTGGTTGAGGTAGTGAAGGGAAGGAGATGTGGGAGTCAGGGAAGGAGATGTGTCTGTGGTAGCGAGGAAGGTGTTGCGAGTGTGGTAGCGAGGGGAAGGAGATGTGACTGTAGAAGCGAGGGAAAGGAGACGAGAATTTAGTAGCCATCGACGGAGATGTGGTTGTGGTAGCGAGGGAAGGAGATGCGGTTGTGGTAGCGAGGGAACGGAGACGTGACTGTGGTAGCGAGGGGACGGAGACGTGACTGTGGTAGTGAGGGAAGGGAGACGTGACTGTGGGAGCGAGTGGAAGGAAAAGTGACTGAGGTAGCGAGGGGATGGAGATGTGACTGCGGTAGCGAGGGGAAGGAGACGTGAATGTAGTAGCGATCGAGATGTGGTTGTGCTAGTGAAGGGAAGGAGATGTGGGAGTCAGGGGAAGGAGATGTGTCTGTGGTAGCGAGGAAGGTGTTGTGACTGTGGTTGCCAGGGGAAGGAGATGTGACTGTAGAAGCGAGGGAAAGGAGACGTGAATTTAGTAGCGATCGACGGAGATGTGATTGTGGTAGCGAGGGGAAGGAGACGTGAATTTAGTAGCGATCGACGGAGATGTGATTGTGGTAGCGAGGGAACGGAGATGTGACTGTGGTAGTGAGGGGAAGGAGATGTGACTGTAGAAGCGAGGGAAAGGAGACGTGAATTTAGTAGCGATCGACGGAGATGTGATTGTGGTAGCGAGGGGAAGGAGATGTGACTGTGGTAGTGAGGGGAAGGAGATGTGACTGGGGTAGCGAGGAAAAGAAGACGTGACTGTGGGAGCGAGGGGAAGGAGAAGTGACTGAGATCGCGAGGGGACGGAGATGTGACTGAGATCGCGAGGGGACGGAGATGTGACTGAGATCGCGAGGGGACGGAGATGTGACTGAGGGAGCGAGGGGACGGAGATGTGACTGCGGTAGCGAGGGGAAGGAGATGTGACTGTGGTAGCGAGGGGACGGAGATGTGACTGTGGTAGCGAGGGGACGGAGACGTGACTGTGGTAGCGAGGGGACGGAGACGTGACTGAGATCGCGAGGGGAGGGAGATGTGACTGTGGTAGCGAGGGGAAGGAGATGTGACTGTGGTAGCGAGGGGACGGAGATGTGACTGCGGTAGCGAGGGGACGGAGATGTGACTGTGGTAGCGAGGGGACGGAGACGTGACTGTGGTAGCGAGGGGACGGAGACGTGACTGAGATCGCGAGGGGAGGGAGATGTGACTGTGGTAGCGAGGGGACGGAGATGTGACTGTGGTAGCGAGGGGACGGAGATGTGACTGCGGTAGCGAGGGGACGGAGACGTGACTGAGATCGCGAGGGGACGGAGATGTGACTGAGATCGCGAGGGAAACGAGATGTGACTGCGGTAGCGAGGGGACGGAGACGTGACTGAGATTGCGAGGGGACGGAGACGTGACTGAGATCGCGAGGGGACGGAGATGTGACTGTGGTTGCGAGGGGACGGAGATGTGACTGTGGTTGCGAGGGGAAGGAGACGTGAATGTGGTAGCGAGATGACGGAGATGTGACTGTGGTAGCCAGGGAAGGAGATGTGACTGGGGTAGCGAGGGGACGGAGACGTGACTGATGTAGCGAGGGGACGGAGATGTGACTGTGGTAGCGAGGGGAAGGAGATGTGACTGTGGTAGCGAGGGAAGGAGATGTGACTGTGGTAGCGAGGGGAAGGAGATGTGACTGAGATCGCGAGGGGACGGAGATGTGACTGAGATCGCGAGGGGACGGAGATGTGACTGTGGTAGCGAGGGGACGGAGATGTGACTGTGGTAGCGAGGGGAAGGAGATGTGACTGTGGTAGCGAGGGGAAGGAGACATGACTGAGATCGCGAGGGGAAGGAGATGTGACTGGGGTAGCGAGGGGAAGGAGACATGACTGAGATCGCGAGGGGAAGGAGATGTGACTGGGGTAGCGAGGGGAAGGAGATGTGACTGAGATCGCGAGGGGACGGAGATGTGACTGAGATCGCGAGGGGACGGAGATGTGACTGTGGTAGCGAGGGGACGGAGATGTGACTGAGATCGCGAGGGGACGGAGATGTGACTGAGATCGCGAGGGGACGGAGATGTGACTGTGGTAGCGAGGGGACGGAGATGTGACTGGGGTAGCGAGGGGAAGGAGATGTGACTGAGATCGCGAGGGGACGGAGATGTGACTGTGGTAGCGAGGGGACGGAGATGTGACTGTGGTAGCGAGGGGAAGGAGATGTGACTGGGGTAGCGAGGGGAAGGAGAAGTGACTGGGGTAGCGAGGGGAAGGAGAAGTGACTTAGGTAGCGAGGGGAAGGAGATGTGACTGTGGTAGCGAGGGCAAGGAGATGTGACTGAGATTGCGAGGGGACGGAGATGTGACTGAGATCGCGAGGGGACGGAGATGTGACTGAGATCGCGAGGGGACGGAGATGTGACTGAGATCGCGAGGGGACGGAGATGTGACTGTGGTAGCGAGGGGACGGAGATGTGACTGTGGTAGCGAGGGGAAGGAGATGTGACTGTGGTAGCGAGGGGACGGAGATGTGACTGTGGTAGCGAGGGGAAGGAGATGTGACTGGGGTAGCGAGGGGACGGAGATGTGACTGAGGTAGCGAGGGGATGGAGACGTGACTGAGATCGCGAGGGGACGGAGATGTGACTGTGGTAGCGAGGGGAAGGAGACGTGACTGCGGTAGCGAGATGACGGAGATGTGACTGTGGTAGCCAGGGAAGGAGATGTGACTGGGGTAGCGAGGGGACGGAGATGTGACTGTGGTTGCGAGGGGAAGGAGACGTGAATGTGGTAGCGAGATGACGGAGATGTGACTGTGGTAGCCAGGGAAGGAGATGTGACTGGGGTAGCGAGGGGACGGAGACGTGAATTTAGTAGCGATCAACGGAGATGTAGTTGTGGTAGCGAGGGGAAGGAGATGTGACTGGGGTAGCGAGGGGAAGGAGAAGTGACTGATGTAGCGAGGGGACGGAGATGTGACTGTGGTAGCGAGGGGTAGGAGAAGTGACTGAGATCGCGAGGGGACGGAGATGTGACTGAGATCGCGAGGGGACGGAGATGTGACTGTGGTAGCGAGGGGACGGAGATGTGACTGTGGTAGCGAGGGGACGGAGATGTGACTGTGGTAGCGAGGGGACGGAGATGTGACTGAGGTAGCGAGGGAACGGAGATGTGACTGGGGTAGCGAGGGAACGGAGACGTGACTGTGGTAGCGAGGGGACGGAGACGTGAGTGTGGTAGCGAGGGGACGGAGATGTGACTGGGGTAGCGAGGGAACGGAGACGTGAGTGTGGTAGCGAGGGGAAGGAGAAGTGACTGAGATCGCGAGGGGACGGAGATGTGACTGAGAATGCGAGGGGACGGAGATGTGACTGTGGTAGCGAGGGGACGGAGATGTGACTGAGAATGCGAGGGGACGGAGATGTGACTGTGGTAGCGAGGGGACGGAGATGTGACTGTGGTAGCGAGGGGACGGAGACGTGAGTGTGGTAGCCAGGGAAGGAGATGTGACTGTGGTAGCGAGGGAAACGAGATGTGACTGTGGTAGTGAGGGGAAGGAGATGTGACGGAGATTGCGAGGGAAAGGAGACGTGAATTTAGTAGCGATCGACGGAGATGTGGTTGTGGTAGTGAGGGGAAGGAGATGTGACTGAGATCGCGAGGGGATGGAGATGTGACTGAGATCGCGAGGGGATGGAGATGTGACTGTGGTAGTGAGGGAAACGAGATGTGACTGTGGTAGTGAGGGGAAGGAGATGTGACTGAGATAGCGAGGGGACGGAGATGTGACTGAGATCGCGAGGGGACGGAGATGTGACTGTGGTTGCGAGGGGAAGGAGACGTGAATGTAGTAGCGATCGAGATGTGGTTGAGGTAGTGAAGGGAAGGACATGTGTCTGTGGTAGTGAGGGAAACGAGATGTGACTGTGGTAGCGAGGGCAAGGAGATGTGACTGAGATCGCGAGGGGAAGGAGATGTGGCTGTGTTAGCGAGGGGAAGGAGATGTGACTGAGGTAGCGAGGAAAAGAAGACGTGACTGTGGGAGCGAGGGGAAGGAGAAGTGACTGAGATCGCGAGGGGACGGAGATGTGACTGAGATCACGAGGGGACGGAGATGTGACTGTGGTAGCGAGGGGACGGAGATGTGACTGAGGTAGCGAGGGGACGGAGATGTGACTGAGATCGCGAGGGGACGGAGATGTGACTGTGGGAGCGAGGGGAAGGAGACGTGACTGAGTTCGCGAGGGAAACGAGATGTGACTGCGGTAGCGAGGGGACGGAGACGTGACTGAGATCGCGAGGGGACGGAGATGTGACTCTGGTAGTGAGGGGAAGGAGATGTGACTCTGGTAGTGAGGGGAAGGAGATGTCACTGTGGGAGCGAGGGAAAGGAGATATGGTTGTGGTAGCGATCGACGGAGATGTGGTTGTGGTAGTGAGGGGAAGGAGATGTCACTGTGGGAGCGAGGGAAAGGAGATATGGTTGTGGTAGCGATCGACGGAGATATGGTTGTGGTAGCGAGGGAAGGAGATGTGACTGTGGTAGTGAAGGGAAGGAGATGTGACTGAGATTGCGAGGGGACGGAGATGTGACTGAGATCGCGAGGGGACGGAGATGTGACTGAGATCGCGAGGGGACGGAGATGTGACTGAGATCGCGAGGGGACGGAGATGTGACTGTGGTAGCGAGGGGAAGGAGATGTGACTGTGGTAGCCAGGGAAGGAGATGTGACTGGGGTAGCGAGGGGACGGAGATGTGACTGTGGTAGCGAGGGGATGGAGACGTGACTGAGATCGCGAGGGGACGGAGATGTGACTGTGGTAGCGAGGGGAAGGAGACGTGACTGTGGTAGCGAGATGACGGAGATGTGACTGTGGTAGCCAGGGAAGGAGATGTGACTGGGGTAGCGAGGGGACGGAGACGTGAATTTAGTAGCGATCAACGGAGATGTAGTTGTGGTAGCGAGGGGAAGGAGATGTGACTGGGGTAGCGAGGGGAAGGAGAAGTGACTGATGTAGCGAGGGGACGGAGATGTGACTGTGGTAGCGAGGGGTAGGAGAAGTGACTGAGATCGCGAGGGGACGGAGATGTGACTGAGATCGCGAGGGGACGGAGATGTGACTGTGGTAGCGAGGGGACGGAGATGTGACTGTGGTAGCGAGGGAACGGAGACGTGAGTGTGGTAGCGAGGGGAAGGAGATGTGACTGTGGTAGCGAGGGAAACGAGATGTGACTGTGGTAGTGAGGGGAAGGAGATGTGACGGAGATTGCGAGGGAAAGGAGACGTGAATTTAGTAGCGATCGACGGAGATGTGGTTGTGGTAGTGAGGGGAAGGAGATGTGACTGAGATCGCGAGGGGATGGAGATGTGACTGAGATCGCGAGGGGATGGAGATGTGACTGTGGTAGTGAGGGAAACGAGATGTGACTGTGGTAGTGAGGGGAAGGAGATGTGACTGAGATTGCGAGGGGACGGAGATGTGACTGAGATCGCGAGGGGACGGAGATGTGACTGTGGTTGCGAGGGGAAGGAGACGTGAATGTAGTAGCGATCGAGATGTGGTTGAGGTAGTGAAGGGAAGGACATGTGTCTGTGGTAGTGAGGGAAACGAGATGTGACTGTGGTAGCGAGGGCAAGGAGATGTGACTGAGATCGCGAGGGGAAGGAGATGTGACTGAGATCGCGAGGGGATGGAGATGTGACTGAGATCGCGAGGGGATGGAGATGTGACTGAGATCGCGAGGGGATGGAGATGTGACTGAGATCGCGAGGGGATGGAGATGTGACTGTGGTAGTGAGGGAAACGAGATGTGACTGTGGTAGTGAGGGGAAGGAGATGTGACTGAGATTGCGAGGGGACGGAGATGTGACTGAGATCGCGAGGGGACGGAGATGTGACTGTGGTTGCGAGGGGAAGGAGACGTGAATGTAGTAGCGATCGAGATGTGGTTGAGGTAGTGAAGGGAAGGACATGTGTCTGTGGTAGTGAGGGAAACGAGATGTGACTGTGGTAGCGAGGGCAAGGAGATGTGACTGAGATCGCGAGGGGAAGGAGATGTGGCTGTGTTAGCGAGGGGAAGGAGATGTGACTGAGGTAGCGAGGAAAAGAAGACGTGACTGTGGGAGCGAGGGGAAGGAGAAGTGACTGAGATCGCGAGGGGACGGAGATGTGACTGAGATCGCGAGGGGACGGAGATGTGACTGTGGTAGCGAGGGGACGGAGATGTGACTGCGGTAGCGAGGGGACGGAGATGTGACTGAGATCGCGAGGGGACGGAGATGTGACTGTGGGAGCGAGGGGAAGGAGACGTGACTGAGTTCGCGAGGGAAACGAGATGTGACTGCGGTAGCGAGGGGACGGAGACGTGACTGAGATCGCGAGGGGACGGAGATGTGACTGTGGTTGCGAGGGGAAGGAGACGTGAATGTAGTAGCGATCGAGATGTGGTTGTGGTAGTGAAGGGAAGGAGATGTGGCTGTGGTAGCGAGGGGAAGGTGTTGTGACTGAGATCGCGAGGGGAAGGAGATGTGACTGAGATCGCGAGGGAACGGAGACGTGACTGAGGGAGCGAGGGGACGGAGATGTGGCTGTGATAGCGAGGAAGGTGATGTGACTGTGGTAGCCAGGGGAAGGAGATGTGACTGTAGAAGCGAGGGAAAGGAGACGTGAATTTAGTAGCGATCGACGGAGATGTGACTGTGGTAGCGAGGGGAAGGAGATGTGACTGTGGGAGCGAGGGGAAGGAGACGTGACTGAGGTAGCGAGGGGAAGGAGACGTGACTGTGGGAGCGAGGGGAAGGAGATGTGACTGTAGAAGCGAGGGAAAGGAGACGTGAATTTAGTAGCGATCGACGGAGATGTGACTGTGGTAGCGAGGGGAAGGAGATGTGACTGTGGGAGCGAGGGAAAGGAGACGTGAATTTAGTAGCCATCGACGGAGATGTGGTTGCGGTAGCGAGGGGAAGGAGATGTGACTGAGGTAGCCAGGGGAAGGAGACGTGACTGAAGAAGCGAGGGGATGGAGATGTGACTGTGGTAGTGAGGGAAACGAGATGTGACTGTGGTAGTGAGGGGAAGGAGATGTGACTGAGATTGCGAGGGGACGGAGATGTGACTGAGATCGCGAGGGGACAGAGATGTGACTGTGGTAGCGAGGGGAAGGAGATGTGACTGAGATTGCGAGGGGACGGAGATGTGACTGAGATCGCGAGGGGACAGAGATGTGACTGTGGTAGTGAGGGGAAGGAGACGTGAATGTAGTAGCGATCGAGATGTGGTTGTGGTAGTGAAGGGAAGGAGATGTGGGAGTCAGGGAAGGAGATGTGGCTGTGGTAGCGAGGGGAAGGTGATGTGACTGAGGTAGCGAGGGGAAGGTGATGTGACTGTGGTAGCGAGGGGAAGGTGATGTGACTGAGGTAGCGAGGGGAAGGTGATGTGACTGTGGTAGCGAGGGGAAGGTGATGTGACTGTGGTAGCGAGGGGAAGGTGATGTGACTGTGGTAGCGAGGGGAAGGTGATGTGACTGTGGTAGCGAGGGGAAGGTGATGTGACTGTGGTAGCGAGGGGAAGGAGATGTGACTGAGGTAGCGAGGGAAAGGAGACGTGACTGTGGTAGCGAGGGGAAGGTGATGTGACTGTGGTAGCGAGGGGAAGGTGATGTGACTGAGGTAGCGAGGGGAAGGTGATGTGACTGTGGTAGCGAGGGGAAGGTGATGTGACTGTGGTAGCGAGGGGAAGGTGATGTGACTGTGGTAGCGAGGGGAAGGTGATGTGACTGTGGTAGCGAGGGGAAGGTGATGTGACTGTGGTAGCGAGGGGAAGGAGATGTGACTGAGGTAGCGAGGGAAAGGAGACGTGACTGTGGGAGCGAGGGGAAGGAGATGTGACTGAGGTAGCGAGGGGAAGGTGATGTGACTGTGGTAGCGAGGGAAGGAGATGTGACTGTGGTAGCGAGGGAAAGGAGACGTGACTGTGGGAGCGAGGGGAAGGAGATGTGACTGAGGTAGCGAGGGGAAGGTGATGTGACTGTGGTAGCGAGGGAAGGAGATGTGACTGAGGTAGCGAGGGGAAGGAGATGTGACTGTGGTAGCGAGGGAAAGGAGACGTGACTGTGGGAGCGAGGGGAAGGAGATGTGACTGTGGGAGCGAGGGGAAGGTGATGTGACTGTGGGAGCGAGGGGAAGGTGATGTGACTGTGGTAGCGAGGGGAAGGTGATGTGACTGTGGTAGCGAGGGGAAGGTGATGTGACTGTGGGAGCGAGGGGAAGGTGATGTGACTGTGGTAGCGAGGGGAAGGTGATGTGACTGTGGGAGCGAGGGGAAGGAGATGTGACTGTGGGAGCGAGGGGAAGGAGATGTGACTGTGGGAGCGAGGGGAAGGTGATGTGACTGTGGTAGCGAGGGGAAGGAGATGTGGTTGTGGTAGCGAGGGAAAGGAGATGTGAATTTAGTAGCGATCGACGGAGATGTGACTGTGGTAGCGAGGGAAAGGAGACGTGAATTTAGTAGCGATTGACGGAGATGTGGTTGTGGTAGTGAAGGGAAGGAGATGTGACTGTAGAAGCGAGGGGAAGGAGATGTGAATTTAGTAGCCATCGACGGAGATGTGGTTGTGGTAGCGAGGGAAGGAGATGCGGTTGTGGTAGCGAGGGAACGGAGACGTGACTGTGGTAGCGAGGGGACGGAGACGTGACTGTGGTAGTGAGGGAAGGGAGACGTGACTGTGGGAGCGAGTGGAAGGAAAAGTGACTGAGGTAGCGAGGGGATGGAGATGTGACTGCGGTAGCGAGGGGAAGGAGACGTGAATGTAGTAGCGATCGAGATGTGGTTGTGCTAGTGAAGGGAAGGAGATGTGGGAGTCAGGGAAGGAGATGTGGTTGTGCTAGTGAAGGGAAGGAGATGTGGGAGTCAGGGGAAGGAGATGTGTCTGTGGTAGCGAGGAAGGTGATGTGACTGTGGTTGCCAGGGGAAGGAGATGTGACTGTAGAAGCGAGGGAAAGGAGACGTGAATTTAGTAGCGATCGACGGAGATGTGATTGTGGTAGCGAGGGGAAGGAGACGTGAATTTAGTAGCGATCGACGGAGATGTGATTGTGGTAGCGAGGGAACGGAGATGTGATTGTGGTAGCGAGGGGACGGAGATGTGACTGTGGTAGTGAGGGGAAGGAGATGTGACTGTAGAAGCGAGGGAAAGGAGACGTGAATTTAGTAGCGATCGACGGAGATGTGATTGTGGTAGCGAGGGAACGGAGATGTGATTGTGGTAGCGAGGGGACGGAGATGTGACTGTGGTAGTGAGGGGAAGGAGATGTGACTGGGGTAGCGAGGAAAAGAAGACGTGACTGTGGGAGCGAGGGGAAGGAGAAGTGACTGAGATCGCGAGGGGACGGAGATGTGACTGAGATCGCGAGGGGACGGAGATGTGACTGAGATCGCGAGGGGACGGAGATGTGACTGAGGGAGCGAGGGGACGGAGATGTGACTGCGGTAGCGAGGGGAAGGAGATGTGACTGTGGTAGCGAGGGGACGGAGATGTGACTGTGGTAGCGAGGGGACGGAGACGTGACTGTGGTAGCGAGGGGAAGGAGATGTGACTGTGGTAGCGAGGGGACGGAGATGTGACTGCGGTAGCGAGGGGACGGAGATGTGACTGTGGTAGCGAGGGGACGGAGACGTGACTGTGGTAGCGAGGGGACGGAGACGTGACTGAGATCGCGAGGGGAGGGAGATGTGACTGTGGTAGCGAGGGGACGGAGATGTGACTGTGGTAGCGAGGGGACGGAGATGTGACTGCGGTAGCGAGGGGACGGAGACGTGACTGAGATCGCGAGGGGACGGAGATGTGACTGAGATCGCGAGGGAAACGAGATGTGACTGCGGTAGCGAGGGGACGGAGACGTGACTGAGATTGCGAGGGGACGGAGACGTGACTGAGATCGCGAGGGGACGGAGATGTGACTGTGGTTGCGAGGGGACGGAGATGTGACTGTGGTTGCGAGGGGAAGGAGACGTGAATGTGGTAGCGAGATGACGGAGATGTGACTGTGGTAGCCAGGGAAGGAGATGTGACTGTGGTAGCGAGGGGACGGAGACGTGACTGATGTAGCGAGGGGACGGAGATGTGACTGTGGTAGCGAGGGGAAGGAGATGTGACTGTGGTAGCGAGGGAAGGAGATGTGACTGTGGTAGCGAGGGGAAGGAGATGTGACTGAGATCGCGAGGGGACGGAGATGTGACTGAGATCGCGAGGGGACGGAGATGTGACTGTGGTAGCGAGGGGACGGAGATGTGACTGTGGTAGCGAGGGGAAGGAGATGTGACTGTGGTAGCGAGGGGAAGGAGACATGACTGAGATCGCGAGGGGAAGGAGATGTGACTGGGGTAGCGAGGGGAAGGAGACATGACTGAGATCGCGAGGGGAAGGAGATGTGACTGGGGTAGCGAGGGGAAGGAGATGTCACTGTGGTAGCGAGGGGAAGGAGATGTGACTGAGATCGCGAGGGGACGGAGATGTGACTGAGATCGCGAGGGGACGGAGATGTGACTGTGGTAGCGAGGGGACGGAGATGTGACTGAGATCGCGAGGGGACGGAGATGTGACTGAGATCGCGAGGGGACGGAGATGTGACTGTGGTAGCGAGGGGACGGAGATGTGACTGGGGTAGCGAGGGGAAGGAGATGTGACTGAGATCGCGAGGGGACGGAGATGTGACTGTGGTAGCGAGGGGACGGAGATGTGACTGTGGTAGCGAGGGGAAGGAGATGTGACTGGGGTAGCGAGGGGAAGGAGAAGTGACTGGGGTAGCGAGGGGAAGGAGAAGTGACTTAGGTAGCGAGGGGAAGGAGATGTGACTGTGGTAGCGAGGGCAAGGAGATGTGACTGAGATTGCGAGGGGACGGAGATGTGACTGAGATCGCGAGGGGACGGAGATGTGACTGAGATCGCGAGGGGACGGAGATGTGACTGAGATCGCGAGGGGACGGAGATGTGACTGTGGTAGCGAGGGGACGGAGATGTGACTGTGGTAGCGAGGGGAAGGAGATGTGACTGTGGTAGCGAGGGGACGGAGATGTGACTGTGGTAGCGAGGGGAAGGAGATGTGACTGTGGTAGCGAGGGGAAGGAGATGTGACTGAGGTAGCGAGGGGATGGAGACGTGACTGAGATCGCGAGGGGACGGAGATGTGACTGTGGTAGCGAGGGGAAGGAGACGTGACTGCGGTAGCGAGATGACGGAGATGTGACTGTGGTAGCCAGGGAAGGAGATGTGACTGGGGTAGCGAGGGGACGGAGATGTGACTGTGGTTGCGAGGGGAAGGAGACGTGAATGTGGTAGCGAGATGACGGAGATGTGACTGTGGTAGCCAGGGAAGGAGATGTGACTGGGGTAGCGAGGGGACGGAGACGTGAATTTAGTAGCGATCAACGGAGATGTAGTTGTGGTAGCGAGGGGAAGGAGATGTGACTGGGGTAGCGAGGGGAAGGAGAAGTGACTGATGTAGCGAGGGGACGGAGATGTGACTGTGGTAGCGAGGGGTAGGAGAAGTGACTGAGATCGCGAGGGGACGGAGATGTGACTGTGGTAGCGAGGGGACGGAGATGTGACTGAGGTAGCGAGGGAACGGAGATGTGACTGGGGTAGCGAGGGAACGGAGACGTGACTGTGGTAGCGAGGGGACGGAGATGTGACTGTGGTAGCGAGGGGACGGAGATGTGACTGAGATCGCGAGGGGACGGAGATGTGACTGTGGTAGCGAGGGGACGGAGATGTGACTGAGGTAGCGAGGGAACGGAGATGTGACTGGGGTAGCGAGGGAACGGAGACGTGACTGTGGTAGCGAGGGGACGGAGATGTGACTGGGGTAGCGAGGGAACGGAGACGTGACTGTGGTAGCGAGGGGACGGAGACGTGAGTGTGGTAGCGAGGGGACGGAGATGTGACTGGGGTAGCGAGGGAACGGAGACGTGAGTGTGATAGCGAGGGGAAGGAGAAGTGACTGAGATCGCGAGGGGACGGAGATGTGACTGAGAATGCGAGGGGACGGAGATGTGACTGTGGTAGCGAGGGGACGGAGATGTGACTGTGGTAGCGAGGGGACGGAGACGTGAGTGTGGTAGCCAGGGAAGGAGATGTGACTGTGGTAGCGAGGGAAACGAGATGTGACTGTGGTAGTGAGGGGAAGGAGATGTGACGGAGATTGCGAGGGAAAGGAGACGTGAATTTAGTAGCGATCGACGGAGATGTGGTTGTGGTAGTGAGGGGAAGGAGATGTGACTGAGATCGCGAGGGGATGGAGATGTGACTGAGATCGCGAGGGGATGGAGATGTGACTGTGGTAGTGAGGGAAACGAGATGTGACTGTGGTAGTGAGGGGAAGGAGATGTGACTGAGATTGCGAGGGGACGGAGATGTGACTGAGATCGCGAGGGGACGGAGATGTGACTGTGGTTGCGAGGGGAAGGAGACGTGAATGTAGTAGCGATCGAGATGTGGTTGAGGTAGTGAAGGGAAGGACATGTGTCTGTGGTAGTGAGGGAAACGAGATGTGACTGTGGTAGCGAGGGCAAGGAGATGTGACTGAGATCGCGAGGGGAAGGAGATGTGGCTGTGTTAGCGAGGGGAAGGAGATGTGACTGAGGTAGCGAGGAAAAGAAGACGTGACTGTGGGAGCGAGGGGAAGGAGAAGTGACTGAGATCGCGAGGGGACGGAGATGTGACTGAGATCACGAGGGGACGGAGATGTGACTGTGGTAGCGAGGGGACGGAGATGTGACTGCGGTAGCGAGGGGACGGAGATGTGACTGAGATCGCGAGGGGACGGAGATGTGACTGTGGGAGCGAGGGGAAGGAGACGTGACTGAGTTCGCGAGGGAAACGAGATGTGACTGCGGTAGCGAGGGGACGGAGACGTGACTGAGATCGCGAGGGGACGGAGATGTGACTCTGGTAGTGAGGGGAAGGAGATGTGACTCTGGTAGTGAGGGGAAGGAGATGTCACTGTGGGAGCGAGGGAAAGGAGATATGGTTGTGGTAGCGATCGACGGAGATGTGGTTGTGGTAGTGAAGGGAAGGAGATGTGACTGAGATTGCGAGGGGACGGAGATGTGACTGAGATCGCGAGGGGACGGAGATGTGACTGAGATCGCGAGGGGACGGAGATGTGACTGAGATCGCGAGGGGACGGAGATGTGACTGTGGTAGCGAGGGGAAGGAGATGTGACTGTGGTAGTGAGGGGAAGGAGATGTGACTGGGGTAGCGAGGGAAGGAGATGTGACTGGGGTAGCGAGGGGACGGAGATGTGACTGGGGTAGCGAGGGGACGGAGATGTGACTGTGGTAGCGAGGGGAAGGAGACGTGACTGTGGTAGCGAGATGACGGAGATGTGACTGTGGTAGCCAGGGAAGGAGATGTGACTGGGGTAGCGAGGGGACGGAGATGTGACTGTGGTTGCGAGGGGAAGGAGACGTGAATGTGGTAGCGAGATGACGGAGATGTGACTGTGGTAGCGAGGGAACGGAGACGTGAGTGTGGTAGCGAGGGGAAGGAGATGTGACTGTGGTAGCGAGGGGACGGAGACGTGAATTTAGTAGCGATCAACGGAGATGTAGTTGTGGTAGCGAGGGGAAGGAGATGTGACTGGGGTAGCGAGGGGAAGGAGAAGTGACTGAGATCGCGAGGGGACGGAGATGTGACTGTGGTAGCGAGGGGACGGAGATGTGACTGTGGTAGCGAGGGGACGGAGATGTGACTGTGGTAGCGAGGGAACGGAGACGTGAGTGTGGTAGCGAGGGGAAGGAGATGTGACTGTGGTAGCGAGGGAAACGAGATGTGACTGTGGTAGTGAGGGGAAGGAGATGTGACGGAGATTGCGAGGGAAAGGAGACGTGAATTTAGTAGCGATCGACGGAGATGTGGTTGTGGTAGTGAGGGGAAGGAGATGTGACTGAGATCGCGAGGGGATGGAGATGTGACTGAGATCGCGAGGGGATGGAGATGTGACTGTGGTAGTGAGGGAAACGAGATGTGACTGTGGTAGTGAGGGGAAGGAGATGTGACTGAGATTGCGAGGGGACGGAGATGTGACTGAGATCGCGAGGGGACGGAGATGTGACTGTGGTTGCGAGGGGAAGGAGACGTGAATGTAGTAGCGATCGAGATGTGGTTGAGGTAGTGAAGGGAAGGACATGTGTCTGTGGTAGTGAGGGAAACGAGATGTGACTGTGGTAGCGAGGGCAAGGAGATGTGACTGAGATCGCGAGGGGAAGGAGATGTGACTGAGATCGCGAGGGGATGGAGATGTGACTGAGATCGCGAGGGGATGGAGATGTGACTGAGATCGCGAGGGGATGGAGATGTGACTGAGATCGCGAGGGGATGGAGATGTGACTGTGGTAGTGAGGGAAACGAGATGTGACTGTGGTAGTGAGGGGAAGGAGATGTGACTGAGATTGCGAGGGGACGGAGATGTGACTGAGATCGCGAGGGGACGGAGATGTGACTGTGGTTGCGAGGGGAAGGAGACGTGAATGTAGTAGCGATCGAGATGTGGTTGAGGTAGTGAAGGGAAGGACATGTGTCTGTGGTAGTGAGGGAAACGAGATGTGACTGTGGTAGCGAGGGCAAGGAGATGTGACTGAGATCGCGAGGGGAAGGAGATGTGGCTGTGTTAGCGAGGGGAAGGAGATGTGACTGAGGTAGCGAGGAAAAGAAGACGTGACTGTGGGAGCGAGGGGAAGGAGAAGTGACTGAGATCGCGAGGGGACGGAGATGTGACTGAGATCGCGAGGGGACGGAGATGTGACTGTGGTAGCGAGGGGACGGAGATGTGACTGCGGTAGCGAGGGGACGGAGATGTGACTGAGATCGCGAGGGGACGGAGATGTGACTGTGGGAGCGAGGGGAAGGAGACGTGACTGAGTTCGCGAGGGAAACGAGATGTGACTGCGGTAGCGAGGGGACGGAGACGTGACTGAGATCGCGAGGGGACGGAGATGTGACTGTGGTTGCGAGGGGAAGGAGACGTGAATGTAGTAGCGATCGAGATGTGGTTGTGGTAGTGAAGGGAAGGAGATGTGGCTGTGGTAGCGAGGGGAAGGTGTTGTGACTGAGATCGCGAGGGGAAGGAGATGTGACTGAGATCGCGAGGGAACGGAGACGTGACTGAGGGAGCGAGGGGACGGAGATGTGGCTGTGATAGCGAGGAAGGTGATGTGACTGTGGTAGCCAGGGGAAGGAGATGTGACTGTAGAAGCGAGGGAAAGGAGACGTGAATTTAGTAGCGATCGACGGAGATGTGACTGTGGTAGCGAGGGGAAGGAGATGTGACTGTGGGAGCGAGGGGAAGGAGACGTGACTGAGGTAGCGAGGGGAAGGAGACGTGACTGTGGGAGCGAGGGGAAGGAGATGTGACTGTAGAAGCGAGGGAAAGGAGACGTGAATTTAGTAGCGATCGACGGAGATGTGACTGTGGTAGCGAGGGGAAGGAGATGTGACTGTGGGAGCGAGGGAAAGGAGACGTGAATTTAGTAGCCATCGACGGAGATGTGGTTGCGGTAGCGAGGGGAAGGAGATGTGACTGAGGTAGCCAGGGGAAGGAGACGTGACTGAAGAAGCGAGGGGATGGAGATGTGACTGTGGTAGTGAGGGAAACGAGATGTGACTGTGGTAGTGAGGGGAAGGAGATGTGACTGAGATTGCGAGGGGACGGAGATGTGACTGAGATCGCGAGGGGACAGAGATGTGACTGTGGTAGCGAGGGGAAGGAGATGTGACTGAGATTGCGAGGGGACGGAGATGTGACTGAGATCGCGAGGGGACAGAGATGTGACTGTGGTAGTGAGGGGAAGGAGACGTGAATGTAGTAGCGATCGAGATGTGGTTGTGGTAGTGAAGGGAAGGAGATGTGGGAGTCAGGGAAGGAGATGTGGCTGTGGTAGCGAGGGGAAGGTGATGTGACTGTGGGAGCGAGGGGAAGGTGATGTGACTGTGGTAGCGAGGGGAAGGTGATGTGACTGAGGTAGCGAGGGGAAGGTGATGTGACTGTGGTAGCGAGGGGAAGGTGATGTGACTGTGGTAGCGAGGGGAAGGTGATGTGACTGTGGTAGCGAGGGGAAGGTGATGTGACTGTGGTAGCGAGGGGAAGGAGATGTGACTGAGGTAGCGAGGGAAAGGAGACGTGACTGTGGTAGCGAGGGGAAGGTGATGTGACTGTGGTAGCGAGGGGAAGGTGATGTGACTGAGGTAGCGAGGGGAAGGTGATGTGACTGTGGTAGCGAGGGGAAGGTGATGTGACTGTGGTAGCGAGGGGAAGGTGATGTGACTGTGGTAGCGAGGGGAAGGAGATGTGACTGAGGTAGCGAGGGAAAGGAGACGTGACTGTGGGAGCGAGGGGAAGGAGATGTGACTGAGGTAGCGAGGGGAAGGTGATGTGACTGTGGTAGCGAGGGAAGGAGATGTGACTGTGGTAGCGAGGGAAAGGAGACGTGACTGTGGGAGCGAGGGGAAGGAGATGTGACTGAGGTAGCGAGGGGAAGGTGATGTGACTGTGGTAGCGAGGGAAGGAGATGTGACTGAGGTAGCGAGGGGAAGGAGATGTGACTGTGGTAGCGAGGGAAAGGAGACGTGACTGTGGGAGCGAGGGGAAGGAGATGTGACTGTGGGAGCGAGGGGAAGGTGATGTGACTGTGGGAGCGAGGGGAAGGTGATGTGACTGTGGTAGCGAGGGGAAGGTGATGTGACTGTGGTAGCGAGGGGAAGGTGATGTGACTGTGGGAGCGAGGGGAAGGTGATGTGACTGTGGTAGCGAGGGGAAGGTGATGTGACTGTGGGAGCGAGGGGAAGGAGATGTGACTGTGGGAGCGAGGGGAAGGAGATGTGACTGTGGTAGCGAGGGGAAGGAGATGTGGTTGTGGTAGCGAGGGAAAGGAGATGTGAATTTAGTAGCGATCGACGGAGATGTGACTGTGGTAGCGAGGGAAAGGAGACGTGAATTTAGTAGCGATTGACGGAGATGTGGTTGTGCTAGTGAAGGGAAGGAGATGTGGGAGTCAGGGAAGGAGATGTGGTTGTGCTAGTGAAGGGAAGGAGATGTGGGAGTCAGGGGAAGGAGATGTGTCTGTGGTAGCGAGGAAGGTGTTGTGACTGTGGTTGCCAGGGGAAGGAGATGTGACTGTAGAAGCGAGGGAAAGGAGACGTGAATTTAGTAGCGATCGACGGAGATGTGATTGTGGTAGCGAGGGGAAGGAGATGTGATTGTGGTAGCGAGGGGAAGGAGATGTGACTGTGGTAGCGAGGGGAAGGAGACGTGAATTTAGTAGCGATCGACGGAGATGTGATTGTGGTAGCGAGGGGAAGGAGATGTGATTGTGGTAGCGAGGGGAAGGAGATGTGATTGTGGTAGCGAGGGGAAGGAGATGTGATTGTGGTAGCGAGGGGAAGGAGATGTGATTGTGGTAGCGAGGGGAAGGAGATGTGACTGTGGTAGCGAGGGGAAGGAGACGTGAATTTAGTAGCGATCGACGGAGATGTGATTGTGGTAGCGAGGGGAAGGAGATGTGTTTGTGATATCCAGGGGAAGGAGATGTGACTGTGGTAGCGAGGGGAAGGAGATGTGACTGTGGTAGCGAGGGAAAGGAGATGTGACTGTGGTAGCGAGGGGAAGGTGATGTGACTGTGGTAGCGAGGGGAAGGAGAAGTGACTGTGGTAGCGAGGGGACGGAGCCTTCATTCCTGATGAAGAGCTTATGCCCAAAACGTCGACCCTTCTGCTCCTCGAATGCTGCCTGACTGGCTGTGCTTTTCCAGCACCAAACTCTCTGACACAGAATAGATGCCAGTGGGAGGATCCCAACAGTGTGCAATTCTGGTCTCCTTCGTGTTGGAAGGACATTGTGAAACTTGAAATGGTTCAGCAAAGATTTACAAGGATGTTGCCAGGGTTGGAGGATTTGAGCTACAGGGAGAGACTGAACAGGCTGGGGCTGTTTTCCCTGGAGCGTCGGAGGCTGAGGGGTGACCTTATAGAGGTTTACAAAATTATGTGGGACATGAGGTAAATAGTTCTTTTCCATGGGATGGGGTGTCCAAAACTAGAGGGCACAGGTTTATCGTGAGAGGGGAAACATTTAAAAGGGACGCAAGGGCAACTTTTTACACAATAGGTGGTGCATGAATAGAATGAGCTGCCAGAGGATGTGCTGGAGGCTGCTACAGTTACAGCTTTTAAGAGGCATTTGGATGGATATATGAATAGGAAAAGTTTGGAGGGATATGTGCCGGGTGCTGGCAGGTGGGACTAGATTAAATTAGGATATCTGGTCGGCATGGACGGGTTGGACTGAAGGATCTGTTTCTGTACTGTACATCTCTATGACTCTATAACCCATCATCCATGATCAACTCAAAATGTTAAAATATAAACTGGATGGGAGTCAGGAGATTGGACAAATTGTTTTTAAAGGAAAGAATGTCTCAAAGACTGGTGTGGAAAGGAAAAGGAGTATTGTAAAAGCTTAACCAAAGTATCATGACAGGAAATCCCAACTTCTACAGCCATTTAAAACAAAAAGAAAAAAGAATTTAAAAGTGCGTATTGATCCAATAAAAAATGAACCTGAAAAGTAAGGAATGAAAAGCAAATGAATTGAACTGATATTTTGGGTCAGCCTTCAACATACATGATATAAGTAACATCCCAGAAATTGAAAAGGAGGGCAATAAGACTATAAGATACAGGAGCAGAATTAGGCCATTTCGAGTCATCGAGATGTACAGCACTGAAAAAGATGCTTTGATCCATGTCAATCAGATATCCTTAAATTAATCATAGAATCCCTATAGTGTGGAAACAGGCCATTCGATCCTATCAAGTCTACACTGACCCTTCAAAGAGCATCTCATCCAGACCTCTTTCCCTCCTCCCCCTCCACCCCCAGCTCCCCCACCCCAACCCCGACCATATTCCTGTAACCTTGCATTCCCCGTGACTAACCCACTTCTTTGCACATCCCTGAACAATACATGCAATTTAGTATGGCCAGTCTATCTAACCTGCACATCCTAGGGCTGCAGGAGAAAATTTGCCAGCACTTGGCCATTATCTCTCTCAAGTCTTCCTATTCATTTGGCTCAGAGAATCCTCACGCACAAATCACAAAACGGTAGAATCCAAGTCCAGCAAGGAATTAGGGAAGGTAATAGAATGTTATTTATTGAAAGTTGGGTGAAGTACAGAAATAGGGAGGGTATGTTCCAGCTCTAGGAGGCACTGTTGAGACTATGGAGAAAGTGAGGACTGCAGATGCTGGAGATCAAAGCTGAAAATGTATTGCTGGAAAAGTGCAGCAGGTCAGGCAGCATCCAAGGAGCATGAGCCCTTCTTCAGGAATCTCCGAAACGTCGATTCTCCTGCTCCTTGGATGCTGCCTGACCTGCTGCACTTTTCCAGCAACACATTTTCAGCTCTGTTGAGACTATGTCTGGTGTACTGTGGATGATCTGGACTAACATGACTGGTCACCTTACAAAGGTATGGATATGAACATGTTAAAGGCTCTTCAGAGAAGGTTGATTGAAGTAATATGTGAAATGGGGAGGGTGGATTCTTATGAGGAAAGATTGCAGAAATGGAATATAATGTGGAGAAATGTGAGGTTATGCACTTTGGGAGGAAGAATAGAAGAGCCAAATATTATTTAAATAAAGACAGACTATAAAAATCCCTAAAGAACAGGGATTTGGAATCAAAAGTATGAATCACAAAAAGAAATCATCCAAGATTAGTTGGCAATAAGGAAGGCAAATGGAACATTGGAGAAAGTGAGGACTACCGATTCGGTAGATCAGAGTCCAAGAGTGTGGTGATGGGAAAGCACAGCAGGTCAGGCAGTATCCAAGGAGCAGGAGAATCGATGTTTCAGGCACAAGCCCGAAAGTCCATTCTCCTACTCCTTGGATGCTGCCTGACTATGCTTTCCCATCACCACACTCTTTGAAATGAAATGTTGGCCTTTATTTCAAAAGGAATGGCACATAAGAATGGTGAGGTTTTGCTAAACTATGCAACTATTTGGAATGCACCTGGATAACTGAGATCAGCTCTCGGCCACTTATTTAAGAAAAGATACACTGGCATTGGAGATAGTCCAGAGGAGGATCACTAGGCTGATTGCAGGTATGGAGAGACCATCTTACAAGGAGGGGTTCAGTTGAGTATTCTGTATTAATTGGAGTTTAGAAAAACAAGAGGCAATCTTATTGAACTTACAAGATTCTTAGGTTGGAAGTGGGAAGGCTGTTTGCTGTTGTGAGAGAGTCTAGGAGTCTATAATCTCGGAGTAAGAGGATGCTTATATAAAACAGAGATGAGGAGGAATTCCTTCTCTCAGATGGTAGCAAATCTGTGGGATTCTTTATGACAATAGACTGTAACAGTTGGCTTATTAAGCATATTCAAGGCTGAGAGACAGATTTTTAATCAGTAAGGGAATCAAGAGTTATGGGAAATGCAGGAAAATGGAATTGAGGTTTATCAGGTTAGCAAATGATCTCAATAGTGGAGCAGACGTGGAGTTTAAAAGGTGACTTGATTGAAACATACAAATCTTTACATGATCAGTCTACATACAGCTCCAGACCCACAGCAAAGTGGCTGACCCTTTAATTGCCCGATGAAAGCTATTTTGTCCATTGTATTTGCACCAGCTCTCTGCAGGATTGAATCACCTAGTCATGTCTTTTCCACATCACAGCTCCCATACAAAAAACTGCTGACCAATTACCAGTTACCTTTAACTTTCTATCAAGTGACCACATGTCTGCATCGTTAAAAACAATTTAAAAAATCTAAATGAAGCCCCCACACAAGACAGACACTTAGGATTGGCAACAAAATCTCAATGCTTTTTTAACAAAAAAACAATCACATTTCAGGTAAAGTTAAAAATCACACAATACCAGGTTATAGTCCAATAGGTCTATTTGGAAGCACTAGCTTTCAGAGTCCTGCTCCTTCATCAGGTATCTAGCATGGTAGGATCATAAGACATACGAATTTATAGCAAAAGATCACAATGTCATGCAATTAAAACGACATACTGAACAAACCTAGATTGTTAAGTCTTTCATTTTTAAAAATGGGTTGCAGGTTTTGGTTCATTAATATGTAAATCACATTCTCAAGATAACTTAAGATTTTATATTAAAAAAGGTGACACCTGAGCTCAGACAATGTATTAAAGGGCGAGGTTAGAGTTTGTCTGTATTCCGTCTCGAGTCAGACTGAATCTGAAATAGGAGTTTATAAAATGTTATATGGATTGACTGCCTGTAGGTTGTGCGCTTTTTGAGCAAAAATAAAATGTATCTACAAATACAATTCTGCAAATGCAAATTCACCCAATATGTGTGCTTGTGAGGGCGAGAGAGAGAAAGTGTGAGTGTGTATGTTTGCATATGTGAATGCTTGATAGAGTGTGTGCATGAGTGTGAGAGTATAAGTCTGTGAGAGGGTGTGTGCATGGATCACACTGTGATCTTTTGTTATAAATTCTGTGTTTTAAGATCCTGCCCCACTAGTTGCCTGATGTAGGAGCAGCGCTCTGAAAGCTAGTACTTTCAAATAAACCTGTTGGACTATAACCTGGTGTTGTGTGATTTTTAAGTTAGTCCAGCCCAGTTCAACACCGGCACCTCCACATTTGAGATAGTTCACTTGATTGGGAGTAGACGATTGTGGACCAATGGTCCCTCTAGGATGTGCAACCACTGGGAGGTTCCTTACAAGCTGATTAATGTGTCACACATTGGCTTCTGTTTGCAAAAGCCATTATCATGGTGGAAAGGTATTGTAGTAGTGAGTGGGGAAGGTATGGAGTAGGGAACAAGGGGTAGATGGGTGCACGGAGTGGGGTCTTTTTTCAATTAACATTGGGACAAGCTGGGTCCATTATCACTTGAAAGTTTGCAAAAACAAGAGGTAATTTTATTGAAACATACAAGATCCTGAAGGGATTTGATAGGTTAGACACAGAGGATATGGAGAGGCCAGCACTAGGCAATGCAGTTTGAAAAAGATAACGTGACACCAATAAGACAAAGTGAAAATAAATTGTTTCTTTGAGTCCTTGAAACTCTCTCCTCTAGAAAGTGGAGGCAGATTCATCAATTTTTTTTAAGAAAGAGATATCTAGGCACTTGACCAATGAGACAGTTAGAGGTTTGGCAGGACAAACATGACTTTGTCAAATGCTAGGGCAGGCCTGAGGGGCCGAACAGCTTATTTTTCTGCCAATTCATATATTCACATGATGTAAAGAATGAGATGTTTGGTTCCTCTGAGGGGACACGTTACCTGCTGACTGGTCAGTCCGATTGTATTTCCCAGTTCTTGCTGCTCGGAAGCAGTGAGATATCGCTGCAGCTGGAAACGTTGTTGGAGAACCCGCAGCTGCTCAGCATTGAAGATCGTCCGACCTTTGTATTTCTTTGATATGGATTCCTCAGTCAATTCTCTCTCCTCTACAGAATCTAACCAGGAGTCTCCATGGGCCTTGAGCTTTTCCAAATTATCCTGGGAATCTGCCTCAGATAGGAGAGTGTTGGAGGCTGCAATCAATAAAGATAAATTCTTTGAAAACTGTTTCTAAATTGTAGCAGAGAACACACCTTCAAAATTAAATGCCAGGTTCTTTCCCATCTGCTCTGAACTGTTGAGCTGCTTGTTCAACATCCATTACTGGACAGACGATAGAAAAACTGTGAGCAGTAAACGTTGGAAACGTTGCATGCTTCAGTGTCTTAAAGCACAGAAACAACAGGCCCTTCGGTTCAACTCATCCATGCCAACCAAGTTTCCAAAATTGAACTAGACTGAATTGCCTGTGATTTGGTTCTGAACCCTTTAAACCTTTCCTATTCATCTACCTATCCAAATATATTTTACATGTTGTCATTGTACCTGTTTCCACCACTGCCTGTGGCATATACACTCCACTCTCTGTGTGAAAAAGTTGCCGCACAGAACCGTTTTAAATTTTACCCCCTCACCTTAAAACTATGTTCTCAACCTTCAGCTTCCTATGCTCCAGGGAAAAAAGTCTCCGTTTCTCCAGACTCTTCTTACAAGCTTCTAATCTCAGCCACATCCTTGTTAATGTTTTTCCAATGTAATAACATCCTTCCCATAGCAGAGCAGTCAGACTGTACGCAGTACTCCACACATGCCAAACCAATGTTTTCGGTAAGAACAGTGATTGCGGATGCTGGAAACCAGATTCTGGATTAGTGGTGCTGGAAGAGCACAGCAGTTCAGGCAGCATCCGAGGAGCAGTAAAATCGACGTTTCAGGTACCACTAACCCAGAATGCCAATGTCTTGTACAGCTTTAACAAGTCCTGCACTCGATGCTTTGACTGATGAAGGTGAGCAGTCAGATGCCTTCTTCACCACTCTACCTTTAAAGCCACCTTCCAGGAATTATGTACCTGCACCTCTCGGTCTCTCTGTTCAATAACACTCTCTAGGGCCCTACCATTAATTGTGTAAGTCCTGCTGTAGTTTGTCTTAGATTTATCTGAATTAAGCTCCACCTGCCATTTCTCAGCTCACCGGCCGAGTTGATCAAGGTCCTTTGTTACTCCTAAATAACCCTCTCCACTGAGACACTCCAACTCTCTCTCACGAGAATTATCTGAGGATGATCCAGGCTGTTTATTATTGGGTGTCAAATGTTCATAAGCCAATTTCCTAACCCCATATTCACTTCATCACCAAGTATGCCTTCAATCAGTTCCATAACATTCCCTGTCTTTGGATCTGTTTTAGTCCTTTCCTTGGCTGAAACCCTCATTCACTTGTTTCCCATGTTACCTCGAGACTAGACATTTCCATTATTTTGCACAGGAGATTTTGTACCATTCTATCTACCCTCTTTCCATCTGCACCCATAGCTTAGCAAAATACTGCTACCCATAGCTTAGTCCCTGCCAAGGCCTGTTTACACACTTTCTCTCCACCAGCTGCACTTGCCAACCTCAACTGAAATCATGATTAACTTCATTTTCTCAGATCACAAATTTTATGCCTGGGACAATAACAAAAGTAGGGAGATCAAAAGTGATGGCTCCTAAAGTTGAGTAGCCTTACTCTTGATGTAGGGTCATTGACCAAGGCAGGAACCTGGGACCACACTGTAGTTAGTCACTGTCCTTAGGACAGAATTGAGAAAACTGAAGGAAGGTAACAAAAAAACCTTGCACCTGAGTTAAAAACCTACAAGGTTATATGCCAAGTGCTGGAACATGGGATTAGAGTAGATGAATGTTCAGTGACCAGTGCAGAAATAATGGGCCAAAAGGTCTCTTTCTGTTCTGTAAAAACATTTGTGACTCTAGGACTACAATCTTTGAGTTTTCAGCAGAATGGTGTTTTCAGATTTACTAGCCTTGGCCCATGGTATCTTTCTGATCAGAGCTGCTGCAGTCCCGAATATGCAATGTGCAGAACTCAGGCTCATAAGCCCTTGCTGCATGGATTTCATATGTTCCTTACCCACAGATGCAAAGGTTCCTGTCATTACTTCTTTCACCACAAAACCCATGTTACTGGTCTCAGCAAAGTCTCTTTGTACTGAAGAATATTCGTATCCATAACCTCCAACGGATCCAGGAGATGCACCATCTGCACAAAACATGACATATATGTGTCTTTTTTTTAGATTAGATTAGATTACTTACAGTGTGGAAACAGGCCCTTCGGCCCAACAAGTCCACACCGACCCGCCGAAGCGCAACCCACTCATACCCCTACGCTTACCCCTTTACCTAACACTATGGGCAATTTGGAATAGCCAATTCACCTGACCCGCACATCTTTGGACTGTGGGAGGAAACCGGAGCACCCAGAGGAAACCCACGCAGACACGGGGAGAATGTGCAAACTCCACACAGTCAGTCGCCTGAGGCGGGAATTGAACCCGGGTCTCCAGAGCTGTGAGGCAGCAGTGCTAACCACTGTGCCACCGTGCCGCCCACAAAAAAATTAATCAGGCAGCTTTGCATAAGTCAAGTTAAAAAATCTGGGGCTCGTCCGGGATTTTTTATGTCTTGATCTAACATACTTAGGCAGCAATATCAAAAGTCCCGAATGTTGCCAAACACATAAGTCCTTTTGTATCTCTACCTCATTTTCATTCAGGCAAATATTTTAACTACTACTGTAATTTGCTCTTTTTCTCTGGCAATGAGAAGTGGGGTTGGACAATTAGCAAGGTAGCTGGGTTGAAGGACCTTGAGATATTTAATATGGTTACAAAGATGAGATATGTATAATTTGTTGTTGCCTGGTCACTCAAAGTGACAATGAGAGTCAGCAAGATAATAAGTCTACACACTCTCTTGTAGAGGCAACTGGATAGCAACATTTAATAGCTTGTTCTCATTTCCCTTGGGCACCAAGTCAGACAGGGGAAAAGCCCATTGAGTTTGCACCTACCTAAGTTCTGCCCAGATTACGCTTGGAGGTTGTGATCAGTGTGTTACAGACCCAGTGCTTCACCATCAACTCATTTTACAATGCAATGATCCAATTGTGGGATTTGGGGGGGGTCCTTCAGCTAATTATTTTGTCATCAACAGGAAAATTCATAGTGGAGAAGAGTAATAGGTAGCAAATAGTTGGAAATGCCTCAAACTATCCAACTCCTAACCCTTTGGATCAAGCAAAGTTTTGCAGATGCTGGAGTTATGAAACAAAACCAAACAAAAATTGCTGGGGAAACTGCAGACTCGCTAGTTTTTCCAACAATTTCTATTTATGTTCCTAACCCTTTGCCCTGTAGGGTGGATTGAATCCAGACAAATTAAGGAAGTGCTACACTATTAGGTGTTATCTTTTGTGAGAGATGTTGATAGTTCACGGCACCATTGGAAAAATAGGACAGCATTTTCACCAACATTTGATAAAGAATATCTGATAGATCTACTTAGATTTTCAGGAGACATTTCATTATGTATCCCAAGAATAAAAAGTCAGGTAGAAGGTTGAAGAGAAAATTGAGCAGCATATTCAAAAAGGAAAACAGCCTTGTAATTATGGTGTTGGTTCCCCAAGACCTTTATTAGGGTGCAATGGGAGAAGGATTCAAACATTCACTTCCCTAAAGATACTTAAACGTGTAAGATCATTGCTTACAATTTAGAACTAAGGAAAATATTGAGGCCAGTTATTGTACTGGATACGGTTTTAATTAAAACCCATCATCAAAAGTAACAGATAGTATGGGATTATTCCGGGATGATGCTGCTAATGAGAAACAATAGCTATAGAGGGCAACTGATGGAATGAAGAAGGCCAGGAGATGTTTGTTAATTATTTGTTGACAGAATGGACAGAGAAAGACCACCGGCAAGTCAGTGACCAAGGGCCAGATTGGAATTGCGATTAAACTTGAATCGAGTGTCAGGAGATTTATTGCATTATTGGAAATGTTTCTTTTTGGTCATGGTACAGCAGCATCAAATGGTCGGAAGCAGTATTTATTACCAATCCCTTTTTGTTTTGATCAGCTAGCAAAGCCACTTTAGAGGTCAGTTATGGGTCAGCAATATTGCTGTGGGTCTGGAGTCACATCTAGATGAGCAGATTCACTTTCCTAAAGCGCATTAGTGAACCAGATAGGCTTTTATGATTGACTGTGGTTACACCATGGTCACCATTAGAAGCAGCTTTTAATTTCTGATTTTATTTTTATTGAATTCAAATTTCATTATCTGACATGCTGGGTTTCAAAGCCATGTCCCAACAACATTAGAACTCTTAATGACCAATCTAGTGATGTGGTGACCTCTTCTGACCTCCTTCCACACCATGGGACTATCTAGGATTCTAGCAGTAGTCAGCTAGACCGTGCTGTTCTTTAAAAAGAGAACTACTGGGATTTGAAATGGAGACCAGACATGGTAAATGATGATAGTGCCTTTGTAACTGGAAAACTATTTCCAGTGGGATGTTTGCAGACAACACAAAACCTTGCTGCTTAGTTAGTCATAAAAATGGACGGAGGGCGCTGCAAGATGTCAATGAATCAGTCATATGGGTAGAAAAGTGACAAATTGAATTAATCTGATGAAGTGGGAGAGGATAGATGCATTAGGGGAGGTCAAACAAGGCTAATGGAACACAGTTTAAGGGAAAATCAGTCGTTGTACACTGAGGGGACATGATGACTTGGTCGTATTATCACTAGACTATTAACCAGAGACTGAGGTAATGTTCTGGGGACCTGAGTTTGAATCCAGCTGTAGCAGTGAAATTTGAATTCATTAGGGAGTGGCACAGTCTCTGAGTGGTTAGCACTGCCTCACATCTCCAGGGACCCACATTCGATTCCAACTTGGGTGACTGTGGAGTTGGACATTCTCCCCATGTCTGCGTGGGTTTCCTCCTGATGCTCTTGTTTCCTTCCACAATCCAAAGATGTGCAGGTTAGGATGGATTGGCCATGAGAAATTCATGAAGGGCTTTTGCACGAAATGTTGATTTTCTTGCTCCTTGGATGCTGCCTGATTGATTGTGCTTTTCCAGCAACACACTCTTGGCTCTAATCTCCAGCATCTGCAGTACTCACTTTCACCATAGAAATTGTCCCATAGTGTCCAGGTATGTGTACGTGAGGGGCAAATATAGGATATTAGGGTTGGGGAATGGGTCTGGGTGGGGTCCTGTCTGGAAGGTTGGTGTGGACTTGTTGGGCCAAAGGGTCTGTGTCCACACTGTAGGGATTCTATGAAACGAAGGATCTTCCTTTGAGTCAGAGTCATACAGCATGGTGGGAGCCTGTGAAGTGCTAAGGATCGAAGGAAATTTGGTGTGTATGTCTGTAAGTCCTTGAGGACAACAAGGAAGGTTGATAGGGTGATTAAGAAAGCTACGGGATAGTTACCTTCATTAGTTGAAGCATAGACTACAAGAGCTGGAGGTGATGATGGATCTGAATATAACATTAGTAAGGCCACCGCTGCAATACAGTTTCAGGTGCCATACCAAAGGAAATGTGTGATTGCATGAGACAAGATGCAGAGGAGATTGGCCAGGATGTCTCCTGAGCTGGAGTGACTCAGCTATGAACAGCAACTGACAGTTGTTTGTGTTAAAGTAGAAAAACCTGAGGGGGATCCAATTGAGGCATACAAAATTGAGGGTTATAGATAGAGTTGAAAATGTATTGCTGGTTAAAGCACAGCAGGTCAGGCAGCATCCAAGGAACAGGAAATTCGACGTTTCGGGCCAGAGCCCTTCATCAGGTTATAGATAGAGTAAATAGGAAGAAATTTCTCCCATAATATGGACTTAAATAACCAGGGCCATATATTCAAGGTAAAGGACAGGAAGTTTAGCGAAGAAAGAATTTTTTAAAAACACACAGGTTGGTGAATATCCAGAGCCCAGTATCTGAAAGGGTGACAGAGACAGAAACCATTACAACAGTCAATTGGTGAGATGAACAATTGAAATGCTGGAAAATGGGACTAGGTTGGTTGGATACTTGTGACCGGCACAGACGTGATATGCCAATGTCGTGTCACAGAGCTGAGAAAAATGCGACAGACTGAGGGTCTTCAGCTGGGAAGGGAAAGGCAGACGGCCGGATTGATTGAGATGTGCAAAAGTGTCAGGGGCGTGGACAGAGTGGATGGGGAAGGCACTGTTTCCCCCTAGCAGAAGGCTCAGTGACTGGGGTGGGTGGGAGGGAGGGAGGGAGAGAAGCACAGATTTGAAAGTGACTGATAGAAGGAATACAGCAGACATGAGGAATTTTTGAATTCAGAGGGTGTTCAGCAGCTGGAACTCAACAGGGTCTGAAATCAATTTAAAAAGGCATCAGGACATGACCCTTGACCCTGTAACTTGCAGAGGGAAGTGGGATCAGGCTGCTCTTTCAGCTAGTACAGACCCAATGGGCAGAGTGGCCTCTTTCTGCACCATAACTTTGACTCTAATGGCTATGGAGACTAAGAAGATCCAACAAACAAAATGACCTCTCTCTCTCGGAGCTGTGGATGCATATATTGCCTATTACTTTCTCCAAATTGTCAAAGTTAAAAAATCACACTAGACCAGGTTACGGTGCAACGGGTTTATTTGGGAACTTTAGCTTTCGGAACGCTGCTCCTTCATCACGTGGTTTACTCCAAAAGCTGGCAATTCCAAATAAACCTGTTGGACTATAACCTGGTGTTGTGTGATTTTTAACTTTGTCCACCCCAATCCAACACTGGCTCCTCTCTCCCCAATCAATTAGCAGTGCCTTCATTCAGAGGGTCTCCTTCCTATCGGAAAGATGTTGTGAAACTTGAAAGGGTTCAGAAAAGATTTACAAGGATGTTGCCAGAAAGTGAGCTGCAGGGAGAGGCTGAACAGGCTGGGGCTGTTTTCCCTGGAGCGTCGGAGGCTGAGGGGTGACCTTATAGAGGTTTTCAAAATTATGAGGAGCATGGATAGGATAAATAGATAAAGTATTTTCCCTGGGGTGGGGGAGTCCAGAACTAGAGGTTTAATGTGAGAGGGGAAAGATATAAGAGACCGAAGTGGCAACTTTTTCACCCAGAGGGTGGTACGTGTGTGGAATGAGCTGCCAGAGGATGTGGTGGAGGCTGGTACAATTACAACATTTAAGAGGCAGTTGGATGGATATATGAATAGGAAGGGTTTGGAGGGATATGGGCCGGGTGCTGGCAGGTGGGACTAGATTGAGTTGGGATATCTGGTCGGCATGGACGGGTTGGACCGAAGGATCTGTTTCCGTGCAGTACATCTCTATGACTCTATGAGAGAAATGTGTGCGAAATAGCATCTTTATTCTAACCAGTGAGATCATTACATCTTTTGAACATGTGGAAGTCTGAGTTCTCTGAATGTAGAGATGGCTGTGTGGTTGAGGAGTTCGTCTCCAAAGCCCGCACAAACACAGGGTCCCTATGAATTCTGTCCACACTGACTCTCTCAGCAACAGGAGTTCCATACCAGAGGCTGCCGAGTATCCTGCCCAGCCAGCCTGCTACAGTTCCGAGAAAGGGAGGACTGCAGATGCTGGAAAAACACAGACGGTTCGGGAGCTTCTGAAGAGCTTGTGCTTTTCCAGCGCCAGCCCTCCTGGATCTGCTCCAATCCGCAGCTCCCTCCGTGCCCAGGCCCAACGTGTCAGTGGCAGGGGATTGAGTTGTGCCCACTACAGGGACGATGGGCCGAGCCGCCGGGAGTTAGGGAGGGGATGGGAGCAGCAGGATGCTCTGCTGCTGTTCTCGGTTTGATCCAGGAAACGCCAGCAGGACAACGGAGGCACTATGTACCAGAATAAAACATCCAACCGCATCCTCATATCCACAGAATACAGCTATTCGGCCCATCGTGACTATGCCGTCCCCTTGCAGTTGCAAGAGGACGTTCATTTTTCCGAAGCCCCTTCTGAAAGTACCTGCTTCCATTCGGGAGCCCCCAGCTGGATCCAGGGTTTTAACCCCCGGAGCCTGGTACTCACTGTGCCCCTTACCTGGGTTCCAAGGCTCGCCCCCCGCGGGTTGGCGTGGACTTTCCGAGAAGTCTCTCTGGGTGACGGGAGGCTGGTCACAGCTGAAGGCACCCTTCCTTTGGGAACCGAAACAGCAATTCTCCATCTTCCTAGATGGCTTGGTTTGGAAGTGGAAATTCAGAGAAAGTTGGTCCATGCAGCGGTCTTGGGACAACAGAGGAATTCTCTCTGTGTAGTTAAACTCTCCATTCCCCAGCCCCCTGTGGAGACGAACTCGAACGATGTGTGAATTAGACGCTAATTACAGCTTTAGTCATGGAAATCTGTTTGGACATTCCATGGGCAACAGTTTCCTCAATTTACAGCGAAACTGCCATCCTACATTTGCGAGATAATTCATTAATTATTCGATCCCAAGAAAGGTTTAAATCACAGCAAACTGTTTCTCAGCAAGTGTCATAACGACTTGGGCAAGTCTGGGTGGGGAAGCCTCTGGCAATCTCTGCCACAGAAAGTGGAAGAGGCCAAAGCATTGAATGTTTTCAATGAGGATTAATGTTAATGATTTAGACGAAGGAACTGAATGTAATTCCTCCAAGTGTGCAGACAACACACAGCCTGTGGAAGGGTGAGCTATGAGGAGGATGCAGAGAGGTTGCAGTGAGGGGGACTGGCTGGGTGAGGGGGCAAATGCATGACCATACGACTGTAGGCGAAAGTGAAGACTGCAAATGCTGGCTCAGGATGGAGGGCTTTTGCCCAAAACGTCGATTTTCCTGGTCCCTAGATGCTATCTGACCTGCTGTGCTTTTCCAGCACTGCTCTAATCTAGACTCTGGCTTCCAGTATCTGCAGTCCTCACTTTCGCCTAGTTGATTTTAACCTTACTGTGAATCCTCTTGCAAGGATGCCTACCATACAAGTGTAGACCATTTAGCCCATAAAGCCGGTTCCATCATTGAATGAGATCATGGCTGATCTGTGGCCTAACGCCACATAACCACCTTTGGTCCATACCCCTTAATACTTTTGCTTAACAAAAATCTATCTCAGGTTTAAAGTTAAGAACAAATCTAGCATCCACTGCTGGTTGTGAAACAGAGTTCCAAACCTCCATCATCCTTCGTATGTAGATGCACTTTCCAACATCCCTACTGAATAATCAGGGTGGCACAGTGGTTAGCACTGCTGCCTCACAGCGCCAGGGACCCGGGTTCAATTCCCAACTTGGGCAACTGACTGTGTGGAGTTTGCACATTCTCCCTGTGTCTGCGTGGGTTTCCTCCAGGTGCTCTGGTTTCCTCCCACACGGGTGAATTGGCCATTTTAAATTGCCCATAGTGTTAGGGGAATTAGTCAGAGGGAAGTGGGTTACTCTTCAGAGGGTCGGTGTGGACTGGTTGGGCCGAAGGGCCTGTTTCCATACTGTAGGGAATCTAATCTAATCTAAGTCTGAGATCCTTGTTTTAGAGTCCCCTACCAGTGGGAATAGTTTATCTTTATGTAGGCGATAGTGAGTTTTGCAGATGCTGGAGTGTGTGGTGCTGGAAAAGCACAGCAGGTCAGTCAGCACCTGAGGAGCAGGACAATCAACATTTCGGGCAAAAGCCCTTCATCAGGAATGAGGCTGGGAGCCTCAGGGGTGGAGAGATCAATGGGAAGGGAGCTGGGGGGGGGGTGAAATGTAGCTGAGAGTGCGATAGGTGGATGGAGGTGGGGGTGAAGGTGATAGGTTGCAGGGGAGAGTGAAACAGATAGGTGAGAAGGAAGAAGGACAGGTAGGACAGGTCATGAGAACAGTGCTGAGCTGGAAGGTTGAACTGGGGTAGGGGGAGACGAAATGATGATACTGATGAAATCCTCATTGGTGCCCTGGGGTCGGAGGGTCCCGAGACAGAAGATGAGGTGTTCTTCCTCCAGGTGCCGGGTGATAAGGGAGAGGTAATGGAGGAGGCCCAGGACCTGCATGTCCACGGCAGAGTAGGAGAAGGAGTTAAAGTGTTTGGCCACAAGGCAGTGGGGTTGATTGGTCTGGATGTCCTGAAGATGTTCTTTGATGTTTATCTTTATGCACCCTGGCTTTTCCTGTTAATGGGGATAAATGTGATGTCATTCACTTTGGTAGCAAAAATAGTAAGGTGGATAATTATTTGAGTGAAGAGAACACGGGGCAACATGGTGGCTCAGTGGTTAGTACTGCTGCCTCACAGCACCAGGGACTTGGGTTCGATTCCAGCCTTAGTGTTCAGGGATATGTAGTCAGGAGTAAATGTAGGGTAGGGGAAATGGGTCTGGGTGGACTTGTTGGGCTGAACAGCCTGTTTCCACACTGTAGGAATTCTATTAAAAATTCTATCAACAAGACCTGAGTATCCTCATTGTCAAAGATGCAGCAGGCAGTAAAGAAGGCAGACTGTGCTGGCTCTTCTTAGCAAGAGGATTCAAGTACAGGAACAAAGATATCTTACTGCAGTTGTGCACAGAACTGGTGAGGCCACACCTGGAATACTGTGTACAGTTGTGGTCTCCTTACCTGAGGATGGGTGCTCTTGCTCTTGAGGGAATGCAGCAAAGGTTTACCAAATTAATTCCTGGGATGGCAGGACTGACAGATGAGAAGAGATTAAGTCGATTAGGATTGTATTCGTCGGAGGACAGAACAATGAGGGCAATCTCATTAAAACCAGTAAAGTTCTAATAGGACTCGACAGGTTAGATGTGAGGTTATTCCTGACAGTGGTGGTGGTGGTGGGTGGGGGGAGTCCAGAATCGATGGTCATAATTCATGGATAAGGGGTAAACATCTCAGGGGTGAAGAGAATGTCCTTCACCCAGAATGCTAAGCCTGTGGAATTCACTCCCACAGAAGATGATTGATACCAAATCATTGAGTTTTCAAGAAGGAGGTAGATATCACTCCTGTGGCTAAAGTGATATGGGGGGCTGGGGTAGGATTAGGGTATTGAGTTTGATGATTTTTGGCCGGGCCAGTACTTATTACCTGTCCCTAGTTGCCCTTGAGCTGACTTCCTGAACTGCTGCAGTCCACCTGTTGTGGGTGACGTGTAATGCCGTTAGGGAGGGAATTCCAGGATCCTGACCCAGCAACAGTGAAAGAACAGCCATATATTTCCAAGTTACGATAGTGCAGGGGATGGTGTTCCCAGGTATCAGCTGCCCTTGTGTTTCTGGAAGAGGCCGTGGGCTTATAAAGTGCGTATGAAGATCTTTGGTAAATTTCTGGAATGTGTCTTGCTGCCACGGAGCGTCAGTGCAAATCAACTGGGTTACTTTGTTCTAGATGATATCAAACTTCTTAAGTGTTGTTGGGGCTGTACTATCCAGGCAAGGGCGGGGATATTCCATCACACTCCTGGCTTGTGCCTTGTAGATAGTGGACAGGCTTTGGGGAGTCAGGTTGTGGGTTACTCACCACATTATTCATAAAATCATAGTGGGGGGCGAGCGGGGGGAAGCATGGTGGCTCTGTGGTTAGACTGCTGCCTCAGAGCGCCAGGAACCCTGCTTCAATTCCAGTCTCAGTGACTGTGTGGAGTTTGCACATTCTGCTGTGTCTACGTGGGTTTCCTCCAGGTGCTCCAGTTTCCTCCCACAGTCCAAAGATGTGCTGATTCAGTGGATTGGCTGTGCTAAATTGCCCATAGTGTTCAGGGATGCATAGGTTAGGTGCATTAGTCAGGGGTAAATGTAGAGTAGTGGGGATTGAGTTTGTGTGGGATGCTCTTTGGAGGGTCGGTGTGGACTTGTGGGGCCAAGGGCCTGTTTTCCACACTGTAGGGATTCTAAACTGTACAGCATGGAAACAGATCCTTCGGTCCAACTTGCCATGCTGACCAGATATCTTAAATTAATCTAATTCCATTTACTAACATTTGGCCCATATCCCTTTTCCTAGCCCTGCTGTTGTAGTGACTGTATTTACGTGATCAGTCCAATTGGGTTTCTGATCAACAATAACCCCAGGATGTTTGATATTGGGGAATTCAATGATGGTAACAACATTGAATACCAAAGAGTGTGGGGTGGTTAGATTATTGGCGATATGGATATTGACCATATCTTGTTACATTTGACATGGATTGCTTCATTATGTGAGGAGTAGGAAATGGTGCTGAATACTTTGCAACTATTGGTGAACGAACATGCCTGCTTCTGAATTGAATTGAATTTATTGTCCCGTGTACCGAGGCACAGTGAAAAGCTTTGTTTTGTGAGCAGTACAGGCAGATCACCGAGTTAAATAGCATAGATAAAGAAATAATAGGTAAACAGTAACAAAAACAAAAACACAGGGACAAGCGAATGTTAAGAGTTTGTGAGTCCATTCAGTATTCTTACAACAGTTGGGTAGAAACTGTTTCGAAACCGGCTGGTGCGTGTGTTCAGGCTTCTGTACCTTCTCCCCGATGGTAGAGGTTGTAGAAAAACATTGCCAGGGTGGATAGATCTTTGAGAATGCTGGCGGCCTTTCCTTGACAGCGGGCCTGATCGATGGATTCTATAGATGGGAGGTTGGCCTTTGTGATTGTTCAGGCCAAGTTCACCAAACTCTGTAACCGTCTCTGATCTTGAATGGTATAGTTGTCATACCAGGTAGTGATACAGCCAGACATAGGTGTGACATTGAGAGCATTCTAAAAGTTCTCGAGGGTATTTGCCGTCATGCCAAATTTCCTCAGCTGCCGAAGGAAGAGATATTGTTGGGTCTTTGTAACCAGTGTCTCCACATGAAGAGTCCAAGAAAGCTTGTTGTGGGTGACCACTCCTCAGAGCTTGACACTCTCCACTTGTTCCACCTCTGTGTTGTTAATGTGTAGGGGGGCATGAGTAACATCCCACCGAAAGTCAATAATGAGTTCCTTGGCTTTGCCGGCATTGAGAGCTCGGTTGTTCTCAGTGCACCATTTTTCCAGGTCTTCCACCTCCCGTCAGTAGTCTATTTCGTTGCCATCTGAGATTCAACCAACTATGTCAGCGACCTTGTAAATGGCATTAGTCTAGCATTTGGCGATGCAGTCATGGGTAATTTGGCAATGCAGTCATGGGTAATCAGTGAGTACAATAGGGGACTGAATACGCCCCCCTGGGGGGCTCCAGGGTTGAGTGTTAGTGAGGATGAAATATTGTCCCCAATCTTCACTGATTGTAGCCTGTGGATCAGGAAACTGCGGATCCAGTTGCAGAGAGTGGGGCTTAGTCTGAGATCACTAAGTTTAGTAATCAGTCTCGAGGGGATAATAGTGTTGAAGGCTGAACTGTAGCCAATGAGTGGGCTTCTTATGTCGCTGTTCTTGGTGTCAAGATGTTTTAGGGAGGAGTGAAGGGCGAGTCATAGAGTCATAGAGATGTACAGCACAGAAACAGACCCTTCGGTCCAACCTGTCCACGCCGACCAGATATCTCACCCCAATCGAGTCCCACCTGCCACCACCCGGCCCATATTCCTCCAAACCCTTCCTATTCACATACACATCCAAATGCCTCTTAAATGCTGCAATTGTACCAGCCTCCACCACATCCTCTGGCAGCTCATTCCATACACGTACCACCCTCTGCATGAAAAAGTTGCCCCTTAGGTCTCTTTTATATCTTTCCACTCTCACCCTAAACCTATGCCCTCTAGTTCTGGACTCCCCGATCCCAGGGAAAAGACTTTGTCTATTTATCCTATCCATACCCCTTATAATTTTGTAAACCTCTATAAGGTCACCCCTCAGCCTCCGACGCTCCAGGGAAAACAGCCCCAGCCTGTTCAGCTTCTCCCTATAGCTCAAATCCTCCAACCCTGGCAACATCCTTGTAAATCTTTTCTGAACCCTTTCAAATTTCACCGCATCCTTCCGATAGGAGGGAGACCAGAATTGCACACAATATTCCAACAGTGGCCTAACCAATGTCCTGTACAGTCGAAACATGACCTCCCAACTCCTGTACTCAATACTCTGACTAATAAAGGAAAGCATACCAAACACCACCTTTACTATCTTATCTGACATGGATCTATTGGTCCATTAGGCAAATTGGAGTGGGTCAAGAGTAGTGGGGAGGCTGGAGTTGATTAGTGCCATGACCAGCCTTTCAAAGCATTTCATGACCACTGAAGTTAGGGCCACTGGGCGGTAGTCATTGAGACATGCTGCATGAGTTTTTTTTAGGCACAGGGATGATGTTGGCCCTTCTGAAGCAGGCAGGGACAGTGGCCTGCTGCAGGGAGAGATTGAAGATGTCCAAGAAGACCTCTGCCAGTTGATCTGCGCACGCTGAGAGTGCATGGCCTGGTACTTTCTCTGACCTTATGATGGAGGTAAGATCATTGATGAAGCAGTTGGAGATGGTTGGGCCTAGGACACTGTCTTGAGGAATTCCTGTAGAGGTGACTGACCTTCAAAAATCACTACCGTTTTCTTATGTGTCAGGTATGACTCCAATCACCATAGAGTTTGCCCCTGAAACCCATTGATTCCAGTGTTCCAAGGCTCCTTAATACTGCACTCAGTCAAATGCAGCCTTGATGTCAAGGGCTGTCACTCTCCCCTTCCCTAGGGAATTCAATTCTTTTGTCCATGTTTGACCCAAGGCTGTAATGAGGTCAGGAGCTGAGTGACCCTGGGGGAACCCAAACTGGGAGTCACTGAGCAGGTTATTGCTGAGCAGGTGCTGTTTGATAGTACTGTAAATGACACCTTCCATTACTTCACTGATGAACGAGAGTAATTGATGGATAATTGGCTGGGTTGGATTCATCCTGCTTGTCATGTTTGTGGTATTCCTGGGTAATTTTCCGCATTGTGTAACTGTACTGGAACAGCTTGGCTAAGGGAGTGGGAAGTTCTGGAGCTCAAATCTTGGTACTATTGCTGGAATGTTGTCAGGGCCTGTAGACTTTATAGTGTCCAATGTCTCCCTGTTTCTTGATATTACATGGGGTGAATCAAATTGGCTGAAGACTTGTATCTGTAATTGAATGACTGAGTAGTCTTGAGAGGTAGAATGGCCTACCCCTGCTCTTAGCTTCTATGTTTCCATGTACAGAGTTGGATTGAGTTCTTGGTGCTAATCTTCCAGTAAAAAGTGAGGTCTGCAGATGCTGGAGATCAGAGCTGAAAATGTGTTGCTGGTTAAAGCGCAGCACTTTAGGCAGCATCCAAGGAGCAGGAAATTCGACGTTTCGGGCTAAAGCCCTTCATCAGGAGATTCCTGAAACGTCGAATTTCCTGTTCCTTGGATGCTGCCTGACCTGTTGCGTTTTAACCAGCAACACATTTTCAGCTTCTTGGTGCTAAAACAATCAAAGGATATGGGGGAAAAATGAGAACAGGGCTATTGAGTTGGATGATTAGCCATGATCATAGTGGAAGGCTGAATGGCCTACTCCTGCTCTTATTTTCTATGTTTTTAGACTGGGTCAATACAGGGAGGCCTCTTCTGAAGCACTGTATGCAATTCTGATTGCCCTGCTATAGGAAGGACATAATTAAATTGGACAGAGTTCAGGAAAGATTTACCAGGAAGGGACTATAAAGTTATAAGAATATGCCAGTCTTGACTGGACTATAGGAGCTTGAGCATGAACATGAGCACAGATATGGTGAATAGAGTCGTAGAAAGAAAGGGTCTTTTCCCTAAACTGGAGGATTTCAAAACTATGGGGAAATATAACAGATTCACAGAGAGGAAATTCCTTTTTTTGTCTTAAATGGGTAGTCACTTATTCTGACATGTTGCCCTTTGGTCCTAGACTCTCTCACAACGGGAAACCATTTTCGAGTAAAAAATGAGGTCTGCAGATGCTGGAGATCACAGCTGCAAATGTGTTGCTGGTCAAAGCACAGCAGGTTAGGCAGCATCTCAGGAATAGAGAATTCGACGTTTCGAGCACAAGCCCTTCATCAGGAATAAGAGAGAGAGAGCCAAGCCGGCTGAGATAAAAGGTAGGGAGGAGGGACTAGGGGGAGGGGCGATGGAGGTGGGATAGGTGGAAGGAGGTCAAGGTGAGGGTGATAGGCCGGAGTGGGGTGGGGGCGGAGAGGTCAGGAAGAGGATTGCAGGTTAGGAGGGCGGTGCTGAGTTGAGGGAACCGACTGAGACAAGGTGGGGGGAGGGGAAATGAGGAAGCTGGAGAAATCTGAATTCATACCTTGTGGTTGGAGGGTTCCCAGGCGGAAGATGAGGCGCTCCTCCTCCAGCCGTCGTGTAGTTGTGTTCTGCCGGCGGAGGAGTCCAAGGACCTGCATGTCCTCGGTGGAGTGGGAGGGGGAGTTAAAGTGTTGAGCCACGGGGTGATTGGGTTGGTTGGTTCGGGCGGCCCAGAGGTGTTCTCTGAAGCGTTCCGCAAGTAAGCGGCCTGTCTCACCAATATAGAGGAGGCCACATCGGGTGCAGCGGATGCAATAGATGATGTGTGTGGAGGTACAGGTGAACTTGTGGCGGATATGGAAGGATCCCTTGGGGCCTTGGAGGGAAGTGAGTGTGGAGGTGTGGGCGCAAGTTTTACATTTCCTGCGGTTGCAGGGGAAGGTGCCGGGGGTGGAGGTTGGGTTGGTGGGGGGTGTGGATCTGACAAGGGAGTCACGAAGGGAGTGGTCCTTGCGGAACGCTGATAGGGGAGGGGAGGGAAATATATCCTTGGTGGTGGGGTCCGTTTGGAGGTGGCGGAAATGGCGGCGGATAATACGTTGTATGCGCAGGTTGGTGGGGTGGTAGGTGAGAACCAGTGGGGTTCTGTCTTGGTGGCGGTTGGAGGAGCGGGGCTCAAGGGCGGAGGAGCGGGAAGTGGAGGAGATGCGGTGGTAGTTTGGCGCACTGACCTGTACACCGCTGAAGCCAAACGCCAGCTCGCGGACGCCTCCTCTTATCGCCCCCTTGACCACGACCCCACCTCCCACCACCAAACCATCATCTCCCAGACCATCCAGGACCTCATCACCTCAGGGGATCTCCCATCCACCGCCTCCAACCTCATAGTCCCACAACCCCGCACCGCCCGTTTCTACCTCCTGCCCAAAATCCACAAACCTGCCTGCCCCGGCCGACCCATTGTCTCAGCCTGCTCCTGCCCCACCGAACTCATCTCCCAATACCTCGACACGGTCCTGTCCCCTTTAGTCCAAGAACTCCCCACCTACGTTCGGGACACCACCCACGCCCTCCACCTCCTCCAGGATTTTCGCTTCCCCGGTCCCCAACGCCTTATTTTCACTATGGACATCCAGTCCCTGTACACCTCCATCCCCCATCACGAAGGACTCAAAGCCCTCCGCTTCTTCCTTTCCCGCCGCACTAACCAGTACCCTTCCACTGACACCCTCCTTCGACTGACTGAACTGGTCCTCACCCTGAATAACTTCTCTTTTCAATCCTCCCACTTCCTCCAAACTAAAGGAGTTGCCATGGGCACCCGCATGGGCCCCAGCTATGCCTGCCTCTTCGTAGGATATGTGGAACAGTCCATCTTCCGCAACTACACTGGCACCACCCCCCACCTTTTCCTCCGCTACATCGATGACTGTATCGGCGCTGCCTCGTGCTCCCACGAGGAGGTTGAACAGTTCATCAACTTTACTAACACCTTCCATCCCGACCTGAAATTCACCTGGACTGTCTCAGACTCCTCCCTCCCCTTCCTAGACCTTTCCATTTCTATCTCGGGCGACCGACTCAACACAGACATCTATTATAAACCGACTGACTCCCACAGCTACCTGGACTACACCTCCTCCCACCCTGCCCCCTGTAAAAACGCCATCCCATATTCCCAATTCCTTCGTCTCCGCCGCATCTGCTCCCAGGAGGACCAATTCCAACACCGCACAACCCAGATGGCCTCCTTCTTCAAGGACCACAGATTCCCCCCAGACGTGATCGACGATGCCCTCCACCGCATCTCCTCCACTTCCCGCTCCTCCGCCCTTGAGCCCCGCTCCTCCAACCGCCACCAAGACAGAACCCCACTGGTTCTCACCTACCACCCCACCAACCTGCGCATACAACGTATTATCCGCCGCCATTTCCGCCACCTCCAAACGGACCCCACCACCAAGGATATATTTCCCTCCCCTCCCCTATCAGCGTTCCGCAAGGACCACTCCCTTCGTGACTCCCTTGTCAGATCCACACCCCCCACCAACCCAACCTCCACCCCCGGCACCTTCCCCTGCAACCGCAGGAAATGTAAAACTTGCGCCCACACCTCCACACTCACTTCCCTCCAAGGCCCCAAGGGATCCTTCCATATCCGCCACAAGTTCACCTGTACCTCCACACACATCATCTATTGCATCCGCTGCACCCGATGTGGCCTCCTCTATATTGGTGAGACAGGCCGCTTACTTGCGGAACGCTTCAGAGAACACCTCTGGGCCGCCCGAACCAACCAACCCAATCACCCCGTGGCTCAACACTTTAACTCCCCCTCCCACTCCACCGAGGACATGCAGGTCCTTGGACTCCTCCGCCGGCAGAACACAACTACACGACGGCTGGAGGAGGAGCGCCTCATCTTCCGCCTGGGAACCCTCCAACCACAAGGTATGAATTCAGATTTCTCCAGCTTCCTCATTTCCCCTCCCCCCACCTTGTCTCAGTCGGTTCCCTCAACTCAGCACCGCCCTCCTAACCTGCAATCCTCTTCCTGACCTCTCCGCCCCCACCCCACTCCGGCCTATCACCCTCACCTTGACCTCCTTCCACCTATCCCACCTCCATCGCCCCTCCCCCTAGTCCCTCCTCCCTACCTTTTATCTCAGCCGGCTTGGCTCTCTCTCTCTTATTCCTGATGAAGGGCTTGTGCTCGAAACGTCGAATTCTCTATTCCTGAGATGCTGCCTAACCTGCTGTGCTTTGACCAGCAACACATTTGCAGAGGGGAAACCATTTTCCCCAAGTTCACTCAGAATTTTGTATGTTTCACTAAAAGGTTACCACTCATTCTTCCAAATTCCAGTCAATATAGACCCACCTGTGCAACCTCTCCTCCTAAGATAGACCCTCCATATAAATTCAGCAGCACTTTGTTCCTCTTGTACTCTGTGTCCCTATTAATGATGCCTAGGATACCACAGGCTTTTCAAACTGCTGTCTCAACCCCATCCTGCCACATTCAGTGACTTAGATGCACTTTCACCCGGGTTCCTTTGTCTTGATTCCTCTCTTAACACACTCTCCTTAATTCTAATGATTTGGAGATGCTGGGGTGTTGGACTGGGGTGTACAAAGTTAAAAATCACACAACACCAGGTTATAGTCCAACAGGTTTAATTGGAAGCACTCTAGCTTTCGGAGCGACGCTCCTTCATCAGGTGATTGTGGAGGGCTCGATCGTAACACAGAATTTATAGCAAAAATTTGCAGTGTGATGTAACTGAAATTATACATTGAAAAATACCTTGTTTGTTGAGTCTTTCGTCTGTTAGAATGACCATGATAGTTTCACTTCTTTCATGTGTGAATCACAAAACTTTTTTTAAAAGTTACATTCTCAGGTTAATTGTAACAATTGGTGTCAACACAGATAAGATGTTGAGATATTGAAGGTGTTAGCCCCGTCTTCCCTGTCTGTGCCATAATGTTTAGACTGATTCTAATCTAAAAAGTGAGTTAACAGAATCTTACACGGATTCAAGCAGTTTTTGAGCAAAGTACAATGTAACTCTGCAAGTACAAATTCACCCCACAAACGTATATGTGTATGTGTGCATGCATGTGTGTGTGTGTTTGTCTGGGATGGGGGTTTGTGAGTGTCTGTGAGAGAGAGTGTACAAATGAGTGTGTATGTGTGAGTGTAAAGTGGTCTAAATCTGTGAAAGGGTGCATGTGAGAGTGTGGGAGTGTGTGTGTCTGTAGGAGTGTGTGTGTGAGTGTCTGTGTGCATGTCTGTGTATAGGAATGCCTGTGTGTGTGTGTGCATGTAGGAGTGTCTATGTGTGTGTAGTGCAACGGTGATCACCTGTAATGTGACATGAACCCAAGGTCCCAGTTGAGGCCCTCCCTATGGATATGGAACTTGGCTATCAGCCTCTGCTCGGCCACTTTTTGCTGCTGCCTGTCCCGAAGTCCACCTTGAAGGATGGTCACCTGAAGGTCCGAGGCTGAATGTCCTGGACCACTGAAGTGTTCCTCAACTGGGAGGGAACCCTCCTGTCTGTGGATTGTTGTGCGGTGTCCATTCATCTGTTGCCGTAGCCTTTGCTCGGTTTCCCCAATGTACCATGCCTCAGGTAGTTCTAATTGTTGCCCACATTCTTTCTTCCTCAGTGAATCATTTTGTTTTTCTCTGCACTCTTCTCCAATGGTAAGTACAGTAATCCCGAAACGTCAATCCCCCAACTCAACTAGCTTGTCTATACCCTTTCTTCTGCTCCCCACTATCTTCCTCACACTTTACAATACTTAAGTTTGTTTTATTTATCAGTTTTTTAAAACTTCAAAATCTCATCTTGCAGACCCCAGCTGAATCCCACAAAACCCAAATTTGTGTCGCCTTAAAAAGATCACTTAAGACAATTATCAGTCCCTTCCTAGTTCCTTCTGATCAAGCAGTAGCCACTCATCTCTGCCCCTTCTGTGGCACCTCTCTTGATTTTAATAGTGGCCTGGAATCCCCCCCTCTGGTTTCAACCTCCCTCCAGTTTTCCCCCAGTAGGGCTCTAAAGGAGGACAACCTCCTGAATGTGAATCTACTTGTCCATTCCTGGCATGTTCTGTTTATTCCCCCACAAACATTTCTACTTCCCTGCTCACTGTGCCGGCCAGTTACTCCCTCCCTACAGGAGGCACGCTGGGGAACTGCAGCAACACCAGCCAATCACTAAACATCAGACAGTAACTTGTCAGGAAGTCAAGATAAAAGACCAGCGAGAGAGAGATCACAAGCATCGTTACTGATTCCGGCCCCATCCTGAGGAAGGTTTTAATTTCCAACCATGAAATCTGTAAAGGAGCTGCCCGTGGCCACCCACGTGAACCGTCAAGTTACAGGTAAAACCAGGGACGGGCCAGAGGGTCGGGAGACAGAGAGAGAGATAACCGTGTTGTAGACAGTTAACACCCTCTCTTTCTGTTTCATATTCTGTACTAGTTCCGATAAAACCTTTCAGTTTTATTAAGGACAGAAAATATTGTAAATTAGCAACAAATCCATCAATACCTGTAGCAGTAATAAGTTGATGTGTTAAGAGAAGGCAGTTTGATATTTACTTTCTGTTTAGAAGTCTCCATTTGGCACTGCTTAGATTTTGTGCTGACGAAGTGCTCCCCCAATTAAACCTGTTGGACTATAACCTGGTGTTGTGTGATTTTGAACTTAGATTTTATGCAACCTTTTCATTGTCGCTCACTTGCTGAACCTCCAAGTTAAAGGTGCTTCCATTAACGAACAAAGTCAAAAGTCCCACAATACCAGGTTATATTCGAACTGTATATTTAAAACCACAATCTTTTAGAACACTGCTCCTTCACATGACAAAGGGGCAGTGCTCCGAAAGCTTGCGCTTTTAAATAAATCTGTTGGACTGTAACCCGATACCATGGGACTTTTGACTTTGTCCACCCCAGTCCAACACTGGTACCTCCACACCGTTTACTGAAATCAGACGAGAGACTGTTCAACTCATGCTGTCCCTTGTTCTCTGTGCTGCATAGAAATGAAACTCATGTCCCCAGCCTGTACTCGGATCCCGTTCTCCCCTTTCCTTCTCCTGTTATTATACACAGAAGTAGAAGTAGGCCATTCAGGCAATCACAAGTAGAGTACGGGTCACTGGGCCCCAAACATTAACTTGGATTGCTCTGCACAGACACTGCCAGACCTGTTGAGCTTTACAGCAACTTCTGTTTTTGTTTCTGATTTGCAGCATCTGCAGTTCTTTAAGTTTTTACTCATTATTATCATCCTGATGATTCCTGATGAAGGGCTTTTGCCCGAAATGTCAATTTTCCTGCTCCTGGGATGCTGCCTGATCTGCTGTGCTTTTCCAGCACCACTCTAATCTCCAGCATCTGCAGGACCCCCTTTCACCATTGTTATCATCCTCAACTCCACTTTCCAGTAAACCCTGGGTTCCCATAGTGATTAAAAATCTATCTCAGCCTTCAATATACTTAATGACCCAGCCTCAGTAGCCCTCTTCAGTACTGAGGGAGAGCCTGTGAAAGTGCTGCATTGTGTTGGAGGGTCAGTACTGATGGAATATTGAACTGGTGGAGGGTCCTGAATTTCAAATGGCTATATTAAACAGAGACCCTGTATGACTACCAGTATCTGTAAGAGATCCTACAGTACTATTTTGAAAAAGAGCAGGGTATTTAGAACCCAGAACATAGACCATCCCAGTGCAGTACAGGTCCTTCAGTCCTCATGTTGCACCGGTCTGAAGCCCATCTAACCTACACTATTCCATTTTCATCCACATGTTTATTCAATGACCGTTTAAATGCCCTTTAAGCTGCTGAGTCTACTACTGTTGTAGGTAGGGTGTTCCACACCCCTACTACTCCCTGAGTAAAGAAACTACCTCTGACGTCCGTCCTATATCTATCACCCATCAATTTAAAGCTATGTCCTTTTGTGCTAACCATCACTATCCCAGGAAAAAAGGTTCTCACTGTTTGTCCTACCTAATCCTCTGATTATCTTATTCGTCTCAATTAAATCACCTCTCAACCTTTCTTCTAATGAAAACAGCCTGGAGTCCCTCAGTTTTTCCTTACAAGACCATTCCTCCAGACCAGGCAACATATCAGTAAATCACCTCTGCACCATTTCCAAAGCTTCCACATCCTTCCTATAATGCAGTGACTAGAATTGTATGTAATATTCTAAGTGCTTCTGCATGAGGGTTTTTTTACAGCTGCAGCATGACCTCATGGTTCTGAAACTCAATCCCTCTAACAATAAAAGCTAGCGCACTGTATGCCTTCTTAATGAGCTGAAAATGTGTTGCTGGTCAAAGCACAGCAGGCCAGGCAGCATCTCAGGAATAGGGAATTCGACGTTTCGAGCATAAGCCCTTCATCAGGAATGAGAGAGAGTAGCCAAGCAGGCTAAGATAAAAGGTAGGGAGGAGGGACTTGGGGGAGGGGCGATGGAGGTGGGATAGGTGGAAGGAGGTCAAGGTGAGGGTGATAGGCCGGAGTGGGGTGGGGGCGGAGAGGTCAGGAAGAGGATTGCAGGTTAGGAGGGCAGTGCTGAGTTGAGAGAACCGACTGAGACAAGGTGGGGGGAGGGGAAATGAGGAAACTGGAGAAATCTGAATTCATACCTTGTGGTTGGAGGGTTCCCAGGCGGAAGATGAGGCGCTCCTCCTCCAGCCGTCGTGTTGTTGTGTTCTGCCGGTGGAGGAGTCCAAGGACCTGCATGTCCTCGGTGGAGTGGGAGGGAGAGTTAAAGTGTTGAGCCACAGGGTGGTTGGGTTGGTTGGTCCGGGCGTCCCTGAGGTGTTCTCTGAAGCGTTCCGCAAGTAAGCGGCCTGTCTCACCAATATAGAGGAGGCTACATCGGGTGCAGCGGATGCAATAGATGATGTGTGTGGAGGTACAGGTGAACTTGTGGCGGATATGGAAGGATCCCTTGGGGCCTTGGAGGGAAGTGAGTGTGGAGGTGTGGGCGCAAGTTTTACATTTCCTGCGGTTGCAGGGGAAGGTGCCGGGGGTGGAGGTTGGGTTGGTGGGGGGTGTGGATCTGACGAGGGAGTCACGAAGGGAGTGGTCCTTGCGGAACGCTGATAGGGGAGGGGAGGGAAATATATCCTTGGTGGTGGGGTCCGTTTGGAGGTGGCGGAAATGACGGCGGATGATACGTTGTATGCGGAGGTTGGTGGGGTGGTAGGTGAGAACCAGTGGGGTTCTGTCTTGGTGGCAGTTGGAGGAGCGGGGCTCAAGGGCGGAGGAGCGGGAAGTGGAGGAGATGCGGTGGAGGGCATCGTCGATCACGTCTGGGGGGAATCTGCGGTCCTTGAAGAAGGAGGCCATCTGGGCTGTGCGGTGTTGGAACTGGTCCTCCTGGGAGCAGATGTGGCGGAGACGAAGGAATTGGGAATATGGGATGGCGTTTTTGCAGGGGGCAGGGTGGGAGGAGGTGTAGTCTAGGTAGCTGTGGGAGTCAGTCGGTTTATAATAGATGTCTGTGTTGAGTCAGTCGCCCGAGATAGAGATGGAAAGGTCTAGGAAGGGGAGGGAGGAGTCTGAGACAGTCCAGGTGAATTTCAGGTCGGGATGGAAGGTGTTAGTAAAGTTGATGAACTGTTCAACCTCCTCGTGGGAGCACGAGGCAGCGCCGATACAGTCATTGATGTAGCGGAGGAAAAGGTGGGGGGTGGTGCCAGTGTAGTTGCGGAAGATGGACTGTTCCACATATCCTACGAAGAGGCAGGCATAGCTGGGGCCCATGCGGGTGCCCATGGCAACTCCTTTAGTTTGGAGGAAGTGGGAGGATTGAAAAGAGAAGTTATTCAGGATGAGGACCAGTTCAGTCAGTCGAAGGAGGGTGTCAGTGGAAGGGTACTGGTTGGTACGGCGGGAAAGGAAGAAGCGGAGGGCTTTGAGTCCTTCGTGATGGGGGATGGAGGTGTACAGGGACTGGATGTCCATAGTGAAAATAAGGCGTTGGGGACCGGGGAAGCGAAAATCCTGGAGGAGGTGGAGGGCGTGGGTGATGTCCCGAACGTAGGTGGGGAGTTCTTGGACTAAAGGGGACAGGACCGTGTCGAGGTATTGGGAGATGAGTTCGGTGGGGCAGGAGCAGGCTGAGACAATGGGTCGGCCGGGGCAGGCAGGTTTGTGGATTTTGGGCAGGAGGTAGAAACGGGCGGTGCGGGGTTGTGGGACTGAGGTTGGAGGCGGTGGGTGGGAGATTCCCTGAGGTGATGAGGTCATGGATGGTCTGGGAGATGATGGTTTGGTGGTGGGAGGTGGGGTCGTGGTCAAGGGGGCGATAAGAGGAGGCGTCCGCGAGCTGGCGTTTGGCTTCAGCCGTATAAAGGTCAGTGCGCCAAACTACCACCGCGCCTCCCTTGTCTGCGGGTTTGATGGTGAGGTTGGGATTGGAGCGGAGGGAGTGGAGGGCTGCACGTTCTGAGGGTGAGAGGTTGGAGTGGGTGAGAGGGGTGGACAGGTTGAGTCGGTTAATGTCACGGCGGCAGTTGGCTATAAAGAGGTCGAGGGCGGGTAGGAGGCCAGCACGGGGTGTCCAGGTGGATGGGGTGTGTTGGAGGCGGGAGAAGGGGTCGTCAGAGGGTGGGCGTGAGTCTTGGTTGTGAAAGTAGGCACAGAGGCGAAGGCGGCGGAAGAATTGTTCAATATCTCGGCGCGTGTTGAACTCATTAATCCGAGGGCGTAGGGGAATGAAGGTGAGGCCCCTGCTGAGGACTGATCTTTCATCCTCAGAGAGGGGGAGATCTGGAGGGATGGTGAAAATCCGGCAAGGCTGGGAGCTAGGACCTGGTGTGGGACTGGAGCTGGGAGTGGGGGCGGGGTTAGGGGCGGGGACAGAGATCGAAGTAGGGGCGGAGTTATGCTTTCTTAATGACCCTATCAACCTGGGTGGCAACTTTCAGGGATCTATGTAGATGGACACAGATCCCTCTGCTCATCTACACTACCGAGAATCTAACCATTACCCCAGTACTCTGTATTCCTGTTGCTCTTTCCAAAGTGAATCACCTCACACTTTTCCACATTAAACTCCATTTGCCAACTCTCAGCCCAGCTCTGTAGCTTATCTATATCCCTCCGTAACCTGCAACATCCTTTGGCACTATCCACAACTCCACCGACCTTAGTGTCATCTGCAAAGTTACTAACCCACCCTTCTACACCCTCAGCCAGGTCATATATAAAAATGGTCACAAAACAGATCCTTATGGTACACCAGTAATAACTGAGCTCCAGGATGAATATTTCCCATCAGCCACCACCCTGTCTTCTTTCAGCTAGAATATTTCTGATCCAAACCGCCAAATCGCCCTCAATTGCAATTCTTCCCAGTGTTAGAGTCATAGAATCATAGAGATGTGCCGCATGGAAACAGATACTTCGGTCCAACCCGTCCATGCCAACCAGATATCCCAACCCAATCTAGTCCCACCTGCCAGCACCCGGCCCATATCCCTCCAAACCCTTCCTATTCATATACCCATTCAAATGCCTCTTAAATGTTGCAATTGTACCAGCCTCCACCATATCCTCTGGCAGCTCATTCCATGCACATACCACCCTCTGTGTGAATAAGTTGCCCCTTTAGGTCTCTTTTATATCTTTCCCCTCTCACCCTAAACCTATGCCCTCTAGTTCTGGACCCCCCGAACCCAGGGAAAAGACTTTGTCTATTTATCCTGTCCATGCCCCTCATAATTTTGTAAACCTCTATAAGGTCACCCCTCAGCCTCCGACACTCCAGGGAAATCAGCCCCAGCCTATTCAACCTCTCCCTATAGCTCAGATCCTCCAACCCTGGCAACATCCTTGTAAATCTTTTCTGAGCCCATTCAAATTTCACAACATCTTTCTGATAGGAAGGAGACCAGAATTGCACGCAATATTCCAACAGTGGCCTAACCAATTTTGGTGTCGTCTGCAAACTTACTAACTGTAAATCTTATGCTCGCATCCAAATCATTTATGTAAATGACAAAAAGTAGAGGGCCCAGCACCGATCCTTGTGGCACTCCACTGGTCACAGGCCTCCAATCTGAAAAACAACCCTCTACCACCACCCTCTGTCGTCTGTATCCAAATGGCTCGTTCTCCCTGTATTCCATGAGATCTAACATTGCTAGTCAGTCTCCCTTGGGGAACCTTGTCGAATGCCTTACTGAAGTCCATATAGATCACATCTACTGCTCTGCCCTCATCAATCCTCTTCGTTACTTCATCAAAAAACTCAATCAGTGACCTTTGATGAATTTCTGCAGTGTATCTCGGAGATAATACACACTGCAGCTACTGAGTGTCAGTGGTGGAGGAAGTGAATGCTAATGAGTGCAGTGTCAATCAAATGGGGGCTGCTTTATTCTGGGTGGTGTCATGTGTTGTTGGGGTTGCACTCATCTTGGCAAATGGGAGTATTCCATCCCCTGACTTGTGCCTTGTGGATGGTGGACTGGCTTTGAGGAATCAAGAGGTAAGTTACTTGCCGCAGTATTCCTAGCTTCTGACCTGATCTTGTCGCCACTGTTTATGTGATGAGTCCAATTCTGCTCAATGCTAACCCCCAGGATGTTGATAGTGCAGGAATTCAGTGATGGAAACATCTTTGAATGCTGAGGGGCAGTTGTTAGAATGTCTCTTATTTGTGATGGTCATAGCCTGGGATTTGTGTGGCGTGAATGTTACTTGACACTTGTCAGCCCAAGCCTGGATATCGTCCTGATCTTGCTGCATTTGAACATGGACTGCTTCAGTATCTGAGGGGTCATGAATAATAATGAACATTGTGCATACATTCCCCCCTTCTGACCTTATGATGGAAGGTCATTGATGAAGCAGCTGAAGATGGTTGGGCCGAGGACAATCCCCTGAGGGACTCCTGCAGAGATGGCCTGGAGCTGAGGTGACTGACCTCTAACAACCACAGCCATCTTCCAATGTGTCAGGTATGACTTTAACCACTAGTGAGTTCCCCTCCCCTGATTACTCTTTGATTCCAGTTTTGCTAGGGCTCCAATTGCCACAGTTGTTCAAATACAGCCTTAATGTCAAGAGCTGTCACCCTCACCTCCCCTCTGCAATTCAGCTGTTTTTGTCAGTATTTGGACTAAGGTGATAATAAGGTCTGGAGCCGAGTGACCCTGGCAAACCCCAAACTTGGTGTCACTGAACAGGTTCTTGTTGAGCAGGTGCTGCTTGATAGCGCTGTTGATGACCTCTTCCATCACTTTACTGATGATCGAGAGGAGACAGATGGGCTGGTAATTGGCCAGGTTGGATCTGTCCTGCTTTTTATGGACAAGACATACCTGGGCAGTTTTCCCCATTGTCGGGTAGATGCCAATGTTGTAACTGTACTAGAAAAGTTTAGCTAGGGGAGTGGCAAGTTCTGGAGCACACATCTTCAGTTCTATTACTGGAATGTTGTTAGGGCTCATTGCCTTTGCATTATTCAGTGTCAAATAACAAAGAACATTCCAGCGTAGGAACACGCCCTTCAGCACTCTAAGCCTGTGCCGATCCAGATCCTCTATCTAAACCTGCTGCCTATTTTCTAAGGATCTACTCCCTGCCCATTCATGTATCTGTCTAGATACATCTTAAATGACACTATTGTTCCCACCCCTACCACTTCCACTGGCATCGCGTTCCAGGCACCCACCACCCTCTGTGTAAAGAATTTTCCATGTATATCTCCCCTAAACATTTCCCCTCTCACTTTGAACTCGTGACCCCTAGTAATTGAGTCCCCCACTCTGAGAAAAAGCTTCTTGCTATCCACTCTGTCTGCACCTCTCATGATTCTGTAGGCCTCAATCAGGTCCCCACTCAACCTCCTCCTTTCCAATGAAAATAATCCTAATCTATTCAATCTCTCCTCAGAGTTAGCGCCCTCCATACCAAGCAACACCCCGGTGAACTTCCTCTGCACCCTCTCCAAAGCTTCCACATCCTTTTGGTAATGTGGCAACCAGAATTGTACGCAGTATTCCAAATGCAGCCGAACCAAAGTCTTATACAATTGTAACATCACCTGTCAACTCTTGTACTCAATAACCCACTCAATGAAGGAAAGCGTGCCATATGCCTCCTTCACCACTTTACTGACTTGTGTTGCCACCTTCAGGGAACAATGGACCTGAACACCCAGATCTCTCTGTACATCAATTTCCCCCAGGACTTTTCCATTTACTGTATAGTTCTGTCCTGAATTGGATCTTCAAAAATGCATCACCTCGCATTTGTCTGGATTGAACTCCATCTGCCATTTCTCTGTTCAACTCTCCAATCTATCTGAATTCTGCTGTATTCTCTGACAGCCCCTTCACTATCTGCTGCTCCACCAATCTTAGTGTCATCTGCAAACTTGCTAATGAGACAAACTACAACCTTCCCCCAGATCATTTATGTATATCATAAACAACAATGGTCCCAGCACAGATCCCTGTGGAACATCACTAGTCACAGGTCTCCATTTTGAGAAATCCCCTTCCACTACTACTCTCTGTCACCTGTTGTCCAGCCAGTTCTCTATCCATCTAGCTAGAACACCCTGGACCCCATGCGACTTCACCTTCATCATCAGCCTATCTTATGGAATCTTATCAAATGCCTAATTAAAGTCCATGTATATAACATCTACATCCCTTTCCTCAATCAACTTTGTCACCTTTTCAAAGAATTCTATTAGGTTTGTAAGACATGACCTTCCCGGCACAAACCATTGCTGATGAACCCATTCTCTTCTAAATGGGTATATATCCTATCCCTCAGTATCTTCTCCAGCAGCTTCCCTACCACTGACGGCAGGCTCACTGATCTGTAATTACCTGGATTATCCCTACCACCCTTCTTAAACACCATTAGCAATTCTCCAGTCCTCTGGGACTTCCCCATGTTTAAGGATGCTGCAAAGATATCTTTTAAAGCCCCAGCTATGTCCTCTCTCGCTTCCTCAGTAACCTGGGATAGATCCCATCCAGATCTGGGAACTTGTCCACCTTAATGCCTGTTCAAATACACAACACTCCTCCCTCCTTATGCTGACTTGACCTAGAGTAATCAAAGATCCATCCCTAATCTCAACATCTGCCATGTCCCTCTCCTTGGTGAATACTGATGTTAAGTACTCATTAATAATCTCACCCATTTTTTCTGACTCTGCATGTATTCTATGGGATTAAATTAAATTTGGAGCTATTCATAGACTTATTCCTTAGACACAAATAAAGTAATACAATAATTTCAGCAACATAGTGAGATGAGCACAGAAATATGCAACATGCATGCAAAGGTGAGAACTATATATAACCCCTAAAATATGCCAAATTAAGTCAACTAATATGCAGAACCGGACAGCTGTCAAAATGATTGTTTGAGTGTCCAGAAGCAAAGGGTGAACATAGCTCACGTATATTAGAATAAAGAACAAAAAGGAAAAACAGACAAACATATAAACATACAAACAAGGGGCATGAGCAGATTCAATAAGATGATAGCTGATTTCATTATAACCTCAAACCCACCATCCTGTCTACCCTGAAATGATGCAATGCTCTCAATTAATAAAAGTCTATCCCTCTCTGTCTTAAAAAACATTCAGGACTCTGTCTTCACCATGAAGTCACAGGCCTGACGGAAACAGGCCTGTCAGCCCAACTTGTTCACGCTGACCAGGTTTTCAAAACTGATCTAGCCCTAATTGCCTGCATTTGGCCCATATCCCTCTAATCCTTTCTTATCTGCGTATCTGTCTCTTCAATGCTGTAATTGTACCATCCTCAACGACTTTCTCTGGCTGCTCATTCCATATACACACCACCCTCTGTGTGAAAAATTGCCCCTCAGGCCCCTTTTAAATCTTTCCCCTATCTCTTCTAGTTTTGGACAATCCCACCCTCAGGAAAAGGCCTTGATTATCCTATCCATGCCCTTCATGAATTTATAATTGTCTATAAGGTCACCCTGTTATCCTCCTATGCTCCAGAGGAAATCACCTTTTCAGAGAGGAATTCAAAGACTCAGGACACTCAGAAATAAAATTCACCTCTCTGTTTTAAACGTGTGACTCCTGGTTTTTAAGGAGCAAGTGAGGTCTGCAGCGGTGTTCCACAAGGATCTGTTTTGGGACCATTGCTGTTTGTCATTTTTATAAATGACCTGGAGGAGGGGCTTGAAGGCTGGGTGAGCAAGTTTGCGGATGATACGAAAGTTGGTGGAGTGGTTGACAGCGAAGAAGGATGTGGCAGTTTACAGCGGGATATATATAAGTTGCAGAGCTGGGCTGAAAGGTGGCAAATGGAGTTCAATGTAGGTAAGTGTGAAGTCATTCACTTTGGTAGGAGTAACAAGAAGATGGATTACTGGGCTAATGGTAGGCTACTTGGTAGTGTGGATGAGCAGAGGGATCTTGGTGTCCATGTACACAAATCTCTGAAAGTTGCCGCCCAGGTAAATAGTGCTGTGAGGAAGGCATATGGTGTACTGGGCTTTATTGGTAGAGGAATTGAGTTCCGGAGTCCTGAGGTCATGTTGCAGTTGTATAAGACTCTGGTGCGGCCTCATCTGGAGTATTGTGTGCAGTTTTGGTCGCCATACTATAGGAAGGATGTGGAGGCACTGGAACGGGTGCAGAGGAGGTTTACCAGGATGTTGCCTGGCATGGCAGGAAGATCGTATGAGGAAAGGCTGAGGCACTTGGGGCTGTTCTCATTGGAGAAAAGAAGGTTTAGGGGAGATTTGATATAGGTGTACAAGATGATTAGGGGTTTAGATCGGGTTGACAGTGAGAACCTTTTACCGCTAATGGAGTCAGCTGTTACAAGGGGACACAGCCTTAAATTAAGGGGAGGTTGGTATAGGACAGATGTTAGGGGTAGATTCTTTACTCAGCGCGTTGTGAGTTCATGGAATGCCCTGCCAGTAACAGTGGTGGACTCTCCCTCTTTATGGTCATTCAAGTGGGCATTGGATAAGCATATGGAGGTTATTGGGCTAGTGTAGGTTAGGTAGGCTTCGGTCGGCGCAACATCGAGGGCCGAAGGGCCTGTACTGCGCTGTATTTTTCTATGTTCTATGTTCTATGCTGGAGATCAGAGCTGAAAATGTGTTGCTGGAAAAGCGCAGCAGGTCAGGCAGCATCCAAGGAGCAGGAAATTCAACGCTTCGGGCATCCTGATGAAGGGCTTATGCCCGAAACGTCGGATTTCCTGTTCCTTGGATGCTGCCTGACCTACTGCGCTTTTCCAGCAACACATTTTCAGCTCACTCCTGGGTTTTTAACCAGTGACACCTAGTTTTCCCTGTTCAAATGAACAATATGGAATCTGTCATTTTGACAGTTAATATAGCAGAGGAATGCAACAAAAGTAACAGCAGATAAAGTAATCAACTTGTGAAATAGATATTTAAATGTAAATTAATCTCATTCAAAGTACATGTTGGGGCTGCTCAATATTTTCAGACTGGCTGAATGAAATGAATTGACAAGCATGGTGCTCTTTCCTTTCCTTGCATACAAACCCACAGCTTTATCTTGCAGCATGACCGATTAACACAAGGGTTAGTGAAATTTAATTAAGGCATTCAACAAAGTTCCACATGGTAGGCTGGTTAACAAAGTTAGATCACATGGAGTACAGGGAGAACTAGCCATTTGGATACAAAATTGCCTCAAAGGTAGGAGACAGAGAGTGGTGGTGGAGAGTTGCTTTTTGCATTGGAGAATTGTGACCGGTGGTATGCTGCAAGTTTTGGGGCTGGGTCCACCGCTTTTTTGTCACTTCTATAAATGATTCAAATGTGAATATAGGAGGTATGGTTAGAAGGTTTGTATTGGTGGTGTCGTGGACAGCGAAGGAGGTTATCTCAGAGTACACCGACAGATAGAGTTTAATCTAGATAAATGCGAGGTGCATTTCGGTACAGCAAATCAAGACAGGACTTATACACTTAATAGTTAGGTCCTGGGGAGTGTTGCTGAACAAAGAGACCTTGGAGTGCAGGTTCACAGTTCCTTGAAAATGAAGTTGCAGTTAGATAGGATAGTGAAGAAGGCATTTGGTATGCTTGTCTTTAATCAGTTAGTACAGGAGTTGGGAGGTCATGTTGTCTCTGTACAGGACATCGGTTAGGCCTCTTTTGGAATACTGCATTCAATTCTGGTCTCCCTCCAACAGGAAAGATGTTGTTTAACTTGAAATGGTTCAGAAAAGATTTCTAAGCATGTTGCCAGTTTTGGAGGGTTTGAGCTATAAGGAGAGGTTGAGTAGGCTGAGGCTGTTTTCCCTCGAGCTGAGGGATGACCTTATTTGAAGTTTTTATAAAATCATGAGGTGCATGAATAGGGTAAATAGTCAAGATCCCTTTCCCTAGAATAGGGGAGTCCAGAACAAGATGGGCATAGGTTTAAGGTGAAATTTAAATGGGGCCTAAGGGGCAACGTATTCACGCAGTGACTGGTGCATGTAAGGAATGAGCTACCAGAGGATGTGTTGGAGACTGGTACAATTACAACTTTAAAAGGCTCCTGGATGGGTATGTGAAGAGGGAGGGTTTACAGGGATATGGGCTCAATGCTGGCAAACAGGAGTAGATTAAAACATAAGAACCAGGAGCAGGAGTAGGTCATCTGGCCCTTCGAGCCTGTTCCACCATTCAATAAGGTCATGGCTGATCCTTTCCTGGACTCAGCTCCACTTACCTGCACTCCCCCCCCCCACCCCGGTATCTCTTATTTCCTTTACAGTTCAAAAACTATCTATTTTAGCTTTAAAAATGTTTACTGAAATAGCACCAACTACTTCATTGGGCAAGAAATTCCATAGATTTACAACCCTCTGGATGAATAAGTTCCTTCTCAATTCAGTCCTAACTCTGCTCCCTCTAATCTTGAGGCTATGCCCTCTTGTCCTAGTTTCACCTACCAATGAAGGCATCCTCTCTACTTATCTATTCCCTTCATAATTTTATGTTTCTATGAGATTCCCTCCCCCATTCTTCTAAATACCAATGAATATAATCTCAGTCTACTCAGTCTTTCTTCATTAGCCAACCCTGTCAACTCCATAATCAACCGAGTGAAATTCCCCTGCACCCCCTCCAGCACCAGTACGTCTTTCTTCAAGTCAGGAGACCAGAACTGTACACAGTACTCCAGGTGTGACCTCACTGACACCCTGCAACGTAACCTCCCTGCTTTTAGCAATGAAGGATAAAATTCCATATGCCTTCCTAATTACCTGTTGTCCCTGCAGACCGACCCTCTGTGACTCATGCACAAGGACACCCAGGTCCCTCTGCACAGCAGCGTGCTGCAACTTTTTACTATGCAAGTAATAATCCTTTTTACTGTTACTCCTGCTGAAATGGATGACTTTACATTAATTAACATTATATTCCATCTGCCAGATCTTTGCCCACTCACTTAATTTAGGCTATCTGGTTAGCATGGATGGGTTGGACTAAAGGGCCTGTTTCCATGGTGTACATCTCTATGACTTAATTCACTGACTCTGTCTCCAGACACTAGACCCTGCAGCAGCCTCCGAGTCAAGGCTTCATGTGGACATATCGCAGAACCCCTGAGTCTAAAAGCCTGGGCTAAGTCTCAGATAGACACGGTGAGTTTGTCTCTTTATGTCTTTGCTGTGCTGTTTACACACACATGATCTCTGCTATTGACCTGTCTCACAAGTTCTCCCCTTGGACACTGGTCAGTTCCTCAATTAAATGATCAAAAGGCCAGGCTGAGTTTGGGATTCACTGTCTTTTTTTTTAAATATTCACTCATGGGATTTGGCATCACAGGTTGAACCAGCTTTTATTGCCCATCCCTAAGAGTCAACCACATTACCTGGGTCTGGAGTCATATGTAGGCCAGATCAGGTAAGGATGCAGATTTTCTTTCTTAAAGGACATCAGCGAGCCAGAAGAGATTTTCCCAACAATCAACATTAGCTCCATCGTCACTATTAATTCCAAACAGTTTTAAACTGAATTCAAATTCTACCATCTGCCATGGCAGAATTTGAATCCAAACCCCAGAACATTACCTGGGTGTCTGTATTAATAGACCAGTGATACATACCAGTAGGTCATTACTCCCCATAGGGCAGTGAAGAGACAATCACATTGCTGTAGGCCAGACCAGATAAGGATGGCAGTTTCTCTTCCTAAGGAAATTGGCAAACCAGGTGGGTTTTATGGAGTTCAACCTGGATAAATGCAAAGTGATGGATTTTGGAAGGTCGAACTCAAATGCTGAATATAGGATTAAAGACAGGATTCTTGGCAGTGTGGAGGAACAGAAGGATCTTGGTCTTCAAGTGCCACCCAAGTGGGTAGGGTTGTTAAGAAAGCATACGGTGTTTTGGCTTTCATTAACAGGGGGATCGAGATTAAGAGCCGTGAGGTTTTGCTGCAGCTTTTCAAGACCCTGGTGAGACCACATTTGGAATATTGTGTCCAGTTCTGGTCGCCCTACTATAGGAAAGATACAGAGGCTTTGGAGCGGGTGCAAAGAAGGTTTACCAGGATGCTGCCTGGACTGGAGGTCTTGCCTTATGAAGAGAGGATGACTAAGCTCGGACGTTTCTCTCTGGAGAGGAGGAAGAGAGGAGACCTGATCGAGGTGTACAAGATAATGAGAGGAATAGATAGAGTCAATAGCCAGAGACTTTTCCCCAGGACAGGATTGACTGGCACAAAGAGTCATAGTTTTAAGATATTAGGAGAAAGGCAGAGAGGGTCAGTGTGGATTTGTTGGGCCAAATGGCCTGTTTTCACACTGTAGTGATCCTATGAAATAAACTCTTATTTCCAGAATACTGTCCCTTGACTGGGTTTGAATGGGATATGAGATTGCAATTACTGTGTAAAACCTCATTCCCAGACTAGCTTTCTCCAAAACCTGCCTCACCTGGAATTGCAAGTAGGCTGTCTGCCACCTGACCATTCAAATGTCATCCTATTATGTGTTCTTTATTCGGGCAGTGACACACAGATTGTCTCTCCTCAGGGAATCCATTCTTTTCCATGTCAGACCTGTAAGAAGGAGTGGGTCTGGCAGGAGGTGTGCAAGTTAGCACTCTTCACAGAAGAGGAGAGGGATTGTTATGAGAAAAAATTGGTGGAACTAACCAAAGATGACACTGCTACCTACAAAAAGGTAATGGGCAAAATACGATGAGAGTTGGACAGAAAGATAAAGGGTTTGAATGGTCTAATGAGCTAAAGTAGCGATTGAGGAATATTCCCCTCAGTATAGGTTGTAACATTCCTTTATGAAATACTTTTCATTACTTCAGTTCCAACATCAGTCTCAGCCAATTCACCACCAAACCGATAACCTCATCAGTCTCAGCCTTCTATTATATCACATTCAAGAGTATCAACGTCAATGAAGATGCATGTTTATACAAGCTTTTTTAAAAAAGTATAGCCCATCATAGCCTTTGTTTGAAGGCTGGTTAGGAGTAACTAGAAAGCCGTGAAATGAGAACTTCCCATTGCATTCTTGTTGCTAATAGGTTCATAGTCAGGTGGCTCTAGGGGACCAGGATGTAATGACATACATCACTTACAGTGTCAGAACACACACCAGGACAGCGAGCTACTTGCTCACAGACCGAGCGAGTGGCATTTTCACATGAATTACACTGAGGTCTGTAAAATAACTCCAGAGGCTGGTATCTTTTCATTAAGTCACCCTTTATTTCCATGTGGAAAATCCTTGACACTGATTCAGCTCCCTTGGACGTAGCTCTCAGAATGAACAGGACGTCTGACACTCCTGTTCTTATTTTTTTTTACTTTGTTTGTAATTTGTACTGGTTAATAAACATTTTACATTAACAGCTGTATACAAGAAACAGCAATTTACGGGGGTAAGGAGTGGCAAAACCAGACCCCAAACCCCACCATACAAGCTGTTCACAGGGAAAGGAGGGCAAACCTCAAATCCCACCTTACATTAATCAAGAAGGAAACAGTAAACACCATCACGTACAGACAGATCGATAAACTGAACAAGAAAACAGTGCATATAACACAGCTACCCCTGGTAACCCAGCAAGCCACCCGTCCCTCCCACCTTTCTTCCATTCAAAGGTAGACCATGCCTACGCCCTTTTCGGCTCTCAGTCCACCCTGACAGATCTTCCAGCCACCTCTAGGTCAGCCTATCCTGTTTCCCCACTACTCCCCAGCATTCAGGATGGCCCACCCACCTTCCAGCTTCCCTAACCACCCTTCCGTGCCTTCAAGCCACCTCTAGGTCAGTTTGTCCTGGTAACTGCTCAGGTCACAGCGCTGAGGACAGCCTACCTGCCTTCCAGCTCTTGGCCTGCCTCTACTGTCTGGCTCTCACTCACCCTGATGCACCATCCGGCCTGTGGACTGCCCTGACACATCATCTGGCTACCTCTTGGACAGCCTGATGCCTTCCCCTGGGATGCCAGTATACAGGGCAGCCAACAAGCTGTCCGGATCTCAGCCTGCCCCTATGCACCTTCTGGCTCTCAGCTGCTCTGAGACACTTTCCGACCACCTCTAGGACAGCCTGTCCTCTTCCCTGAGACAACAGTGCACAGGGCAGCCCACAAGCCATCTGATCTCAGCCTGCCCCTGCGCATCTTCTGGCTCTCGGGGTGACTGGCATTGGGGTGGCCTACCCTTCTTTTGGCTTTCAGGTCAGCCAAGCTACCTTCAGGTTCACACAACAGCCTACCCACCCTCCAGCTCTCAGGGTGACAGCTTTCAGGATGACCTATGAGCCTCCCAGCTCACAGTAAGGGACACACAAGACAGTGCAAAAGGCAACAAGATAGGGTTAATTACCAACAAACAAAGTCCTTTCTGGTGCACAGAGTCCATTACCATAAACAGTTCTCTTCAGAGTACAGAATCAATTCCCAGGAGCACAGTATACTTCAGTATACAAAATGCGCTGTCAGAAATAGAGTCCACTCAATATGCAGAGCCAAAAACAGAGTCCACAACCGAGGACAGAGTCCACTCCTGAAGGCAGCAAATGCTCCCCTCCCAGCACATAGAGGTGTTCAGTGTTTACAGAAGCCTAGTCCATCCACAATGGGCCTGGCCTACCCTCAGAGGAACTCTTTCTGTGGAAAGGTGCATTATTTCACAGAGCCTCAGTCCAAACACCAAACAGAAAGTGAAAACGCATGCAAAAAATAAAGAAGGAGAAAGTGAGGACTGCAGATGCTGGAGACCAGAATTGAAAAATGTGGTGCTGGAAAAACACAGCTGGCCAGGCAGCATCCGAGGAGCAGGAGAATCGACGCAAAAGCCCTTCTTCAGGAATGAGGCTGGTGTGGGATAGGGGGGAGGGAATTTGGGGAAGGGGCGCTGGGAATATGATAGGTGGAAGGAGATGAGGTTAAGTGTGATAGGCCAGAGAGGGGGTGGGGGTGGAGAGGTCGGGAAGAAGATTGCAGGTCCAGAGGTCAGGTTCCTCTGACTCTGCCTCGGGTATGGGCAGCACACAGTAACCCACTTCTCACACCCAGAGGACCTCAGAAGAAATTCATCCACTTCTTCATAAAAAGTCCTGCACAGTCGACAGGGTACTGAGTCCAGAGTTTACTGTTCCATTCCCAAGAACAGAGGGGAGCTGCTGATATAAATGTTTGTCCTGGATGCCACACTCGGCACTGCATCACCAACACAGCTAATCCTGGCCGCCAGAAATAACTTCTGGCCAACACCTTCATTTTGGAGACCAATGGATGGCGCTGGCGGAGTTCAGCCAGTACGTAGAACGTAGAAAAATACAGCGCAGTACAGGCCCTTCGGCCCTCGATGTTGTGCCGACCGAAGCCTACCTAACCTATATTAGCCCAATAACCTCCATATGCTTATCCAATGCCCACTTAAATGACCATAAAGAGGGAGAGTCCACCACTGCTACTGGCAGGGCATTCCATGAACTCACAACCCGCTGAGTAAAGAAAAGTATGTAGCGGTGACCTTTACTCAGGACATTCACTCTTGATCCTTATCACAATATGCCATCCTCCTACTGTGATCTGCTCTCTCCAGGCCTGAAAAAGTTTCCATTCTGGTTTTGAATGCCTTTTGGTTTCCCCCATCGCCACCAACTATTTCAGTTTTGCCAGGACCAGGACCAGAACCTTCTGCATCCAAAATCTGATATTGTCAGCTGCAACTGGAAGTGTGTCCAGAATATTTAAAACCATTATGAACTCTTCCAGTGGCGGTACCACCAGTGATGTATCTACCAATGGGAATGCATCTGCATTTGCTACTTTGGCCTCTTCATTGGTGTTCCAACTTGTAATTTTATGCATTTAGTGTTATTGCACACCACTGAGTTCCACCTGAAACTATGGGTTGCACTGCCTTCTTTAAGTAAACCTAACAGGGATTTGTGGTCCATTATTATCATTAGTTTACTTCCATGAAGGTATTGGTGGAACTTCCTGACTCCAACCCTTCCTTCTCGATCGGGACATATATTTCAGCTTTGCATGAGCCAAAGTCCTAATGCATGAGTCCTGTTGCAGCTGTACAGAACACTGGTGAGGCCACCTTTGGAGTTCTGGGCATCCTGCTAAAGGAAAGATATTATCAAATTGGAAAAGGTGGAGAAAATATTTACAAAGAAGTTACCAGGACTACCAGGTTTGATTTTTAAGGAGAAACTGGTTAGGCTGGGACTTCTTTCCCTGGAGAGTAGGAGGTTGAGGAGTGACCTTTTGGAGGTTTTTAATATTATGAAGGACGTAGATAAGGTGTATAGCAAAGTGGAACTGAAAACAAGGGGACTTGATTTTAAAATGGGATGAGAACTATTTAAAAGGGACCTGAGGGGCAAGGTTTTCACAGAGAGGATGATGTTTATGTGGCAATATTGCCAGAGGGAGTTTTAGATGCAGGGACACTTACAACACTTAAAAGGCATTTGGACGGGTGCATGAAGAGGAAAGGTTCAGAAGCAGGCAAGTGGAACTAGTTTCAGTTTAAGTAACCCGGTCAGCATGGATGAGTTGGGCTGAAGGGTCTGTTTCTATGCTGTGTGACTTTATGAACTGTCAACCTAGAAGTCAGCCTGCAACAGCCAAAACCCCTGTCCTCTCTGTATGAAAATGTCCAATTCCCTTATCATAATGTCACAGAGATGTACAGCACAGAAACAGACCCTTCCGTCCAACTTGTCTATGCTGACCAGATATCCTAACCTAATCTAGTCCCATTTGCAGGACTTGGCCCATTTCCTCTAATCCTTCCTATACATGTACCTATCCAGCTGCCTTTTAAGTGCTGTATTTCTACCAGCCTCCACCACTTCCCTCTGGCAACTTATTCCAAATATGCACTGCCCTCTGTCTGAAAAAGTTGCCCATTAGGTCTCTTATTTTAAATCTTTCTCCTCTTACCCTAAACCTATGCCCTCCAGCTCTGGAGTCCCTCACCCCAGGGAAAATATCTTGTCTATTTATCCTATCCATGCCCTTCATGATTTTATAAATCTATGTAAAGTCACCCCTTATCCTCCGATGCTCCAGGGAAAACAGTCCCAGCCTATTCAGCCATTCCCAATAGCTCAAACCCACCAACCCTGGCAACGTCCTTGTAAATCTTCTGCTTGATCACTTCCTGCTTTCACATGGTACTGCAACATGAAATATCACCAGCTAACATATTCCTCCTCTGAAATGAGCACTGCCAACCGGATTGGGAAGGACAATGAAAGAACAAACTAGCAGTAACACAACACATATCAGATCTGAAAAAGCTTCACATTGCATTTAAAAAGGTGTGCAATAACAAACTTGTTACATTCCCGAATATACCAGCCAGGTCCTGTCGGTAGCAAGTGAGATGATTGGCTGCAGTAAATGTTCTTGACTGAGAGATGAATGTTGACCAGCGTGGCCTTGGTCCAAATGACAACTGGTTTTGAATACCGAGTCCTGTCAAGGAAATGAAGGCGGTATATGGAGTAGAGAGCAGCTATGAAATATTGTCTTCATGCTGTATGTACCTCCACTTCACCAACTGTAACTGATCACATATCCATACTTCCAACCACACTTACTGTATTTCAACTTGTACTGATTTTATAATAACCTGCACCAACATATACACATACACACCATATGTAACCAAGACCAATTGTATATCTATCAACTGTGAGACAAGTAAGAATTGGTAAGATTAAGGAACCTTGGATGACGAGAATAGAGGAACTTCCTGTCAAAAGGAAGAAGGCAGCTTTTGTAAGGTGGAGGAAGCAAGGATCTAGCATAGCTTTAGAGGATTTGCTAGAAAGGAGCTCAGAAATGGACTGAGGAGAGCCAGGAGGGAGGACGGAAAAGGCTTGGCAGGAAGGATTAGGGAGAACCCAAAGGCATTTTACTCATATGTGAGGAATAAGAGAATGATCAGGGAGAAGGTAGGGCCGATCAGGGAGAGCAGAGGGAAGTTGTGAGTGGAGTCTGAGCAGCTAGGGGAAGCCCGAAATGTGTTTTTTGCTTTGGTTTTCACTACGGAAAGGGACCTTGTTGTAAATGAGAACTTTGAGGAGCTGGGATACAGGCTTGACCAGATCAAGATTGATGAAGTTGATGTGCAAGAACTTTTGGCAAACATTAAGATTGATAAGTCCCCAGGGCCAGGCCAGATTTATCCCAGGCTGCTCTGGGAAGCGAGAAAGGAGGTTGCTAAACCACTGGCGAGGAGATTTGCCTCCTCACTCTCCACAGGGGTTATACCGGAGGATTGGAAGGAGGCGAACGTTGTTCCTCTTTTCAAGAAGGGGAATATGGAAATCCCTGGCAATTACAGACCAGTCAGTCTCACATCTGTGGTCAGCAAAGTTTTGGAAATAATTCTGAGGGATAGGATTTATGACTATTTGGCAAAGCATAGTGTGATTAAAGGCAGTCAGCATGGCTTTGTGAGGGGCAGGTCATGCCTCACAAATCTTATTGAGTTCTTTGAGGAGGTGTCAAGACAGGTCGACGACAGTTGAGCAGTGGATGTGGTGCATGTGGACTTCTGCAAGGCATTTGATAAGATTCCCATGGTAGGCTCATTCCTAAAGTCAGGAAGTGTGGATCACAACATGATCTTTCCTCCTTTAAATTCTCATGAACCTGTTGGTTATTTTTAGCACTTTGTGATGATCTGGGTTCATATGATGCATTTTTTCACTCTCTGGAACTAAGAGTTGGACTCTAGGCAGAGTACAACAGCTTTTGAAATGGGAGCTGAAAATGTGTTGCTGGTTAAAGCACAGCAGGTCAGGCAGCATCCAAGGAACAGGAAATTCAACGTTTCGGGCAAAAAACCTTCATCAGGAACGTCGAATTTTGCCTGAAATGTGGAATTTCCTGTTCCTTGGATGCTGCCTGACCTGCTGTGCTTTAACCAGCAACACATTTTCAGCTCTGATCTCCAGCATCTGCAGACCTCACTTTTTACTCGAAGCTTTTGAAATGGGGGCATGTTGAAGGATACTTCAAATTATTTTGATGGACGTTAGGACCAATGAGTGTGTTGATCAATAGTAGAAGTTCAGGAATCAAAAGGGTTGCTATCTACAGTAAGAGACAAAAGATAGCCAAGTTCAGTCATTGGAAATAAAGACCCATCGGCCACCTTGGCAAAAGCTGATGGAGAGATTGAGCATTAAACTGACACAGAAAGGGAAGTGTCAGGTGGGTGGATAACACTGAGGTATGAACTCAGAGAGGCACAACAATACTGATGGTCCCACTGAAGTGACTGTGATAATAAATGAAAGCTGATGATGATAACCCTTCACCAGCTCAGAAATGTAGCTGGTGGTCACACCGTTGACATTATGTTCTGTAAATCTCTGCTGATATTAACTTCTGCTTTGAATACCTATCTTTCTCGTCTTTCCACTGTGACCCCTACCTGGAATACAGTTCCAGAACAACACTGCAGTGGTTATCTATCATGCTGCAAGGACTGTTAGCATAGCTTCTCAACCAAGGCCATCACAACTGACCAAGCCGAATTAGCAACACTCCTCCTTAAGCTATGCCTTCAAGCTGAGTTGGAGACAGGGTGTGGTGGTGTGTAAGCAGAAAAATTAAAGAAGAGCTGGGAAAAGGAGACACTCTGTAAAGATTTTAATTTTGTATTCATCAGCAAAGATGCATGAATATCAAATTTCCAACCAAGAATACCACAGAAATGTCTTGGTCAATAGAATCCATTGACACTTTGCTTCTTGTTCAACATAAATTGTTGCTCCCTTTGAGATGGTGCATTGTTCAATTCTGTCGTGATGTGGAAGTGGAAAGGTTCAACATTATTTCTTTTTTGTCAATAATTCTCAAATTGTGGACCAACAAATGGTTATTATATCTATTGATTCTCTCTTTCTTTCTCTATTAATGTTAGTGTCCTGACTGCAATTTCCTTGTGCAGAGAGTGGATCCAGACAATCTGTGTGTGGAGTGCCTATCATGTTCTAATGTGAAAGGGAAACTCTACCAGTTCTGCTGGGATTGTATGAGAGAGTGGAATAACCCAGCATCACAGAACACTGACTGCGGCAACAAATCCTGCAGCATCACCGCAATGCTGCTGTCCTGTCCACTCATCGAGGCCCCCAACATTGAGGTACACCAGTGCCCCGTGGTGAGGGCATGTCCCAATTGCGAGACCCTGGTTTCTCACTGTCAGCAGGGCTGTCCACAAGTAACGTGTCCCAACTGTTTTCATGAATTCTGTTATCGTTGCCTGGGCATTGAAGAGTGTAAATTTGCTGAATTTGTGGAACTGAGGGATGATGATGATGATGAAGAAGAAGATGATGATGATGACTCAGTTTACGAAGATCTTAATGATTTCTCTGAGTGTATCAGAGCTGGAAGACAGAAAATTACTGGCAGAAAGAACTATAAAATTAATCCAAACTACAAACTGGACAGGGATTGATAGATAGTGAAGTGGAAGGTGATTTTAATTATCGATTCAGCTAACCTCAAAACAGTCATGATGTAAGGAATGAGAGACTCAATCTCCTCCTCCAAGTCAGGTTCTTTTGAAGCAGAGCTCATGTCCCAACCTGTGTAGCAGGAGGCCATGGTTCAGGTTCCATCTGCTCCAGAGATGTGTTATACCATTTCTGAACAGGTTGATTAAAAGTATCCTCTTCTTTCCAGTGTTGGTTAAGTCACAAGAAAAGCTGTGCGCAGATCAGCTTTAAATCAGTTCATATCAAAGTGGTCACTTTAAATCACGACCACTTCCACCCCTACCCACACCACTCACCTGAACACCACTGACACGCCCCCTGCAGATCCCACAGTCACCATCTTCTCCCCCATCGATGCCCGGGGTGAGTGTCACTTCTGGACATGACGTCATCCCAGTCCCTCCACTACCACACCACTCCAGTTAGAGTCTCCACCCCCACTCCCAGCTCCACTAGGTCATGGCTCCCAGTCCTGCCAAGTTTTCACCATCCCCCCAGATCTCCCCCTCACTGAGGATAAATGATCAGTCCTCAGCAAACACCTTACCTTCATCCCCCTCTGCTCCTGGATCAACAAATTCAACACTCGTTGAGACAGCAAACACTTCTTCCACTGCCTCCATCTTGAGCTTACTTTTTCCATCAAGACTCCTGCCCATCTTCTGAGGACCCCTTCGCCCGGCTCCAACACACCCTATCCATCTGGACACTCCGTGTCGACCTCTTTATTTCCAACTGCCGCTAGGACATTGACCGCCTCAACCTGCCCACCCCTCTCAGCCACTCCAACCTCTCACCCTCACAATGCGCAGCCTTCCACTCCCTCTGCTCCAACCCCAACCTTACCTTCAAACGGACAAATGGGAGGGTTGCAGTGGAAGTTTGGCACACTGACCTCTACACTGCTGAAACCAGGCACCACCTTGAAGACATCTTCTCCTACCGCCCCCTCAACCATGACCTCACCTCCCATCACCAAACCATCATCTCCCGGACCGAACACAATCTCATCACCTCAGCGGATCTCTCACCCACAGCTTTCAACCTTATTGTTCGGGAACCCTGCCCCACCATCCTACCCCCAAGCCTGACTACCCTGGCCCAGCCATCATCTCAGCCTGCTCCTGCCCCACCGAATTCTCTCCATATCTCTCAATACTGTCCTATTCCCACCTGATCCAGGAACTCCCCACACACATTCAGGACACCACCCATGCCTTCCATCTCCTACAAGACTTCCGTTTCCCTTGCCCCCAATGCCTCATCTTCACCATGGACATCCAGCCCCTATACACCTCCATCCACTCTGACCAGGGCCTCCAAGCCGTCCATTTCTTCCTCTCCTGACATTTCCACCAGTACCCTTCCACTGACTACTCTCGCTCATTTGGCGGACCGGGTCCTCACCCTCAACAATTTCTCCTTCAAATCCTCCCACTTCCTCCAGACGAAAGGGGTAGCCATGGGCACCCACGTGGGCCCCAGCTATGCCTGTTTCTTTGTTGGTTACGGGAACAGTCCATCTTCTGCAGTTACACCGGCACCACTCCCCACCTTTTCCTCCGCTACATTGATGACAGTATCAGCGCCACCTTGTGCTCCCATTAGGAGGTTGAACAGTTTGTCAACTTCACCAACACATTCCACCCCAAACTTAAGTTCACCTGGACCATCTCAGACACCTCCCCACTTCCTGGACCTCTCCATCAACGGTGACTGACTCAACACTGATTTCTACAAATCAACCGTCTCCCACAGCTACCTGGATTACATCTCTTCCCACCCTGCCTCCTATAAAATGCTATGCCTTATTCCCAATTTCTCTGCCATATCTGTTCCTAGGAGGACCAGTCCCACCACAGTACACACCAGATGGCCTCCTTCTTTAAAGATCGCAATTTCCCCTCCCACGTAGTTGATGATGCCTTCCAGAGTATCTCCACATCTCTACCCTCGAACTCCAACCGCAATAAGGACAGAACCCCCCCCCCCGTCCTCAACTTCCATCCCACCAACTTCTATATACATCGCATCATCCTCCATTTCTGCCACCTACAAACGGACCCCACCACTATGGATATATTTCTCTCCCCTCCCCTATCCACTTTCTGTAAAGAATGTTTCCCTCACGACTGCCTCGCCAGGTCCACGTCCCCCCCAACCCACCCACCTTCCCCTGCCATTGCAGGAATTGCAAAACCTACACCCAAATCTCTCCCCCCCCCCCCCCCCCCCCCCCCGCGCCCCACCACCTCCATCCAAGGTCCCAAAGGAGCCTTCCACATCCATCAAAGTTTCACCTGCACATCCACACGTCATTTACTGTATCCGTTACTCCCGATGCAATCTCCTCTACATTGAGGAGATAGGATGCCTATTCACAGAGTGCTTCAGAGAACATCTCCGGAACACCTGCACCCAACTCCAACTCCACCACCCTGTGGTGGAACACTTCAACTCCCTCTCCCACTCCGCCAAGAACATGCAGGCCCTGGGCTTCCTCCACTGCCACTTCCTAACCACCCACAGCCTGAAGGAAGAACACTTCATCTTCCACCTTGGAACCCTCCAACCCCATGGCATCAATGTGGATATCACCAGTTTCCTAATTTCCCCTCCCTCAACCTTATCCCAGTTCCAACCTTGCAGCTCAGCAGTGCCCTCATGACCTGTCCTACTTGTTCACCTTCCTTCCCACCTACCCCTCCAACCTATCACCATTACCCCCACCTCCACCTACCTATCGCACTCTCAGCTACCTTCTCCCAGCCCCAACTCCCACCTCCCATTTATTGCTTACCCCCCCCCCCCCCCCCCCCCCCGAGGTTCCCAGACTCATTGCTGATGAAGGGCTTTTGCCCGAAACGCCAATTCTCCTGTTCCTTGGATTCTATCTGACCTGCTGTGCTTTTCCAGCATTACACTCTTGACACTGAACTGATATAAACACTTACCTTCATAAATATTGGCAACCTGACTCTAACCAACAAGAATGATAGAAATAACAAAAAGCTAAAACTTTCATGTATTGCAACTCTCGATCCTTAATGTGCATTCATATTACAAATGAGTTTTGAAGTGTATCAATTATTGTCAGAGATAGATAATCTATTTCACTATATCCTACCTATAAGTCTACTACCTAATCCACAAGAGTCTCTACACTTTCAACAGCTTCACAATCCTCTGCCATCTCTATAGTTTTGTAAAGCACCATAGAAGAGATGAGAAAAAAATGTCTTCCCTCAAAAGGGTTGTTATGAATCTTTATAATTCTTTCCCAAAGTGGATGCTTATTTTTTCAATATATTTAAGACTTGTTTGTTGGTCTCTCACAGTATCAAGTGAAAGCCCAAGATTAACTACTGATTGCAGTGAAAGCGAGAGTATGCTTGATGGGCTAAATGGTCTGCTCCTACTCCTGTTTCTTATATTCTTATTTATAACAATAAAGGCAAAGAGAAATGCACATTTTGAGCAATGTCATTCCGCCATACTGAAGTAAACTTTACAAAAATGTATGTTAATTCCAACATAATGTATTTCTTTTAATTTTTCTCCTCTTCTGTTAAAGGGATAGGATCCTGAACAGGTACCATTCTACACAAGTCTTGTCCCATCTTGGCCAGGTTATAATTCTTTACGCGGGACCAGCCAATTTGTCTGCAGGAGCGAAAACCATGTCTAATCTTCACTTGTCCTCAATTAATGTCTGTTTGCACTTTGTTGCGAGAATAATAGGATATGGCAATCAGGAGCACAAACCCAGATAGGTTTCTCATTCCTGGAATTCCTTTGGTTAATGAGTGCAGGAAGGCTATTCAGCCCCTCCATCCTGATACATCAATGCAGAAGGAATAAGATGTGCATTTACATGATGCATTTAGCAACCCCTGGTTGAGTCGAAGATTTTTCCTTGAGTTAATAGAGTCGATAGCCAGAGACTATTTCCCAGGGCAGAAATGACTAACACGAGGGGTCATAGTTTTAAGTTGGTTGGAGGAAAGTATAGAGGGGATGTCAGAGGCGGGTTCTTTACACAGAGAGTTGTGAGAGCATGGAATGCGTTGCCAGCAGCAGTTGTGGAGGCAGGGTCATTGAGGACATTTAAGAGACTCCTGGACATGCATATGGTCACAGACATTTGCGGGTGCATACATGAGGATCAGTGGTCAGCACAACATCGTGGGCTGAAGGGCCTGTTCTGTGCTGTACTGTTCTATGTTCTAATGATGTTAAGATCAAGGACTCAGAGGGTTGAGTTCCAGGGAAAAGTTGAATAAATTGGGGCATTTTCCTTGGAGCATCACAGCCTGAAGCATGACCTTATAGAGTTTTATAAAATCACGAGGGGCATGAATAGAGTGAATAGCCAATTTTTTTTTAGGTTGGGTGAGTCCAAAACTAGAGGTCATAAGTTTAAGGTGAGAGGGGAAAGATTCAAAAAGGACCTGGGGAAAGATTAAAAAAGGATCTGGTGTAGATTTTACACACACACAGTGGTGCATGTATGGAATGAGCTGCCAGAGGAAAAGTGGAAGTGGGGAGAATTACATTTAAAAGGTGTCTGGATGGACACATGAATTGAAAAGATTTACAGGTATATAGGCCAAATGCTGGCATTTGGGACTAGGTCTGGTCAGCACAGACAAGTTGAACCAAAGGGTCTGTTTCCATGCTCTATGACTAAGTGTAACATTAGAAACGCAGCAGTCAAGTATTATACAGCAAGCTCCCACAGACAGTACAATATCTGCTGTTAACATATTGTATGAAAGACAAATATAGGGCAACATATTGATGATAATAACTTATACTGATATAGTGCCACAGTATCTTCAATATTCAGAGAGATCAAACACTCTGTTCACCCCCAGCACCCACATCTCCAACACCACCCACACTATCCACCCCATAACCGACATCTTCAACACGATCCATACTATCCACCTCCACCAACCACACCCTCAACACCACCCACAGTATTCACCCCCACCACATACATCTCCAATACCAACCACACATCTCCAAAAACACCCACACTATCTTCCGACAACATCACCCACATTATACACCCTCCCCACACACGTCTCCAAAACCAACCATACCCTCAACACCACCCACACTATCCACCAACATCATCCACACTATCCACCTACACCACCATACAGACACACACCCAACACCAGCTACACTAGCCACCTACACCACCATACAGACACACACCCAACACCAAACACACTCGCAACACAACCCACCACACACATCTCCAACAACACCGACCTGATCTTCCCTCAACACCACCCACACTATCCACCTACACCAGCATACACACACACACACCCAACACCAACCACACTATCCACCTACACCAGCATACACACACACACACCCAACACCAACCACACTATCCACCTACACCAGCATACACACACACACACCCAACACCAACCACACTCACAACACACATCTCCAACAACAGCCACACCCTACCACCACCCACACCATCCACCCCTACCACCACCCACACCCTCCATCCCCAACACTATTCATACTATCCACCTGGAACACCACACACATCCCCAAAATCACCCATAGTCCACCACCACCCTCACCCTCCACCGCCAACACCACAATCACCCTCCACACCCCAAATCCACCCACACCGCCAACACCACAATCACCCTCCACACCCCAACACCGCCAACACCACAATCACCCTCCACACCCCAAATCCACCCACACCGCCAACACTACCATCACCCTCCACACCCCAACACCACCATCACCCTCCACACCCCAACACCACCCACACCGCCAACACTACCATCACCCTCCAAACCCCAACACCACCCACACCGCCAACACCACAATCACCCTCCAAACCCCAACACCACCCACACCGCCAACACCACAATAACCCCCCAAACCCCAACACTATCCACACCGCCAACACCACCATCACCCTCCACACCCCAACACCACCCACACCGCCAACACTACCATCACCCTCCAAACCCCAACACCACCCACACCGCCAACACCACAATCACCCTCCAAACCCCAACACCACCCACACCGCCAACACCACAATAACCCCCCAAACCCCAACACTATCCACACCGCCAACACCACAATCACCCTCCAAACCCCAACACCACCCACACCGCCAACACCACAATCACCCTCCAAACCCCAACACCACCCACACCGCCAACACCACAATAACCCCCCAAACCCCAACACCATCCACACCGCCAACACCACCATCACCCTCCACACCCCAACACCACCCACACCGCCAACACTACCATCACCCTCCAAACCCCAACACCACCCACACCGCCAACACCACAATCACCCTCCAAACCCCAACACCACCCACACCGCCAACACCACAATAACCCCCCAAACCCCAACACTATCCACACCGCCAACACCACCATCACCCTCCACACCCCAACACCACCCACACCGCCAACACCACAATAACCCCCCAAACCCCAACACTATCCACACCGCCAACACCACCATCACCCTCCACACCCCAACACCACCCACACCGCCAACACCACCATCACCCTCCACACCCCAACACCACCCACACCGCCAACACCACAATCACCCTCCAAACCCCAACACCGCCAACACCACCATCCCTCAGCCTCTCCTCTCCCCCCCCCCCCAGGATCTAAAATGGCGGCGGCCGCTCAGGGGACGGTCCGTCTGTTTAATGACAGTCGCCCAATCCTCCGGGGGAGGGGCGGAGCGGAGAGAAGGACGGGATTCTGTGGGCGTGGCCGTGACCTCAATGGGCGTGTTTGGGCACTAGTGGGTGTGTCCTGCGCGCAGGCGGCGGTGACCGACCTTAAGGGGCGGGGCCGGGGCCATCGCGGCGCCATCTTGAAAGTTCTATGATCGGAGTGACCGGGTGAGGACCGGGAGGGGTGTGTCGGGAAGGGGAGGGGGAGAAGGTCTGGGGGTGGGGGAGGTGTGTCGGGAAGGGGGGGGGGGGGGGGAGGTGTGTCGGGAAGGGGGGGGGGGGGGGAGGTGTGTCGGGAAGAGAGGGGGGTTTGTGTCGGGAAGGGGGGGGAGGGTCTGGGGGGTGGGGGCGGTGTGTCGGGATGGTTGGTACGTGTGGGTGGGTAGTGGGTGTTGGGGGGTTGGTGGGTGAGGCATGTGGGGAGTGTGGGGGTGGGGCGAGCGAGTTGGGGGTGGGTGGTGAGGGAGGATGGGGCGTGTGGGTGGTTATGGGGTGGGGGGGATGGGAAGGGTGGGTGGGTGTGCGGGGGTGGGGATGGGGTGGGAAGAGTGGGTGGGGGTGGGGTGGGAAGAGTGGGTGTGGGTGGGGGGGGAAGAGTGGGTGGGGGTGGGGGGGGGAAGAGTGGGTGGGGGTGGGGGTGGGGGTGTGGGTGGGGGGGGAAGAGTGGGTGGGGGTGGTGGATGGGGGTGGGAAGAGTGGGTGGGGGTGGGGGTGGTGGTGAAGGGTGGGGGTGGGAGGGAAGGGTGGGGGTGGGAGGGAAGGGTGGGTGGGAAGTGGGGGTGGGGGTGGGGGTGGGAGGGAAGGGTGGGGGTGGGGGTGGGAGGGAAGGGTGGGTGGGAAGTGGGGGTGGGGGTGGGAAGAGTGGGTGGGGGTGGGGGTGGGAAGTGGGGGTGGGGGTGGGAAGAGTGGGTGGGGTGGGAAGAGTGGGTGGGGGTGGGCGTGGGAAGAGTGGGTGGGCGTGGGAAGAGTGGGTGGGGGGGATGGGGGGAGCGTGGGGGGGGAGAGTGGGTGGGGGGGATGGGGGGGAGCGTGGGGGGGGATGGGGGGAGCGTGGGTGGGGGGGAGCGTGGGGGGCGAGGGGGGGATGGGGGCAAGAGTGGGTGGGGGGGAGAGTGGATGGGGAGAGTGGATAGGGGGGCGTGGGGGGGGAGAGTGGATGGGGAGAGTGGATAGGGGGGCGTGGGGGGGGAGAGTGGATGGGGAGAGTGGATAGGGGGGCGTGGGGGGGGAGAGTGGATGGGGGAGCGTGGGGGGGGAGAGTGGATGGGGGAGCGTGGGGGGGGTGGGGGAGCGTGGGGTGGGGGAGCGTGGGGGGGGAGAGTGGATGGGGGAGCGTGGGGGGGGTGGGGGGGGGATGGGGGGAGCGTGGGGGGGATGGGGGGAGCGTTGGGGGGAGCGTGGGGGGGGATGGGGGGAGCGTGGGGGGGAGAGTGGGTGGGGGGGATGGGGGGGAGAGTGGATGGGGGGGAGCGTGGGGGGGGAGAGTGGATGGGGGGAGCGTGGGGGGGGAGAGTGGGTGGGGGGGATGGGGGGGAGCGTGGGGGGGGAGAGTGGGTGGGGAGGATGGGGTGAGAGTGGGTGGGGGGGAGAGTGGGTGGGGAGGATGGGGTGAGAGTGGGTGGGGGCGAGAGTGGATGGGGGGGTGGGGGGGGCGAGAGTGGGTGGGGGGGTGGGGGTGGGTGGGGGGGTGGTGGTGGTGGGGGCGAGAGTGGGTGGGGGGGTGGGGGTGGGTGGGGGGGGGGGTGGTGGTGGTGGGGGCGAGAGTGGGTGGGGGGGTGGTGGTGGTGGGGGTGGGGGCGAGAGTGGGTGGGGGGGTGGGGGGGGGTGGTGGTGGTGGGGGGGTGGGGGCGAGGGTGGGTGGGTGTGGGGGCGAGAGTGGGTGGGGGGGTGGGGGCGAGTGGGGGTGGGGGCGAGAGTGGGTGGGGGTGGTTGGGGGGGTGGGGGGGCGAGAGTGGATGGGGGGGTGGGGGGGCGAGAGTGGATGGGGGGGTGGGGGGGGAGAGTGGATGGTGGGCGGGGGGGGGAGAGTGGGTGGGGGGGATGGGGGAGAGCGTGGGTGGGGGGGTGGGGTTGGGGGGGTGGGGGGGAGAGTGGATGGGGGGTGGGGGGGGTGGGTGTGGGGGGTTGGGGATGGAGGGGGTGTGTGGGAGGGGGGATGGTGGGGGTGTGTGTGTGAGATGAGGGGGATAGTGGGGGGGTGGACGGGGAGGTGACGGGAAACTGGGGTGTGTGTGGATCCGGGGGATACTGGGAGGGGTGGACGGGTTGAGGGGGGGGGATAGTTGGGCGGGATGGGGTGGTATTTAGAGGGATAGTGGGGCGGGTGGTGTTGCGGGTGGAGTGGGGATGTGGGGAAGGGGTGATGGTGATTTAGTGTGTGGATGAGAGTCCAGCAGGTGTGCGGATTTAGTGTATGGGGGTAGGAGTTAGTGTTGCTGCGGGGAGGTGGGTCACTGTGGGCCATTTAGCTGCAAGAGGTTGGTACAGTGTAGCTGTGGGTGGGGGGACAGTGTAGCTGCGGACTGTGTTGGGGTGTGGGGTGGAGGAAGGTATGACGGCGTAGCTGCCCCATCCAGTGCAGGTGGGGCGTATTCCGTCACACTCCTGATTTGTGCCTTGGGTGTGGCGTGGCGTGGCGTGTTGGGTGTGGCGTGGTGTGGCGTGGCGTGGCGTGTGTCGGGTGTGGGCAATCCAAGTGCTATTGCAGTCCTGCGTTGGGAATCATCTGGTTATCGGAATTTGTCAGGCATTATTCCATTTATTCTTATGTACTAGTTGAATGTTTATTGTAACTTTAAGAAGCCCCTGTTTTGGATTTATCAGTTTCCTCCTTTTGCTGTACTGTGCAGAGTGAGTTTGCTGTTGCATTCTCATTTGCAGTATTATCTGCTGTACCATTGACAACCTTACTTTGAACTTAAATATGGAAAAACATACTTGTACTGCGCATGCATTTATTGTAACACTGCATCTGCTGAGGAGGAAAACCTTCCCACTATCTGTCAGAGTAATTGTGAAAGCATAAAGCATCTCATCAGGTCAGCAAGTTGTTTGACTAGCTTGCTAATCGAGATATTGCAGGATATGGCCAGTTATGGCTATTTTATGATATGTGAAAATAACTTCAGTGAAGTTAGCATTTTTTGTGTCCACAGTGCAGTACTAGACAGCTGGAACATACAAATAAGAAGCCTGAGTTACGTGTACATGTGGCCATTTCACCATCTTTGTGTCTGCATTGTGGATGTGCATGAGACAGACTCCTTCAGAGATGTGAAGTGACGATAGATAACTATGTATTAACAGTGAGTACCAGACAGCCGCCAGAATTGTTCAAATGAGTTTCATTACCTTCTAAGCCTTGGCAACAATGTTTGTGGCTTTTCAGCATACAAACCTGAGAACTTGACGAATGCATAACATGAGTTTGTCTCACATCTCATTTTATCTTTATAAACTTTATAACCCCAAGGCATTTTATGCGTATGTGAGAAACATGAGAATGACGAGAACGAGGGTAGGTCCGATCAAGGACAGTAGTGGGAGATTGTGTATTGAGTCGGAAGAGATAGGAGGGGTCTTGAATGAGTACTTTTCTTCAGTATTTACGAACGAGAGGGACCGTATTGTTGAAGAGGAGAGTGTGAAACGGACTGGTAAGCTAGAAGAGATACTTGTTAGGAAGGAAGATGTGTTGGACATTTTGAACAACTTGAGGATAGACAAGTCCCCCGGGCCTGACGGGATATATCCTAGGATTATGTGGGAAGCAAGAGAGGAAATTGCAGTACCGTTGGCAATGATCTTTTCGTCTTCACTGTCAACAGGGGTGGTACCAGGGGACTGGAGAGTAGCGAATGTTGTGCCCCTGTTCAAAAAAGGGAATAGGGATAACCCCGGGAATTACAGGCCAGTTACTCTTACTCCTGTGGTAGGCAAAGTAATGGAAAGGGTACTGAGGGATAGGATTTATGAGTATCTGGAAAGACACTGCTTGATTAGGGACAGCCAGCACGGATTTGTGAAGGGTAGGTCTTGCCTTACAAGTCTTATTGAATTCTTTGAGGAGGTGACCAAGCATGTGGATGAGGGTAGAGCAGTGGATGTAGTGTACGTGGATTTTAGTAAGGCATTTGATAAGGTTCCCCATGGTAGGCTGATGCGGAAAGCCAGGAGACATGGGATAGAGGGAAACTTGGCCAACTGGATCGAAAACTGGCTAACCGGTCGAAGTCAGAGAGTGGTGGTAGATGGTAAATATTCAGCCTGGAGCCCAGTTACAAGTGGAGTTCCGCAGGGATCAGTTCTGGGTCCTCTGCTGTTTGTAATTTTTATTAATGACCTGGATGAGGGAGTCGAAGGGTGGGTCAGTAAATTTGCAGATGATATGAAGATTGGTGGAGTTGTGGACAGTGAGGAGGGCTGTTGTCGGCTGTAAAGGGACTTAGATATGATGCAGAGCTGGGCTGAGGAGTGGCAGATGGAGTTCAACCCTGCCAAGTGTGAGGTTGTCCATTTTGGAAGAACAAATAAGAATGCGGAATACAGGGTTAACAGTAGGGTTCTTAGTCAGGTGGAGGAACAGAGGGATCTTGGGGTCTATGTACATAGATCTTTGAAAGTTGCCAGTCAGGTGGATAGAGCTTGTAAGAAGGCCTATGGTGTATTAGCGTTCATTAGCAGAGGGATTGAATTCAAGAGTCGTGAAGTGATATTGCAGCTGTACAGGACTTTGGTTAGGCCACATTTGGAGTACTGTGTGCAGTTCTGGTCGCCTCACTTTAGGAAAGATGTGGAAGCTTTGGAGAGGGTGCAGAGAAGATTTACCAGGATGTTGCCTGGAATGGAGAATAGGTCGTACGAGGATAGGTTGAGAGTTCTCAGCCTTTTCTCGTTGGAACGGCGAAGGATGAGGGGTGACTCGATAGAGGTTTATAAGGTGATCAGAGGAATAGATAGAGTAGACAGTCAGAAACTTTTTCCCCGGGTACAACAGAGTGTTACAAGGGGACATAAATTTAAGGTGAAGGGTGGAAGGTATAGGGGAGATGTCAGGGGTGGGTTCTTTACCCAGAGAGTGGTGGGGGCATGGAATGCGCTGCCCGTGGGAGTGGTAGAGTCAGAATCATTGGCGACCTTTAAGCGGCAATTGGATAGGTACATGGATGGGTGCTTAATCTAGGATAGATGTTCGGCACAACATCGTGGGCCGAAGGGCCTGTTCTGTGCTGTATTGTTCTATGTTCTAACTATTTTACTGAAGATTCCACAAAGGACTCATTAATATCGTAACTGAACAGTTAAACCAAAATGTAATTGAGAGTTTGCTTAGTGATGAATCTGATGTCGAAGGTTACATTGACTAGTGGTTTGCAACTAAATGGGGTGGAGGGCTATACAAATTTAAGATAAGACAGTATCAGTAAGAGGTATATAACTAGCAGCAAGATGGATGCAGAATCTGCGTGAATTGATTTAAAGGATATGAAGGGCAGAAGCCACATTTCAGTTTTACGAAGTAGAGTGAGTAACTGTGAGCACCTCGGGAAGGATAATACCGTATTGGCCCCGGGTGGTGTGCAGCAATGATTTACAAAAAGGACTTGAACATCAGACACCAATGTCAGGAGCGATTGTACAAACTCAGGTTATGTTCCCTGAAACATAGAAGAATAAGGAGTGTTTTGTTTGAAGTTTAGAGATATTAAAGGGAGTGGATAGGTAGATAAAAAATATATACACAGGTTGGAGAATCTAAGATTAAAGAGTGCTGTCCTAAAGAGTTTGAGCCAGACCTTGCATAAGTAAAATTAGGAAACTATATATGCAAATAGTGGTAGAAGTTTGGAACTCTTCTTTAGAACAAAGAAGAATGTTTCCTTAATGGATAATTTTTAAGGAGAAAGTGAGGACTGCAGATGCTGGAGATCAGAGCTGAAAATGTGTTGCTGGAAAAGCGCAGCACGTCAGGCAGCATCCAAGGAGCAGGAGAATCGACGTTTCTCAATGTCGATTCTCCTGCTCCTTGGATGCTGGATAATTTTTAAACTGACATTGGTAGATAACAGATTATGAGTAAATGTTATTGTTTTGGAGTTAGCCTGCATATCGGTTGTGTTTACATCAAGTGGCAAAATATAGTGAAGGGATTAAACGGCATGCTCTTTTCATGTTCCTGGCAGGGGTGATCTCCGAGCATTGAGTATAGGAGTTGGGAGGTCATGTTGCAGATGCACAGGGTGTTGGTTAGGCCACTTCTGGAATATTGCATGCAGTTCTGGTCTCCTACCTATCGGAAGGATGTTGTGAAACTTGAAAGGGTTCAGAAAAGATTTACAAGGATGTTGCCAGAGGTGGAGGATCTGAACAATAGGGAGAGGCTGCATAGGCAGGGGCTGTTTTCCCTGCAGTGTCAAAGGCTGAGGGGTGACCTCATAGAGGTTTATAAAATCATGAGGGGCATGGATAGGGTAAATAGTTTTTGTTTCACTGGAGTTGGGGAGTCCAGAACTAGAGGGCATAGGTTTAGGGTGAGAGAGGAAAGATATGAAAGGGACCTAAGGGGCAACGTTTTCATGCAGAGCATGGTACGTGTTTGGAATGAGCTGCCAGAGGATGTGGTGGAAGCTGGTACGATTACAATATTTAACAGGCATCTGGATGGGTATATGAATAGAAGGAGTTTAGAAGGATATGGGCCACGTGCTGGAAAATGGGACTAGATTAGGTTGGGATATCTGGTTGGCATGGACGGGTTGGACCGAAGGGTCTGTTTCCATGCTGTGCGTCTCTATGACTCTATAATCCATCACCCTAATTGGAGTGTTCTATAAGAGTACTACATAGAGGAAGAAATAATGTGTAGACAAGTCTATGGTAAGTAGCAGAAATAGAAAAATGAGACTTGGGAGCAGGAGTAAGTCATTTGGCATGATCAGTGTTGGTCTGGTTGTGGTCTCCTCAGCCTCCTGTCATCCTAGACTACCTTGACTATCAAACTTAACCTTGAACAAGTTCAGCAACCCAGCCTCTGCTGCTTTCTGGGAAAGAGAACGCCAAAACCTAATGACCCTCTGAAAGTATAGAAGTTCTCCTCTCTATGAAAAGGGAGCCTTCTCATTCTTAACAAAAACAGAAGTTTCTGGAAAAGCTCAGCAGGTCTGGCAGCATCTGTGAAAAGAAATTGTTTGTTTCAGGTCTGGTGACCCATGCTCAGAACACACTCAAAATGAAACATCTTATCTACAGGGGAACCTCAATTATCCGGCATTTGATTACCTGAATTTTGGATTATCTGGACAATACGCTTGGCTAAACTGTGGTTATCTGGCATTCAGTTTTCCGAACAAAATACTCCCTGCCTGTGTCATTCAGATAAGGCATATGGTGTGCTGGGCTTTATTGGTAGAGGAATTGAGTTCCGGAGTCCTGAGGTCATGTTGCAGTTGTGTAAGACTCTGGTGCGGCTGCATCTGGAGTATTGTGTGCAGTTTTGGTCGCCATACTATAGGAAGGATGTGGAAGCACTGGAACGAGTGCAGAGGAGGTTTACCAGGATGTTGCCTGGCATGGTAGGAAGATCGTATGAGGAAAGGCTGAGGCACTTGGGGCTGTTCTCATTGGAGAAAAGGTGGTTTAGAGGAGATTTGATAGAGGTGTACAAGATGATTAGGGGTTTAGATAGGGTTGACAGTGAGAACCTTTTTCCGCTAATGGAGTCAGCTGTTACTAGGGGACATAGCTTTAAATTAAGGGGAGGTTGGTATAGGACAGATGTTAGGGGTAGATTCTTTACTCAGCGAGTTGTGAGTTCATGGAATGCCCTGCCAGTAGCAGTGGTGGACTCTCCCTCTTTATGGTCATTTAAACGGGCATTGGATAAGCATATGGAGGTTATTGGGCTAGTGTAGGTTAGGTAGGCTTCGGTCGGCGCAACATCGAGGGCCGAAGGGCCTGTACTGCGCTGTATTTTTCTATGTTCTATGTTCTATAATCAAGGTTCCTTTGAAGTCTCCTCAAGATTTTCCAGGTTTCAATAAACTAATCTTTCATTCATCTAAATATCAATGGATAGGGGGCCGGCCTTCTCCAGCTTCCGTCGCATGATAAGCTCTCTATGCGTCTCTATGACTCTATAATCCATCACCCTAATTGGAGTGTTCTATAAGAGTACTACATAGAAGAAGAAATAATGTGTAGACAAGTCTATGGTAAGTAGCAGAAATAGAAAAATGAGACTTGGGAGCAGGAGTAAGTCATTTTGCAAACAACGAGACCAAAACAATACACAGAGCTTCAGATGTGGCCTCACACCGATCCTGTACAATTGTACTCCATTCCCTTGCAGCAAGAGGGGAAAGATATAAAAAAGACCTATGAGGCAACTTTTTCACACAGAGGGTGGTATGTGTATGGAATGAGCTGCCAGAGGAAGTAGTGGAGGCTGGTACAATTACAACATTTAAGAGGCAGTTGGATGGGCATATGAATAGGAAGGATTTGGAGGGATATGGGTTGGGATAGTTGGTCCGCATGGATGGGTTGGACCTAAGAGTCTGTTTCCATGCTATACATCTCCATGACTGTAAATGACAGGATTCCATTAGTCTTCCTAACCTCTTGCTGTCACTGTACACTAACTTTTTGTGATTTGTGTACCAGGATATCCAGATAACTTTGTGCCACTGAGTTCTGCAATCACTCTCCATTTAAATAGCATACTCCTGTGAAAGTAGCAAGTTTGCATTTTTTCCATCTTGTATTCCATCTGCCAAATATTTGTCCATTCACTTAACTCTATATCGGTTTGATATCCTATCTGGGTGTGATTGGCAAGTTTAGTTGCCATACATTTGATATTCTCATCCAGGTCATTGGTTTGTACGTAAATGAGGCCCTAACTCTCATCCCTGTAACATCCACTAATTAGAATTTTCCAACTCACAAAAGACTTATAAATACCTATTCTCTGCATCCTATTTGCTACCAATCCTCCAACCTCTCCATGCTAATAAGTTACTCCATCCACCATGAGCCACGATTTTGAGTTGTCTTTTTTGTGGCACATTTTCAATAACCTTTCAACCCCTGCAGATAACCTGGCAGATGAAATGATGATATTGAAAAATCAAAACAGTGTGGTCCTAGTTTATTTACTATGTGGAAATCCAGTAAGAGAAAAAACATTCCAGAGCCTTGTAATTACTGATAACCAGATGAAATATTGAAGAAATTGGAAAAACGTCTTGGTGGTAGTGCTCGCAACAGGGTAAGGTTTAAGTTACGGGTCAAAGAGTGACACAAGTAGGAAATAGCTTGACAAAGATCAACTTCAGAGAAATGGAGGATGGAGCTACTCTTGGCAAACTGGACAAAGAAATCTTTGAAAAGCAAAGAGACAGGAATAGCTTTGCCATGATGAATGTGGAAAGAATTTTTCCTATTGTGGGGGAGTCCAGATCTAGACACTATTTTAAAAGTCAGGAGATTGCCCTTTTAGGACAGGTGATGAGAATTCTTTTTGAGGTTTGTCCATCCCCTAAGGCAGTGGAAGAGGCGTCATTAAATCTTTTCACGGTGCAGGTGGATCGATTCTGCTGTGTTATTGGAAATGCTGGGAGTACAGAATTTGAATCACCACAGCAGCCATGATCTCACCGAATGCTAAAGCAAGCTTTAGAATCAGAGAATCCCTACGGTGTAGAAACAGGCCCTTTGGCCCAACAAGTCCACACCGACCTGCTGAAGCACAACCCACCCAGACCCATCTCCCCACCCTATTATTCTATATTTACCCCTGACCAATGCACCTAACCTACACATCCCTGAACACTATGGGACAATTTGGCATGGCCAATTCACCTAACCACATCTTTGAATTGTGGGAGGAAACGGAGCACCCAGAGGGAACCGATGCAGACACAGGGAGAATGTACGAACTCCATGCAGACAGTTGCTGGAATCAAACCCAGGTCCTTGGTGCTGTGAGGCAGCAGTGCTAACCACTGTGCCACTGTATCATGTTTTTTATTTTGCAAAGTTGAAGGGCCACAGTCCACCTTTTGTTCCTTATCTGTTCAATGACCAAGTGGTATTATTGCTAAATTGTTAATCCAGAAATGCAGGTAATGTATTGAGGACCTGGGTTTGAATCCTGCCACAACAGATGGAATTTGATTTCAATAAATATCTGGAATTAAAGAGTTTAAAGATGTCACTGAATTAATTGGCAATTGTCAGAAGTACCCTTCTCGTTCACTAATGTCCTCTAGGGAAGGAAACTGCTATCCTGCCACTGATGTGTGCTCCAGAACCTTCTGCTCCCTGAGCCAAGCTGTTGCAGTACAGTTACAACATTGGCATCTGGCCAACAATGTGGAAAATTGTCCAGGTATGTCCTGTACACAAAAATCCAACCTGGCCAATTACCGCCCCATCAGTCTACTCTCGATCATCAGTAAAGTGATGGAAGGGGTCATCAACAGCGCTATCAAGCAGCACTTGCTCTGTGACGCCCGGTTTGGGTTTCACCAGGGCCACTCAGCTCCTGACCTCATTACGGCCTTGGTCCAAACATGGACAAAGGAGCTGAACTCCAGAGGGGAGGAGAGAGTGACAGCCCTTGACATCAAGGCTGCATTTAACTAAGTATGGCATCATTGAGCTCTGGCAAAACTGGAATCAATGGGTATCGGGGGCAAACACTCCACTGATTAGAGTCATATCTGACACATAGGAAGATGGTCGTGGTTGTTGTTGAAGGGTAAGTCACCTCAGCTCCAGGCCATCTCTGCAGGAGTTCCTCAGGATAGTGTCCTAGGCCCAACCATCTTCAGCTGCTTCATCAATGACCATATTCTTGTGATCAAGGATAGTCAGCATGGTTTTGTGAAAGGCAGGTCGTGCCTCACAAACCTTATTGAGTTCTTTGAGAAGGTGGCCAAGGAAGTGGACGAGGGTAAAGCAATGGATGTGATGTATATGGATTTTAGCAAGGCGTTTGATAAGGTACCCCATGGCAGGCTAATGCAAAAACTACGGAGGTATGGCATTGAGGGTGCATTAGAAGTTTGGATTAGGAATTGGCTGGCTGGAAGGAGACAGAGGGTAGTAGTTGATGGTAAAGGTTCATCTTGGAGTGCAGTTACTATTGGTGTTCCACAAGGATCTGTTTTGGGACCATTGCTGTTTGTCATTTTTATAAATGACCTAGAGGAGGGGCTTGAAGGCTGGGTGAGCAAGTTTGCGGATGACACGAAAGTCGGTGGAGTTGTGGACAGCAAATAAGGATGTGGCAGGTTACAGCGGGATATAGATAAGTTGCAGAGCTGGGCAGAAAGGTGGCAAATGGAGTTCAATGTAGCTAAGTGTGAAGTCATTCACTTTGGTAAGAGTAACAAGAAGATGGATTACTGAGCTAATGGTAGGCTACTTGGTAGTGTGGATGAGCAAAGGGATCTTGGTGTCCATGTACACAGATCTCTGAAAGTTGCCACCCAGGTAAGTAGTGCTGTGAAGAAGGCATATGGTGTACTGGGCTTTATTGGTAGAGGAAATGAGTTCCAGAGCCCTGAGGTCATGTTGCAGTTGTATAAGACTCTGGTGCGGCCTCATCTGGAGTATTGTGTGCAGTTTTGGTCGCCATACTATAGGAAGGATGTGGAGGCACTGGAATGGGTGCAGAGGAGGTTTACCAGGATGTTGCCTGGCATGGTAGGAAGATCGTATGAGGAAAGGCTGAGGCACTTGGGGCTGTTCTCATTGGAGAAAAGAAGGTTTAGGGGAGATTTGATAGAGGTGTACAAGACGATTAGGGGTTTAGATAGGGTTGACAGTGAGAACCTTTTTCTGCTAATGGAGTCAGCTGTTACTAGGGGACACAGCTTTAAATTAAGGGGTGGTAGGTATAGGACAGATGTTAGTGGTAGATTCTTTACTCAGCGAGTTGAGAGTTCATGGAATGCCCTGCCAGTAGCAGTGTGGACTCTCCCTCTTTATGGTCATTTAAGCGGGCATTGGATAAGCATATGGAGGTTATTGGGCTAGTGTAGGTTAGGTAGGCTTCGGTCGGCGCAACATCGAGGGCCGAAGGGCCTGTACTGCGCTGTATTTTCTATGTTCTATGTTCTAAGGTCTGTCGTAAGGTCAGAAGTGGGGATGTTTGCCAATGAATGCAGAGTGTTCAGCATTCGTGACTGCTCAGGTACTGAAACAGGACATGCTCAAATGCAACAAGTCCTGGATAATAATATTCATGCTCGGGCCAACAAGTGACAAATAACATTCGCGCCACACAAATACCAGACAATGTCCGTCACCAATAAGAGACACTCCAAACACCGTCCCTTGACATTCAACAGTATTACCATTACTGAATCCTCCACTGTCAACACCTTTGGGGTTACCATTGACCAGAAACTCCACTGGACTCACCACCTAAATGCAGTGGCGACAAGAGCAGATCAGAGATGAGGAATACTGTGGCGAGTAACTCACCTCCTGACACCCCAAACCTGTCCATCATCTACAAGGCACAAGTTCGGAGTGTGATGGAATACTCCCCACTTGCCCGAATGGGTACTGTTCCAACAGCACTCGAAGCTTGACGCCATCCAGGGACAAAGCAATATGCTTGATTGGTACCACATCTACAAACATTCGACCTCTCCACCATGGGTGCTCAGTAACAGCAGTGTGTGCTATCAACAAGATGCACTGCAGAAATTCACCAAAGATCCTTACACAGCACTTTCCAAAGCTGCGATCACTTTCACCTAGAAGGACAAGGGCAGCAGGTACTTGGGAACACGACCACCTGCAAGCCACTCACCTCCTGACTTGGAAATATTCTGCTGTTCCTTCATAGTCGTTGGCTCAAAATCCTGGAATTCCCTCCCAACTGGCATTGTGGGTCAACCCACAGCAAATGGACTGCAGCGATTCAAGAAGGCAGCTCAACACCACCTTCTCAAGGGCAACTCGGGATGGGCTATCCCTGCTGGCCAGCATGTGACACCTAAATTCTAGAAATGAATAAAACAAAAATCCTGTACTGGTCTGGATTACATGTGACTCCAGACCCACTGCGATTAGAGATGGGTAATAAATACTGACCTAGCCAGTGGCACCCTCATTCCGTGGTTGAATTTTTTTTTAACATGTGAAGACGGTATGAAAACATAATCGACAAGACCACATAATCAAAAAGATAAGAGGAATGTATAATTGGACAAATAACCAAGGAAGAAATAGCAAAATGCTTGGAAATGAGCTAAAACAGAAAGCAGAGAGGTAAAAGTTTGTTGTTTGGATTGGTCAAAGGTAGAAAGTACAGTTCCACAAAAATCCATGCTGAGACACATCTGTAATTGACATTAATAATTGGGTATAATAAGGGAGAAATTAGAAAACTTTCAGATTGGTCAGATAGCTAGTAAACGAATTTCAACTTAAATAAATATGAAGTGATGCACTTTGGAAGAATGCAAACATCATCTTGTGTTGAAAGAGTTTTTTTTTAAATTTGAATTTCAAAATATTGGCATAAAGGTGTTAGTTATTTTTGTGAAGGGCTTTCTTTTTAAGGAAAAGGTCGGTGTGTCATTTTAGAACTGTGACCTTATCCACTATGTGATGATGAACATTAATTTCAGGCCCTTGATACAAAGATCTTTATACTGTTGAGTTTATCAGAATAAACACGTAAGGCTTTATTTTCAGTTCAGATGAATAAGCTTTGAGCAAGTATTTTTTAAAAGCGAACTTCACTGGATCTTATGAAATCAAAACAAAACTCAGTTATGTGAATTATGTTATGAGTACTCCAATCAGGATACGATCAAGTACCTCCTGTTATGAGGAGGAGGATAGTCCAGAGAAAAATGTGCTTACTGTACTGAAAGGAAGGAAGGAATGAGTAAAAATATTAGAACATTGGGAGAATGAATGTTCACAATTTGGTCCTCCTAGCAATCAGCTTGGGTAATACTGATATTCTTAAAGGTTAGACAGCATAATATTTTATCTACCAGAAAGCTATCCAAGAGACTGACTATGGCTGTTACAAGCTCATAAATCAAATTGTCTGAACAGGGATGGAAAAACATTAGGGAATACGTTTTACAGTTCAGAGGCACCATTGTTGAATTTAGGAGCAAGTTTAGTTTCTATCCTAAGAGTAGCCCAGGGCAATTCAAGAACCAGTTGCCTCAGCAGAAGGGTTTAACTTTTGAAACTATCAAAACAGAAAAGGCAGCATTGTGAAAGGAAATCAAGAGTTAATATTTCTGGTTTGGTGACCCTTCCTTACCTGCTGAGGAAGGGTCTCTGCACCCACAATGTTAATTCTGATTTATCTGTGCGGTTGCTGCCATCTTCCAGCAATTTCTGTTTTTGATTCTGATTTACCAAATCAGGAGAACATGAGGACTCTGGATTTATACTCGATGGAGTTTAGAAAGGTGAGGGGGGGATCTAATTGAGATAAACTGAATAGCCTGGATAGAGTAGATGTTGGGAAGATGTTTCCATTGGTAAGGGAGCCTTAGAGTAAAGGGAAGGATATTCCGAATGGAGATGAGGAGAAGCCTCTTCAGCAGAGAGTGGGGACTCTATGGGATTCATCACCACAGAAGGCTGGGGAGGCCTGGTCATTGACTATATTTAAGACTGGGGTAAAAAGTGAGGTCTGCAGATGCTGGAGATCACAGTTGAAAATGTGTTGCTGGTTAAAGCACAGCAGGTTAGGCAGCATCCAAAGAATAGGAAATTCGACGTTTCGGGCATAAGCCCTTCATCAGGAATGAGCCTCATTCCTGATGAAGGGCTTATGCCCGAAACGTCGAATTTCCTATTCCTTGGATGCTGCCTAACCTGCTGTGCTTTAACCAGCAACACATTTTCAACTATATTTAAGACTGAGATAGATAAGTCCTTGAGTACCCAGGGATCAAAGGTTACAGGGGAAAGTGGGAGAATGGGGTTGAGAAACTTATCAGCCATGATTGAATGGTGGAGCAGACTTGATGGGTGGAATGACCTAATTTCTGCTCCTATGTCTTAGGGTCTTATAGTTTGGTTAGAAGCCAGCAGACTATTTGGACTGAGACAGTTTATGCTGACAGACTTGTCGAAAAGATGTTGCTGGCAGATTTTGGTAAGGACTTACTTAATTGTTTCTTAAGTCCAAAGCCAAGAAACTCTCGTAGAATCCTTACAATGGTGAATCAGGCCATTTGGTCCGTTAAGTCTACACTGACTCTCCAAATAGCATCTCACGCAGACCCTTAACCTGTACCTGTAAGCCTGCATTTCTTGTGGCTAATCCACCTAACCTACACATCCCTGAACACCACGGGGCAATATAGCATGGCCAGTTCACCTAACCTGAGCATAATCATAGTCATGGAGTCATACAGCATGAAAGCAGACCCTCCAGTCCAACCAGTCTGTGCCAAACATAATCCCAAGATAAACTAGTCCAGTCTGCCTGCTCCTGACCCGTATCCCTTCAAACCTTTCTTATTCATGCACTTACCTAAATATCTGAGGGAAGAAACTGGAGCAATCCCACATGGACAAGGGGTGAATGTGCAAGTTCCACAGAGATAGTTGCCCAAGGTTAGAACCACTGTGCCACCGTGCTGCCCCAAAAAGCAGGTCAGGCCTGGGGATGGAATTAAACCCTTGTCCCTGGTGCTGTGAGGTAGCAGTGTCAACCACTGTGCCAGTCACTGTGCCACCCACGTGATAAACTTTTTTCTGTTAAAGAAAATGTTCAGCCTCAAGTGAATTTGTCTCTGACTAACCGGCTTGTTAACTCAATAAACAAATATAATATGATCTGTCAGAAACTGAGCGAGGTGATCCAGGGGTGCAGCATAGGACAGCATAATTAAAATACTAACAATTCAATGGGATTTGTTTCTAGCAATATAGAATCAAAATATAATACAGCACAGAAACAAGCCTTTCGGTCCACTAAGCCTGTGCCAATTCCTATCCCTTGTTTAGACCTATTACTTATTGCACATATGTTATATATCCCTCTGTTCACCTCATATTCATGTGTCCATCAAGATACTTCTGAAATGTTGCTTCCACCACCTTTGCTGGTAGTGCATTCCCAGTACCCACCACTTTCTGCATGAAAAATTTCCCCCAATACGCTCCTAAACGTTTCCCCCTCTCACCTTGGAACCTATGTCCTCTTGTAATTGACGTTTCCACCCTGGAGAAAAAGCCTCTGACTGTACACCCTGTATATGCCTTTCATAATTTTGTAGACCTCTATTAGGTTACTCCTCAGCCTCGACTTTTCCACTGAAAACAATCAGTTTAATCAACCTCCCCTCATAACAATAACCCTAAAGATCAAATGGGTTGAGGACTAAGAGATGGACTTTAGTCTAGATAAATGTGAGGTGCCACACTTTGGTAGGGCAAATCAGAGCAGGATTAATATGCTTAATGGTGAGGTCCTGCGGAATGTTGCTGAACAAAGACCTTAGAATGCAGGTTCACCGTTTCTTGAAAGTGGAGTCGCAGGCAGACAGCGTACTGAAGAAGGCATTTGGTCTGCTTGCTTTTATTGGTCAGTCCATTGGCAATAGGAGTTGGGAGGTCATGTTGCAACTGTACAGGACATTGGTTCGGCCACTTTTGGAATACTGCATTCAATTCTGTTTCCTTGCTATCGGAAAGATGTTGTGAAACTTGAAAGGGCTCAGAAAAGATTTACAAGAATGTTGCTAGGGTTGGAGAATTTGAGCTGTAGGGAGAGGCTGAATGGGCTGGGGCTGTTTTCCCTGGAGCGTTGGAGGCTGAGGGGTGACCTCATAGAGGTTTATAAAGTCATGAGGGGCATTGTTAAGGTGAATAGTCATGGTCTTTTCCTCAGAGTACAGTAGTCCAAAACTAGAGGGCATAGTTAAGATGAGAGGGGAAACGATTTAAAAGGGACCTAAGGGGCAATATTTTCACACTGAGGATGGTACGTGAATGTAATGACCTGCCAGAGGAAGTAATGGAGACTGGTACAATTATAATTACAATACTTAAAAGGCATCCGGATGGATATATGAATAGGAAAAGTTTAGAGGGATATGGACGAAATGCTCGCAAGTGGGACTAGATTAATTTAGGATGTCTGGTCATTCTTGTCACCACCTCCAAAAAATGTAATCAAGTCGGTGAGACATTACCTTATTTGCACAAACCCATGCTGCCTATCACTAACTGGTCCATTTGCTTCCAAATGTGAATAAATCTTGTCTGTCAGTGTCTTCTCTAAAGAGGCAAAAAAAACCTGCAGGTGCTGTATTCCAAAGTTGACAAGCAGGATGCTGGAGGAACACAGCAAGCCAGACAGCATCAGGAGGTGTAGAAGTCAATGTTTCTGGTGTACCCTTCAGTCCTGAAGAAGGGTTACACCCGAAGTGTCAACTTCTGCACCTCCTGATGCTGCCTGGCTTGCTGTGTTCCTGCAGGATCTTCTCTAAAAGCACCATTGATATCAGGCTCACTGGTCTATAATTACCTAGATGATCTATTTCCCTTCTTAAACAAAAGAACAACATTGGCCATCCTCCAGTCCTCTGGAACCTTGCTTAAGGCTGAAGAGGGTGCAAAGATGTCTAAGGCCCCAACTATTTCTCCCTTGCCTCCGATAGTATCTTGGAATAGATCCTGTCTGCCCCTGTCCACCTTAATGTATTTCAAGATAGCCAGCACTTTTTTTGTTCATTATGTTCACCTGCCCTTTCCCTAACCCCAACATCCCTCATGTTCTTCTCTTTGGTGAATACCAATGTAATGTACTCATTAAGGATCTCTCCCATTTCTTCTGGCTCCATACATAACTCCCCTCCTTTGACCTTGAGTGGACCTACTCTTTTCCCAGCTCCTCTCTTGCTCCTGGTATGTATAAAATGCCTTGGGATTTGCCTTACTCTGCTGACCAAGGAATTTTCAAAGCCTCTTTTAGCCATTCTGACTCATGTTTGAGCTCTTTCCTACTTTCTCGATATTCGTCAATGCTCCTCAGTGTCTGAAAAGTTGGTAGAAACTGGAGCCATTACTAGACTGAAGAGGGAAATTGAGAAACAAATTCGTAAGGATATCTCAGTTATCTGTAAGAATAATAGGGTGGTTATGGTATGGGATTTTAATGTTCCAAACATAGACGGGGACTGCCATAGTGTTAAGAGTTTAGATGGAGAGGAATTTGTTAAGTGACTACAAGAAAAGTTTCAGATTCAGTATGTGAATGTACTTACTAGAGAAAAGTGCAAAACTTGACCTACTCTTGGGAAATAAGGCAGGGCAGGTGACTGAGGTGTCAGTAGGGGAGCACTTTGAAAGGGTTGACCAGATCTAAAAGTTAAAGTTCCAAATTGGAGAAAGGCCAATTTTGACGGTATTAGGCAAGAACTTTGAAAAGCTGATTGGTGGCAGATGGTTGCAGGTAAAGAGACGGCTGGAAGATGGGAAGTCTTCAGAAATGAGTTAAGGAGAGTCCAGAGAAAGTATATTCCTGTTAGGGTGAAAGGAAAGGCTGGTAGGTATAGGGAATGCTGGATGTCGAAAGAAATTGAGGGTTTGGTTAAGATAAAGAAGGAAGCATATGTCAGGTATAGACAGGATAGATCGAGTGAATCCTTAGAGTATAAAGGCAGTAGGAGTATACTTAAGAGGGAAATCAGGAGGGTAAAAAAGGGACATGAGATAGTTTTGGCAAATAAAATTAAGGAGAATCCAAAGGGTTTTTACAAATATATTAAGAACAAAAGGGGGTAATTAGGGAGAGAGTAGGGCCCCTCAAATATCAGCAAGGCAGCAGTGTGTGGAGCCACAGGAGATGGGGGGGATACTAAACAAGTATTTTGCGTCAGTATCTCCTGTGGAGAAGGATGTGGAAGACAAAGAATGTAGGGAAATAGATGGTCATTTTGAAAAATGTCCATATTACAGAGGAGGAAGTGCTTAATGTCTTGAAATGCATAAAAGTGGATAAATCCCCAGGACCTGATCAGATGTATCCCAGAACTCGGTGGGAAGCTAGAGAAGTGATTGCTGGGCCTCTTGCTGAAATATTTATATGATCGATAGTCACAGGTGAGGTGGCGGAAGACTGGAGGTTGACAAATGTGCCACTGTTTAAGAAGGGTGGTAAGGACAAGCCAGGGAACTACAGACTAGCGAGCCTGACACGATGATGGGCAAGTTGTTGGAGGGAATCCTGAGGGACAGGATGTACATGTATTTGGAAAGGCAAGGACTGATTAGGGATAGTCAACATTGCTTTGTGCGTGGGAAATCATGTCTCACAAACTTGATTGATTTTTTTGATGAAGTAACAAAGATGATTGATGAGGGCAGAGTAGTAGATGTGATCTATATGGATTTCAGTAATGCGTTTGACAGGGTTCCCCGTGGGTGACTGCTTAAAAAGGTTAGGTCTCATGGAATACAGGGCGAACGAGCCATTTGGATACAGAACTGGCTCAAAGGTAGAAGACAGAGGGTGGTGGTGGAGGGTTTTTTTCAGACTGGAGGCCTGTGACCAGTGGAGTGTCACAAGGATCGGTGCTGGGTCCACTACTTTTTGTCATTTACATAAATGATTTGGATGTGAGCATAAGAGGTACAGTTAGTTAGTTTGCAGATGACACCAAAATTGGAGGTGTAGTGGACAGCGAAGAGGGTTACCTCAGATTACAACAGGATCTGGATCAGATGGGCCAATGGGCTGAGAAATGGCAGATGGAGTTTAATTTAGATAAATGTGAGATGTTGCAATTTGGGAAAGCAAATCTTAACAGGACTTATATACTTAATAGTGAGGTCCCGGGGAATTTTGCTGAACAAAGAGACCTTGGAGTGCAGGTTCATAGCTCCTTGAAAGTAGAGATGCAGGTAGATAGGATAGTGAAGAAGGCGTTTGGTATGCTTTCCTTTATTGGTCAGAGTATTGAGTACAGGAGTAGGGAGGTCTTGTTGTGGCTGTACAGGACATTGGTTAGGCCACTGTTGGACTATTGCGTGCAATTCTGATCTCCTTCCTATTGGAAAGATGTTGTGAAACTTGAAAGTGTTCAGAAAAGATTTACAAGGATGTTTCCAGGGTTGGAGAATTTGAGCTACAGGGAGAGGCTGAACAGGCTGGGGCTGTTTTCCCTGGAGCGTCAGAGGCTGAGGGGTGACGTACAGAGGTTTACAAAATCATGAGGGACATGGATAGGGTAAATAGACAATGTCTTTTCCTTGGGGTGGGGGAGTCCAGAACTAAGGGCATAGATTTAGGGTGAGAGGGGAAAGCTATAAAAGAGACCTAAGGGACAACGTTTTCACGCAGAGGGTGGTACATGTATGGAATGAGTTGCCGGCTGATGTGGTGGAGGCTGGTACATTTGCAATATTTACAAGTAATCTGGATGGGTATATGAATAGGAAGGGTTTGGTGGGATATGGGCTGGGTGCTGGCAGGTGGGACTAGATTGGGTTGGGAAAGCTGTTCGGCATGGACAGGTTGGACTGAAGGGTCTCTTTCCTCTGACTGTGACTGTAAGTATTTAGATGAACACACAAAATGTCATAATATACAAAGCCATGGACAAACTGGGAAATGGGATTAGATTAGGAACATGCATAATGACTCATAGGTATGGTGAGCTGAAAGAACTCTTTCTATGCTATAATACTTTATAACTCTGAGTCATATCATTTGAGCACAGAATGTTACAGTGATTTTTGACTTTGTTCACTCCAGTCCAAATCCAGCACCTCCACATCATGTTACAATAATGTGTTGGCAGCAGTCTGTGCCTGGCCTCACTTCCTCGTTAAGACAGCAGGGGAACCTTGTACTATCCAAACTATTGACTATATCTATCACTGATCTGTTTTGTTTGCTTCCTGAGGCAGGTGCTGTACAAGATTCCCTGACTCGAGATGCCTGCGGGTGTGTACTATTCAGTGCCGTACTGTGCCATTTTTGTTTTGCCGATTCTTCTAATGGATGTGCCAGCTGTGGAGGGATATGTGTGTGCAGTAAGTCTCACTTCGAAATAAGTATTTTAAAAATAATCTGTTTTCCCTCCCACTCTGGCCCATATCAAGAGGAAAGGTTGAAAGTTTATTTATGTGCTGCTGTGATGACCCATTCAGTGAGTGAATGTCCCATTGGGATATATTCTTGAACCATACACCTCAGTTCCTGGTCTGCACTAACCCACATTAACTCACCAAGAACAGTGATGTCAAATGAGAGGCATTATTTCCAGAAGGCATTGGAGAAAGTACCACATTTAAAAAAAGGGTTATTGCACAAAGTAGGAACTCGTGGTGTAGAGAGTAACACACGTGCATGGATAGAAGCTTAGCCGGCTGGCTGAAAATGACAAGTATTTATAAATAGGTCAACTTAGTAAGATGTGACAATGGAGTCTCATTGGGGTCTTTCCTGGGCCACAACCTCTTACATTTTATGTCAAGTCACTTTAACTGAAAGGAGCGAAGACACAGTGACCACATTTACAGAACATGCACACACAGGTAGGCAGGAAATTGTTATGTCACCTACATAACATGGATATGTACTGATGTGCTTAAGTAAAGTTGGTTAGGCAAAAATCTGACAGTTGGAGTGTAATGTGGTAAAATTGCAACCCCTTTACTGTACTCCTTGTCCACTCATGACTTTGTGGCCAAATTTCGTCTGAACTGCATCTATAAGTTCGCTGATGACACCACTGTTGTCGGCCAGACAATGTCGAGACAGAATGCAGGAAAGAGTGAGTGCTTGGCAACATGGTGCTAAGATAACAATCTCTCCCTCAATGTCAGCAAACCTAAAGAGCTGGTCATTGACATCAGAAATCCAGGAGGTGGGCACATCAAAGGTGCCAAGGTGGAGATGGTCAAAAGCATCAAGTTTCTCGGAGTGACTATCACCAACAATCTGTCCTGGTCCACCCAAGTTGATGCAATAGTCAAGAGGGCACAACAGTGCCCCCTCTTCCTCAGGAAGTTAAGGAAATCCAGCATATCCATAAGGACACTCTCCAATGTTTACAGATGCACCATAGAAATCATGTTATTTTTTATTCATTTGTGGGATGTGGGCATTGCTGACTGGCCAACATTTATTACCCGTCCCTAGTTGCCCTTGATAAAGTGGTGGTGAGCTGCCTTGTTGAACTGCTAAAGTTCACTTGCTGTGGGTGGACAATCCGATTTAAGGAGGGAATTCTAGGATTTTGACCCAGCAACAGTAAAGGAACGGTGACATATTTCCAAGTCAGGATGGTGGGTGGCTTAGAGGGGAACTTGCATGGGGTGGTGTTCCCATGTATCTACTACCCTTGTCCTTCTAGATGGGAATAGTCAGGAGGGCTGATGAAGGATTATTCCCAAGATGTCACCTCTTCTCAGATGCTCCCTGACCAGCTGTGCTTTTCCAGCACCACTCTCTCGACTCTGATCTCTAGTACCTACAGTCCTCACTTCCTCCTCTGGAAGTGGTTGTGGTTTTGGAAAGTGCTGTGTGATGATCTTTGATGAATATTTGTAGTGCATCTTGTACATAGTAAATGTTGCTGCTACTGAGTGTCGGTGGTGGAGGGAATGGATCCTTGTGGATGTAGTGCCAATCAAACAAGTTGCTTTGTCTTGGATGGTGTCAATTTCTTGAGTAGTTTTGGGGCTGCACCTGGATACATTGTGGCTTGGTACCTGAACTACTCTGCTCAGGACTGTAAGAAATTACAAAAAGTTGTGAACATAGCCCAGACCTTCACACAAATCAACTCCCATCCATTGACTCCATATCCTAAGCAGTGTAGTTCAGGTACCAAGCTATGATGCATCCAGGTGTAGCCCCAGCAACACTCAAGACACCATCCAAGACAAAGCACCCTGTTTGATTGGCACTGCATCCACAAGCATCCACTCCTTCCACCACCGACACTCAGTAGCAGCAGTGTACAGGATCTACAAGATGCTGTGGAAAGGTAGCCAACATCACCAAATACCCTTCACACCCCGATTATAATCTCTTCCAACCTCTACATCAGGCAGACGATACAAAAGCTTAAACACATGGACCAACAGGTTCAAGAGCAGCTTCTTACTGCTGTTGATCTTGCTTTTTGTGCACCTTCTTTGCAGCTATAACTTTGTATTCCTCACGTGTTCAATCACCCTATGATCTTGATAAGTTATGATCTACCTGTACTGAGTGCAAAATAAAACTTTTCACTACTTCGGTACATGTGACAATAATAAATCAAAATGTGAAGGTTTTCATTTTGGCAGGAAGAATAAAAAAGAAGCAAAGTATTCTTTGAATAGCAAACATCTGTACAGTTCCAAGGTCCACAAGTATCTAGGTGTTCTAGTGCATAAGTCACAAAGTTGGTACAGGAAGCAATTTAGAAGGCCAACATAATGCTGTCTTTTATTATCAAAGGAATTGAATAACAGATGGTATTCTTTACTTATACAGCAATTTTGCTATGTATAGTTTTGGTTTCCTTATAGTTTTGGGAGATCTTCTAAATTGAATGGTGTAGCAGGCTTGAAGGGCAGAATGGCCTCCTCTGCTTTTAAGTGCTATGTTCTCCCCACACAGCCCAGCTGTGCCAAGATGTATCTTCCAAATTCCTCATAGTCACAGGATGCATCTCTTTAAGCAGAGACCTGCAGCCCCATGATTTTACTTGGTAGCCCCTAGAAAGGGCACCTATCTCATTATGACCACACAAGAACTGCTTTTTGAGAGCCTTTATCTTGGGGGCTGAAAGACTATCTGCAGTTAGTACAGCATTTATTCCTGTTGTTTACAGTTGGGAACGTTTTGCACAACTCAGAAAATCAAATTGCTCCCCCCTCCCAAATTAATTGGAATTAAAGAGACCATCTCAAAACATAGCAATCTTATAAACTTTGCATTTGTAACGTTTTGTTTTGACATCTACTCATTGTATTTTTTAACCATTGTTCTGAAATATCTTGCCTCTATCCAGCCACTTTGCTAACTGGTGCAGATCCTTCTGTCTCCCAAAGGAATTGGTGTAAAATCGCTTCCAGTGTGAAAATCTGCCTGTAGTTTTTGAGAAGCACCCTTTCTTTCTGAAATTGGTTGCCATTGTGACATAAACTTTAGGACAGAGATGAGGAGAAACTTCTTCACCCAGAGAGTGGTGGCAGTGTGGAATGCTCTGCCCCAGAGGGCAGTGGAGGCCCAGTCTCTGGATTCATTTAAGAAAGAGTTGGATAGAGCTCTCAAGGATAGTGGAATCAAGGGTTATGGAGATAAGGCAGGAACAGGATATTGATTAAAGATGATCAGCCATGATCATATTGAATGGTGGTGTAGGCTCAAAGGGCAGAATGGCCTACTCCTGCACCTATTGTCTATTGTCTTAACTTGCAAGGCAATGCAATGTCAATATCATAAATAGAAGGAAATACCAGGAATAATGGATCCATTTCTTTTGACAGTACACAAACAGTACCCCCAACACTACCATGATCTTTGATGACCTGCCATCAATGTTTGGCTATCAGCTACTAAGGGAGGGGCTGCAGGTAGGTTTATTCCTTTCAGCAAAGAATTCAAATTTTAAAACAAGGCATTTCTGTCGTAGTTTTCATAACTTCAGGATATTGCAAAAATGGGAGGGGAGGGGATCCAGGAGGGAAAGGACAGACAGATTTTTTTCATTTGGCTATTATACCTCGCTATCTTACCTAGTCGTAATCTATCTGCTGCTTTCATTTGAATTGTTGCTCATGAAAGGGAGAATATTATTTGTGGCTCATCTATGAGAGGTTGAGGGGGCAAATTCCACTCCAGAGACCATTCCAAATTTGTGCCTCAGTCAAGTACTTGGGGAGGGCTGCGCTGACAGAGATGTTTTCTTTTCGATGACACTTTGAACCAAAGTGCTATTGTAAATGATTCTTTGGGAAAGAACAAGAATGATCTCTATGCTGTCTGACTGGGAATGGTATTGTCTAAATCAGAGGGAAAATAACAGTATTGACACTTTGGGAAATTTGTATTAGTTTGGGACATCAGCTAATTGTAATATGTTTAACTTTACTGAGCCCTTCAGCATACATGTGTACACTAATTGTACCGCGAATGTGGAAATGTAAAACTGTCAAAGCAAGAATCAGCCACCTAATTAAAAAGCACCCATGAAGGCCTGACCACCTGCAGCATGTACCTGTCTTCCCCAATCAAGCCATATGACTGACTTACACTAGGTTAGAAATATTAACTTGCCAATTTATTTGGTCAGATGTGCAAGGATGGTTGGATAATCTTGTTATTATGCATTGCGTCAATAAGGGAGGGAAAAGTTGATTGACTCATGAGAAGGTTAAGAAGTGTATTAAATATTCTACATTCAAGATTTGAGAGCTGAGGAAAGGAAGCTTTATTGTTCGTTAAATTAGATTAGATTAGATTCCCTACAGTGTGGAAACAGGCCCTTTGGCCCAACAAGTCCACACCGACCCGCTGAAGAGCAACCCACCCAGACCCACTCCCCTCCATTTACACCTTCACCTAGCACCGGGGGAAATTTAGCATGGCCAATTCACCTGACCTGCACATCTTTGGACTGTGGGAGGAAACCGGAGCACCGAGAGGAAACCCACGCAGACACGGGGAGAATGTGCAAACTCCACACAGTCAGTTACCTGAAGCGGGTCTCTGGCACTGTGAGGCAGCAGTGCTAACCACTGGACATTTCAGTGTTTTGTCACTTGCCAAATAAATTGGCAAGTTAATATTTATGACCTTGTGGAGGTGCTCGATGTAAGTCAGTCATATGGCTTGACTGGGGAAGACAGGTACATGTAATTCTCTGTTGCAGCTGCAGGTGGTCAGGCCTTAATGAGCGCTTTTTAATTAGACTAGAATTAGACTTTCAAGTGAAAGTCACAAGTATTTCTTGTTAAATCCCTGTAGGGTTATTTGGTATTTGCCAAGCCTGATAATGCCTGTGAACCTATTGCACCACCACCTTCAAATACCACCAGCCTTGATTTTATCGTTATGATTCGCAGATATGGATGCAATTTTGACGTCAAGGTAGGTAATAAAACTTTAGTATAATTTCCTGAGAAATATTTCAGACTGAAGAGCTAAGGATCTGAAGTATTTGATTTTATTGTCGTTGATACATAATTGTCACCTAGACATGCGCATGATAATTGGGATTTGAATTTGCAAACGTTAAGCAGAGGAAGTATTGGGGAAATCTCATGCCATCTACGTATCACAGAAAAAATATCAAATGAAAAGATAAGCCTTCACACTCCTGGTCATCAGATTGTCATCCATTTCTTGTGCATGTTGTTCTCAAGGTGAAGGGTGTAAGCACTAGGATTAGATTCCTGCTGGGGTCATCTCTGCTGGACGGGGCAGATGTTGCTACGGGTGCTATCTGCCATAATGATTCAGTTCATCATGTCTGTGCTGGTTCTGTGGAAGACTGATCCAGTTGGTTACTTGATGTGTTAAGTGTACAGAACCAAAATCCATTTGTCACAATGTATATATACACTTTTTTAAAAAAAGAATAATGTATACTTATAAAATTGTGTTGTATGTTTGAGATATGTCTATGGTTTGTTTGAATGGAGTAAATAACCAGTGTTTGTTTCCTTGGTATGCAGCTGTACAGAACAGAACTGCATTTGTGGCTATGTATTTGTGTGTGTATATACACACACACACACAGATATTTTTATGAATAAAATAAGTTTTTGGGTTTGGAAGAAAAATGTTGATTCCACATCCCAGCTGTTTGCTCACCTTCTTGAAACTTTTTTCTCCTTCAATAATTTAGCCCAATGGAAAAACTATTACTAAAGCTTTTTCCACCATCCTATCCAACGTTGCTTTTTTTTTTAGAATTTTTGTTAATCACCTTGAATCTCTGCCCTTTGATTATCAGCTATTTAGCACATGAAAAGTGTTTCTCTTCATTTTCTGTAGAGTACAGACTTCTAATGAATAACCTGATCATCTCTGCCTCAGGAAAAGCTGCAACTTTCACTGTATTTCCTTCTACTTGGTGCTACACTACTAAATCTTCTCTGCTTCCAAAAGTCACCTCACCATTAAATGCACTGGCCTTTAGTCACTGGTTTACCCTTCTGTTTGTTTTTGAACTGATGGTGTAACAGTTACAGCTCTCCAGCCCTGGAGCAGATCTGTTGTAGCTAAGAGGGAAATGGAAGACTATGGCCAGTCTCTCCACGAGTTCAATCCTCCTTTTCTTTAGCATGAGGTTAGATGCAGAGTAAAACATCCTCTACTCTTTTGAAGTGAATGTAAATGGTTCTTCATTCTTCTGTACAAAATGTCAAGCTCCTTCCACACTCTTGCCACCCAATACTCATAGGATAGCTATAGCACAAACTTAATGAAAGTAAAGCTTCTTCTATATCCCACTGGGATGTGTCCCATCCTCGTGGACGACATACCTACTTTGTCTTGCCAAGTTTTAACTGTACCTTTTTAATCTCAGAAACTGAATTGGGTGATCCTTCCCAACAACGTCTTCCAAGCCCATCCCTCTCTTTCTGTGGTCTGTTGCTGTACTCTGTCGTGTGTGTGGCGGAGTCCCCGTGTTGTTTGATTGATGATAAAATAAAAAGAATGAACATTATCATTGAAGCAATCTTATTTAACTTGTCTAGTTGCTGAAGTGCCGGTACTAGTGCGTTGTGTATTTTTGTTGCAGGTGCTTCAGGCACAGCAGGCTGGGTATAAGGCAGCGATCGTGCACAATGTCGACTCGGATCAGCTGCTCAGCATGCACTGGAGCAGTGGTAGGTTCGGAGTCTCCAAAATTCTGAAAGAAATGTTCATTGTTTATTTCTTCTTCTCAGGCATTCCCTTTCGATTGAGGATGACTTACTGCACTCTGATTCGATTGGTTCTGAGGTGGCTGATTAGTTCAAACACATCCACGTGCAGGGCGGGTGATGCTGGAATGTCAGGCAGTTGAGGTGTTTGGAGGTTTGTGTATTCTCTCCAACCTCTCAGCCTTGCAAAGTCTCTTAATGTGTTTGATGCCTTCCTGAATAAGTCTTTGTTTGGTCAGTCACAAGCAAAGGTCTCCCTATGAAATGGATCATGTGGTTGATCTCTGCAGGGAGGCTTTAAGGACATTCCTAAGGCGTACCTGCCATTCTCCTAGGCTTCTGCTATGGTGACCAAGTAGCGTTGTTTATTGGAAGCCTGCTGAAATGTTTAAGAACTTTATATATTTCCTACTGGGGCTGGGTTTGAGTGATGAGCACCTCTATGCTGGGAATGTTAGCTTGGGAGAGGATAGTTTTTTTTAAACCACCTTTAATAAGAAAATATAGTTGCTGAATAGTGTGCAGTATTGCCCCATAAAAAGCAGTGCCGAACCTAACCTGTTTATCTTCGTCACCTTGGTTAAGGGATGAATGTAGGGCAGTCTTCTGGGAGAAGTGCTAGGTTTATTTGGAACCTGATGAACAAGCAGCGCTCCAAAAGTTAGTGCTTTGAAATAAACCTGTTGGACTATAACCTGGTGTTGTGTGACTTTTAACTTTGTGAAAATGAGGATTGCAGACGCTGGAGGTTGGAGTCAAGAGTGTGATGCTGGAAAAGCACAGCAGATCAGGCAGCATCGGAGGAGCAGGAAAATCAATGTTTAAGGCAAAAGCCCTTCATCTGGAATGAGGCTGGAAGACTCGGGGGTGGAGAGATAAGTGGGAAGGGAGTGGGATGGGGGAAGAAAGTTGAGAGTGCAGTAGGTGGATGGAGGTGTGGGTAAGGTAATAGGATGGGGGGAGAGTGGAGCAGATAGGTAGGAAGAAAGATGGACAGGTAAGACAGGTTATGAGAGCGGTGCTTACCTGGAAGGTTGGAAGTGGGATAAAGTGGGGGGGAGGGGAAATGAGGAAACTGTTGAAATCAATGTTGATGCCATGGGTAAGGATCTGCATGTCCTCGGCAGAGTGGGAGGGAAGTTGAAGTGCTCAGCCATGGGTCAATGGGTTTGGTTGGTGCGGGTATCCTGGAGATGTTCTCTGAAGCGCTCTGCATGTACCAGTCCTGTCTCACCAGTGTAGAGAAGGCTGCATCAGGAGTAATGGAAGTGAAGATGAAACTTTGGATGTAGAAGGCTCCTTTGGGGCCTTGGACAAGCTGAGGGTGGAAGTGTAGACAGTTAGACTCGAAACGTCAGACCTTTTCTCTCCTTACAGATGCTGCCAGACCTGCTGAGATTTTCCAGCATTTTCTCTTTTGGTTTCAGATTCCAGCATCCGCAGTAATTTGCTTTTATTTCTCAAGCCATGCTGAGTTGGTGATAAGTATTCAAAAGTTCAGAAACTTGGTAAATGATAGAACAGGCTCAAGGGTTGTTTGTTTTACACCTGCTCCAGAATTTAAAATAGTTGTTTAAACTTAGTTTCTTATGCCCAAACCTAGTAAGATTCCTGCCTTGGCGTTGTCTCTGTTAGGAGCTGCTGAATGAGGATTTGTGGTTCCTTACCAGGGTTATACTGCTGGTTTTCACATTGAAATGAACTCCTTGAAGCTGATTGGGTGGAAAGTAGCATGGCCCAGTGAAAGCCAGTTGGCCTGCTACATTGTCGAGATCTTGGCAAATAGTTGTGGGTGGCATTATTTCAACATTATTTCAAAATTGACTGGTGATTAATATTTCTGTCAATTCTGCAGAGGAGATCAGACATCAGATAACAATCCCATCAGTTTTCATCGGGGTCCGTGCTTCCCAGCTCCTAAAGTCACTGTTCACTTATGACAAAGGGTAGGTGATATCTTGTGTTACATCATTGTCATTGTAAGTTTCTATGAAAATGTATGTTATACTTTATGGCACGACTGAATCTTTCATGAGCTTCATTTGCTTCAGTGACAAAGTATTACTCCCAGTCAGTGACTCCCCCCCTCCATCCCTCGTCTTTCACTCCCCTCACTCTCCTGAGTTACAACACTCTGTATTTACAAGTCCTTTGCTGTTGTGTGTGAGCTGTGAAGTGTGCTGAGAATCTGTAAAAACTCCAGTGTTTCATGTTGACCTTGAAGCTGATGACCTCACAATCACTGATCGCTCCTTTGGTATTATGAGGAAGTTGGGCCCTTGCTCCTGCCTCTGTCCTGGCTGTTAAAAGATGAACCTATTGGGCTGCAAGTGTTTTTTTTCATGAGAAAACAGTTTTGTTGAAATGTGATGTTTGTTTGTATATTAGTTTTGATTGTTTCAGTCATGATTGAAATGTATTTCCCAGAATATCAGAACTGCCTGTATCATTCACCACTCCACACATTTCTCATTGTTCTGTCTATTCACAGTGCATATATTGTATTGATGCCAGACTTCAACTTCCCATTGGGATATTACCTCATTCCCTTCACTGGTGTGGTTGGAATTGTGATTGCCGTTATGATCACTGTCATGGTAAGTGCATGGTGCTCAACACATCAGTATGTAGATTTTCTTAGCAGGATTCATTTCAATGAGGAGAAAGGCAAGAGGATATTGAAATTCAGTTCTGAAACGGAGGTTGGTTCTATTTTAAACGATGTGTCACATGTTTGCCACTAATTGTTAGTCTCACAGGCAGCAGGGGGTGCTGGTGGCTAATGTGAGACATGGAAAATGTTGCCCTGCTCCAAGGGGAGGGGCTCCACTGAGCTTAAGGCTAAATCATGGAAAACGCAGAAAGAGTTTTACTCTGTTGAGTATCGGGCTATACCTGTCCTTGTTGAGGGGTTGTTTTTTTTTGTGTTGCATGATTCCGATTTCTTCCACCTATTTCAATTTGTACCTAGACCTAATAGCTTCTCAGAGTAAACACTATTTTGACTCTCTGTTCAGACTAAGCCCTATTCACTAGAAAGATGAACCACGTCCATACCAATCTCAACTTGGGCGGGGCTGGGGTGGGTGATTATTTAATCCATCTCATGTCATTCCAACATTGAAAGAACATGGGAGAAATTAACTCCTTCCAAGGAATTCGTTTTGGTGCTGTTCAAATTAATTTTCACCATCTGAGCTCTGAGATACCAACTGAGGTAATAGGGTGGGAGGTGTTGAGATTCTAGATAATGCTGTGTGCTGTAGCCATCCTCACCCAGTGACTGTCAGTGCGAAGAGTATAAAATGAGGCCATGAGTTTAAAACCGTATGCAGTGAGAATTTTCAGCCTTTGATGCCTCATTCCTTATTCACCTATCAATGGAAATAAATTTTAATGAATTGCCCATTGTCCTGTTCTTCGTTCACCACCGAAGAGCCCGGGAGAATTGCTCTGCTTGTTGCCTTCAAACTGTGGAACTTGTTTTGGTTGCAGGCATTGATCTGTGGGCTGCACATCTCAGGAGTGTAAAATTTCCACAAGCACAGTTGCTGCCTGAGAATGCTCCCCATGTGTTTATTTTTCTTCTCTCTTCTCCTCTGAGAATTATCGTTCTTCACCTTAATGCAGTCAGTCGACACGATCTCCCCCTCCCATACCACCCCCTTCATATCCCACCCTTTTTCATGTGAGTGGCTGTAAACTGAACTTTTGGGTATGGCCAATGTAGATCTCAATGCGTCATTTGAATGCTCATTTTCCAACAAGGTTTGCTAAGTTTGGATTAGGACCACAGACATCAACTGTATTTTTCCTTTTCCCCCTCTCTTAGCAACTGAGATTAGCTAAAGCTGTGCACAGGAAAGAGAACCTGAGCTGAGTTTATGCTTCAAATATCTCTTGATCTTGGTGGTGTAGATTTGCTTGCTGAAGTTTATTCTAAAGTGTATGGAAAAATGTTTTGTTTTATCATGTAATAACTAAATTGATCAGGTTTCCCCAAAGTGCTGCTGTAACATGTACTTTTTAGAGTCATAGAGATGTACAGCATGGAAGTTTTGGGCAGCACGGTGGCACAGTGGTTAGCACTGCTGCCTCACAGTGCCAGAGACCCGGGTTCAATTCCCACCTCAGGTGACTGTCTGTGTGGAGTTTGCACATTCTCCCCGTGTCTGCGTGGATTACTTCCGGGTGCTCCGGTTTCCTCCCACAGTCCAAAAATGTGCAGGTTAGGTGAATTGGCCATGCTAAATTGCCCGTAGTGTTAGGTGAAGGAGTAAATGTAGGGGAATGGGTCTGGATGGATTGCGTTGGGTTGGTGTGGACTTGTTGGGCCGAAGGGCCTATTTCTACACTGTAAGTAATCTAAATCTGAATAGACCCTTCGATCCTACCCGTCCACGCCAACCAGATATCTCAGCCCAATCTAGTCCCACTTGCCAGCACCTGGTCCATATCCTTCCAACCCCTTCCTATTCATATAATCATCCAAATGCCTTTTAAATGTTGCAATTATACCAGCCTCCACCACTTCCTCTGGCAGCTCATTCCATACACACACCACCCTAAGGAGCATGAAAAAGTTGCCCCTTAGGTGTCTCTTATATCTTTCCCCTCTCACCTTAAACCTATGCCCTCTCGTTCTGGACTCCCCGATCCCAGGGAAAATACTTTGTATATTTACCCTATCCAATCCCCTCATAATTTTGTAAACCTCTAGAAGGTCACCCCTCAGCCTCTGACACTCCAGGGAAAACAGACCCAGCCTGTTCAGCCTCTCCCTGTAGTTCAGATCCTCCAACCCTGGCAATGTCCTTGTAAATCTTTTCTGAACCCTTTCAAGTTTCACAACATCTTTCCGATAGGAAGGAGACCAGAATTGCACGCAATGTTCCAACAGTGGCCTAACCAATGTCCTGTACAGCCGCAACATGACCTCCCAACTCCTGTACTCGATATACTGACCAATAAAAGAGAACACACCAAACGCCTTCTTCACTATCCTATCTACCTGTGACTCCTCTTTCAAGGAGCTGAGAACCTGCACTCGAAGGTCCCTCTGTTCAGCAACACTCCCTAGGACCTTACCATTAAGTGTATAAGTCCTGCTAAGATTTGCTTTCCCAAAATGCACAGTAGGATGTCTCAGAGGGTGCAGAATGTTATCACGGGGGAAAGGGGCCAGTTTCTTGCATATTAAGCTTTTGTGAATTTGCTGTCTTGATGACATTATCAGAGATCACAGCATTGTCAATTACAATTGGATTTTGCCAGATTGTGAGGAAAACAATTGCCATCACCACTCCTTCAACCTTCCACACTCTCTGAATGGTCAGATTGCTTGTGCAGCATCAATATCGACTGAGCTTCCAGTGAAATATTTGGAATACCAAAAACATTGCCTTCAATCCCAGAAACAAACTGCATTCCATAGACACTGATTCCATGCCCCTCTCGAAAACTGTCCAAGGTGCACCAGATGCTTCATGTCTTTTGGTATTATTTGGGATGGCTTTCCAATCACTTATCAGTAACATCCATTAATGGAGGGATAAGGGCATGCAGAAGCAATTACTTTAATTCGGTATCATCTTTGGCACAATATTGTGGGCCCCTGTTCCTGTGCTGTACTGTACTGTTCTATGTTCTATCTAAGATCGTTTCTTTCCATCTTGATAACATCATTTGTACCTTCCCCACTTCAGTTTGAAACTTCATCCCACGCCTGTGAGACCTCTAAACCTGAATATTCGAGTGCAGCTGACTGTGACCTTAGTGCAGAAGAAAGCTGTTCAATAAGTGTACTTCAAAGTGATTCAAGTTGGACATTACCATAAATACAGTGAAAAATCATATTTGTCAGAGCAGTTTACACCCTTAGTATCTCAATGCAAATATGAATTTGGAATGTGAACTAAATTTAACAAAGTTGTGTATGCTGATACAACCTAAGAAATGATCTATTAACAGTTCCCAGTACATTCTAGCGGAAAGACCAAAGACACATAACCTTTCCCCATTGCAGATTTGCAATGACTGTCCCAGGCTTCCGTATGCCCATTAGCCAGGACCTTGGAAATGTGTCAGTCCACCATGTTCAGTTGCAGACATCTCTCCATATTGGAAAACCGATATGTTTCAGGCACATCAAAGAGCATCTTTCACGGTGTTGTATGTAATGTAGATCTGGCACATTCCTGAGTCTGGGCTGCAGCAGTCATCTGAACTATCTTCTATTTTATCTAGCGGTCAAGGATAGATAGTGTCCACAGGGACACTTGATAAAGTTTTCTGGGAAGAAAGGGGAAAAATGCATCTTTATCCTGATGGCCACCTTCATGTGCGCCTGCACCAAGCTACGCATAGACCATCAGTCCACAAACCTACGTGGAACTACATGCTGAGGTTCTACTTGTTCCCAAGGATGGATCTGGCCCAATTGCTACAGAACATTGAAAGTGTTGGGCCCATAACGTACTATCTGTCCCTCGTGGAAAAGTTTGTTGAGAAAATCACCTTTGACTACAAGTCTGTCAGACAGTGATCAGCGTGTAACATCCTCTAGGTTCAATAGGGAAAGGAGAAGCTTGGTCCTGTTTTGGTGGTTCCCTGAGCAGACTGTCAAACCCATTTGACAGAAAGGTCTGGCACTGAGGCATTCT